>NC_089887.1:16279405-16600834 GCF_040182565.1 Anser cygnoides | reverse complement strand
GTGGACCTGATTAACGGAACGATAAGTATCAATTTATTACAGGATCTGCTAGAACACTATTTATAGGAAGAAGGAAGTTGTTTAATTAAAAGAATAATTCTCAAGTATTTAGATATAAATTGTGTGCATCTGTGAAGATGCAGGACTAGACAGAGCCCAGTTCCAAAGAGCTGCAGCGTGGGGTTGCTCTGTGCTACGCGGTGCCGCCGGGCACAGCGAGCTCTGCAGCTGAGCACCTCTGCTCCGCAGCACGCCTGAAGCCCTGCAGCAGTGTGAGCGGCCCTGAGCTGCATCCACCGAGCACACCTGTCAGCACATCCTGCATGTACTAGCGCTGGTAAGACCTTCTGGGTTAAGTCTTAAAACACGTGCTTGGGAACGGCTGGAGTGCATTTCGGTCTGCTGAGCGAGAAGTGGGGAGTTGCGCCAGAAGGCCGGAGGAGAGCAGCGCGGACCTTTCCTCTTTCGTGTCCCTTCACTGGTGGAAAAGCAGCACTGCTCTGCTCTGAGCAGAGATTTAGGAGCCTCTAAGAAGTAAAATGTAATGAAGAAAACAGACTGAATAAGGCACTTTGCTGGCCACCAAGAAGTCTGCTGTGTTGCTGTTCCCCCGAGGGCTCGGCAGCGAGCCTGTGCGGTGAGCAGAGGCAGCGTGTGGCCCTGGGTGGCTGCACCAGCACGGTACCAACCAGGCACAGCTCCAGCAGGACCGAGCTGCAGAACCCTGCCCGGCTTTTTACCTTCTCAAACCAGCTGCAATCTAGATGTGCCTCAGCAGCCGCTGCGTTGCTCTGCTCGGGTTCCCAACCTCCAGGACTCGTCTCTGGCAGGCCACACTGCTAGCTGAGGAGGCACCTGTTCTGGCTGAATCGCTGAAGCACTTCGGGAAAGCCTTTCCAAGCACCTTTCTAAGCCTGGGTTATCTACCACCACCCAGGGAAGCACTGTCCTGTAGTATTTAGAGACACTTGTGCAAATATAGGTATTTATGTCAGCAGTGCAGGAACAGCATGTGGCCATGCACCACGAGGAGCAGAAGAAAAGGAGTTTTCCTGTTAATTCCTCTGCCTATAGGAAGAGCAGGCTTTCCGCTTGTGATCTAGCTCCAGCCTCTCACAAGCCCTGAAGATCACGTAGCAGCCAGCACTAGTGCCACCCAGCACCACTGTGACTCCGGGGGGCTCAGGAGCCACCAGTGCCAGGAGGGAGACAGGCGGCAGAGCAAAGACAACTCACCCAGGGAGGCAGTGGCTGGAGGAGCGTGGTGGGTCCCGTGGGCCCCCAACTGCACCCAGGGTGGCACAGCTGCAGATCGCCTACGGGGCTCATAGCACAGCAGAAACAAAGCAAGAGCCACTGCAGCATGAAGAGATTGGCACCTGCCCAACGGGGCTGCCACTTAATGGACTGAGTTCAGATACACAGAGCTGGTCTAGGAGCGATCGATATTGTACAGAACAGCACGACACAGACATTGTCTCCAGCCAATTATGCCGCGCTCTCTGTTATACAATATTCATTTCAATGTTACCCTGAAAGGAGGAAGCATGGCAGGTCAGCCAAGTGACAGCCACTGCTGTAAAACCCAGTCCTCATTTCTTGGAAAACCTCTGTGGACACAGTGCAAATCCTTATAACCAGACCCTTACAAAGCACGGTTCCAGGAAATCCATTAAACCTTCACTCCGTTCATCACCACTGCCATTTCCACTTGCCAGTGCCACATGTGCATTTCAGGCTCTGCCCCACAACAAGCAGAGCATCTCCCCATCCCCTGGGCACTCGCCCCAGCACTGCCGTTAGCAGCACACCCCAACTCACCCCTCTCTTCCTGACCACAGCACAGGCAGTTTAAGGCAACATCAGCGCCAAGTTTATCCACGCCCAGGTACCCGATGATATGTGCACCCAGAGCAGGGCAGCACCACGTGGAAAGCTGTATTATCACAGCACCGAGGGCAATGCTCTGAGCCCAAGTGCTCGTGCCCAACCCAGCACCGCGTTCTGTCGTCACAGCATCCTTCAGCTCTTTGCACATCAAGTTACAATCTGTGAAATGCCGTGATCATCCTTTTCTCCCAACATTCATTCTTCTCTGAGGCCGATGCTCCTCTCACAGCATCTTCAGCTCCTGGAAATTTATGTTTAGTCTCATACTATCTGGCAGCTGTTCTAAAACCTCAGTGTCAGGAAAAAAAAAAAATCAAAGATTTAAATGACTCCCTCTGGGTGCAAAAAGCCCCTCAATTATTTGAAACCCATGATTCACAGGCTTTTACAGGCAACTGGCCAGCACAACACGCTGTTGCAATGCTCTGTGCAACACCTCAAGGTGCTTCTCTATCCCAAATAATAGGAAATTAATGTTTGCAAAAGGCTTTCAAATGTTCTCAGGCAGCAGCTTTACAGGAAGCAGCAGAATCCGTATTATTTATATAGATCTCGTTATTACAAACTAGAACTCCACGCTATCACTGTAATAAAACGTTACCCAGGAGACCATCAAAAAAACTGAACAAAATCCTGTAATACACTGGGATGAAATGTGAACACAAGAGAAAACAGGCTTTCAGATCATTTGCAGTTATCCCTGGAAAATGAGACACCTCTACATTTGCTGTGCATTGCAGGGGTCTGGCAAGTGTGGAAATAAAAATGTTGTTTTTGCAGAGTTACATTGTTTAAAGGTAAGGAATGGGGTATTGAGATATGCTTGCAGTGATAAGAAAACTTAGCAGGCGACCTTGTAAAATGCAGAAAATCAGACTCCTTAGAACAATTAGGTGAAAATCACGGTGTTAAGTCAAGTCAGATAAGTGAAGAAACATTACCACTTCAAACAGTAAAAAAAGTCAAAAGAAATTTGAAATTTAACAGGCCGGCAACTGAAGGCCATGCATTGTCTGTGAAGCATCAGGCAGATTGTGAACCTGGATTACCCACTCAGTGGGGAAACAGGGGAGGGTCCTGTCATCAAAAAGTATATAAACTGTGTTTTGGGACCAGTAGGCACGCTCCTGCTTGTGGGTCGCGAATAAATTACTGCTTCACTGAGATCCTCGCCTGAGCCTAAGTTATTGGCTGCGGAGTGTTTCTCACACAAGTAAGCAGAGTGCTCTGCAGCAGTTGCAGGACTCTTTAGAAACAACCTTTTCCTTTTCACCTATCATTCTTGGTTTAATCCCCCCTTCCTTCTTTTTTTTTTTTTTTTTTTTAACTGATCTGATGGGCAGAAGGGTGAATATGCCCTGGTGGCTTAGGCAATAAGAAACGCCAGGGATGAGTAATCTTCATACAGAAGATCCTTAGAGGCTTGTGAGGCTGCAGAAAATCTGACTGCGCAAAAGGAAGAAGAAAACCAGAGCAACCAACTAGTGTCCCCACACACGACCCTAGCAGGGACAGATTGAGCCAAATCCCTCCTGAAACACTGGTGTACTGCTTTGCAAAGCCCCCAAACCCACATCAAGCCCTTTTTAAGCATCTGGGTACAGAAACAGCTGCAGCAGCACATGCTGCAGAAGCAAAGCCAAATATTCCCTGTTTGCACTGTGCCCTAAGGGCTAGCAGTTTCTACCTTTTGCAGTTTATAGGTGCGAGTGATGGAGAGGGCTTTGCATTTGTTTCCTCACCTGCTGCACTGCCCTCCTGCTGCCTACATGTGATGGGTACTGGTGCTGCCGATCTGGCCGGTCACTTTGCCTCCGCCCAGGCCCAGTTGCAGGCTCAGGAGGCAGGCAACAGCCAGCCAAGGCTGTGAACAGCGCTTTTGCACCTACTGACAAGGTGGCTTTTTATATTTTTAGGCACAGGCTGCTTGAATACAGTTCCTCAGAGCTGGCAAAGTGCTCCCCCTGCTCCTGCTGAGGCTCACTCCCCCCTGCAACTGAGAGATGCTCTCCCCGGAGGAGAATAAAAGCCAATATTATTTGCGCTCTCTCTGAGGAAGCTGCAGAGTGAAGCTCATTAGCATTGAAATAGAAACCCAAACCGGGCCACTCCAGTCCTGCCTATTTGTAGGAGCAATAATTCTCCATAGGTGCTTAAACGCATGCAAAACGGACTGCTGGCGAAATCACCTCACTTAAGATTCGGAGCTGTTTGCCGCAGCTTCAGACACAGGGCACCTGGCCCCTGTTTTGCGTGCTGGGCCAGGCTGGCCCATGGCACTGCTTTGCACTGCCCCAAAAAGTGGCACCAGCATTTCAGACCGTTATGAAAGTTTGGTGACCTACAGCAGAATTTGCAGTCGGCACCTCCGTCAAGCTCAGAGACCCTGAAGAGCAGCTGAGCTGTTCTGTTATTAAAACAAGCTAGGGAACGGTTAAGCTGGGAGCCTGCAGGCAGGGACACCACAGAGCCACCCCTCCCTAGGGCCAGCCCATACTGCCCATGCACTGCCCTCGCAGCAGGAGCCACCTCCTGGGTGAGGAGCCCCCTTGCCAGCCGGCTGAACCCTTCCAGAAGCACTCACAGAGCGGGCAGCAGTTAAAGATGCTGGTTGTCACCAGTGGGAGTGCTGTAATTTAAACGACAGCGCATTTTGCAGTACTGCTGGCACTTGGACCTCTGGCCAGAATCCCTTCTCTGATGACAAGCTACCTAAACAAACAGGTTTGTTTCTTCTCAGCAAAAATGTGAAGAAGAGGTGCCCAAGGAGACCCCTGAATAGTTGACACCAACATGTAAATACATTTGAAAACTATAGCAAAATCCATCTGAGGACTGTGGATGAAACTCAGCACAAGCCATTAATTATATATATATAATAAATATATATATAATTATATATATTATATACATATTATATATATTATATATATAATAATATATAATATATTATATATAATACAATATAATATATATTATATATTATATATTATATATTATATATATAAAATATAAAATATATAATATATATAATATATATATAATATATATATAATATATATATATATATATAGGGTATCTGGGAACTAAAGTCCAGTCAGTCTGAATCTGTGCTGGGCAAAAACCTGGTGAAGAGCAACATGGCACATAAACCAGCATCTGGGAAAAGGTGGTGGCACCATTAGCGCACGTCATCCTCAAACAAAAATTAAGCGTCAGACAAATGAGGTATTTAAATTGTGTCAGCACTGTTTGACAAGAGTGTGAAGTGAAAGAGCCTGAAGCTGACTTTCATGAGCAGTAGATTTTCAATCTAAAAATGTTTTATACAAAAAAAGGCTATCCAAAATACTATAAAACTAGTTTTCCAGTAGGCACTACATGAAAAACACGATTAGCCAAATAGTTTCAATCCTTGACCCAACCCTATTCGGCACATTCCCCAGCTCTCTGGAAAACACACGAAGCCACTGCTGATACAATCTGTGCGTGGCAGCGCTCCATGCCAGGCACAGCATTAACGATGGGAGCAGATCCGGAAAGCTCGGTGACACCAGTTCATTTGAGCAAAGTGCTCTGAATAGCCGTAACTGGCACGTCACCTATCTCAGCACCAAGTACACAGGTCACTCTAACAACAGAGAAGACATGATTTTTGTCATCAGCAATTAAGAAAAAGAAATGGGAAGGTTTGCGTAGAGCCAACCACACACACTCCTAACGGGAAGCTGTTACTAAGAGGGTCGAAGCAATCCACAGATACAGAAATAGGAGATAAACCAGCCAGCTCAGGGAAGCAGTGCTATTTCGGTATCTGAAGTCCAAGAAACCATTACTAAAAGCTGTGAGCAGCTCTGGTGACCATATTTCAAGGATAGTCTTGAACACATATGAAGGATTCAGACAAGACTCTGGAAAACTTGCCTTATAGTAAGAGGTTTTCAAATCTCAGCCTGTGCTGTTTTCCCAGGCGGTGGCAGGGATAATTCAGCCACAGTCTACAATTATGTCCCAGAGGAAGAAACTCTGATAGCACACAGCTCTTAGCCTAGCCAGAATAAATACATTGCAGAAGTAGTAAATGAAGTAAATATTTTAAAGCAGAGGGCAAGTAGTCATTGGAAGAACAGCCCTGGGACATGACCAGCTCTAAGAAGCTTAGCAAAAAGCTTGGGTGACATGCGGAGAAAATGCCAGCACTCAGGCAGAAGTTGGAGCCCACCTTCCAGCTTGGACACCCACACACGGGGGGCTCTGGGTGTCCTGCAGGTGAGAAACCGCACAGCTGTGCTTAAATCACCTCCCCTGCTGCCCCATCTCTGTCCCATGTGCTCCAGCATCCCTTTACAGTACCGAAAATGAAGAGAACAGCAGTTGGAAGACTTCAAGGAGAACGTGGCCAGTCCTCAGCCCTGGTGCCAGGAGCATTCACGCACTGCGCTGAGGGCTCCTCAGGGCAGCCCCAGGTGGGTGCGTGGGGCGTGCTTCCAGCTCTGCCACTGCCTGCCGGAGTGAGTCACCCTCCACACACTATCACCAGTTTGCCTTTTCTCATCTTTATATGGTATGTCATCTTTATATTTGTATGGCATCTTGAAGGGAGGCAGATGAACATCATAGCCATGGCAGGTGACCACGGCACTGCAGCCCAGGGGGTCACCACCAACCCCAGGACCCAGAGGAGTACAGGCAATGTGAGCACAACGTCAGGAAAAGGGGCAGAAATTGGGACGTGTAGAACAATTTTAACTACGTTATTCCTATCTAAACTTTTTCCTCTAATAATGAAGTCTAGACTAGTAATTATTCTTGAATAAGATTAAGATGTCAATGGTATTAAAATAATATTCTCGGCTTTTTATATCTGTAAATATATATACATATCTATATAAAGGTTATTTTCCTTTTTGCCCATAAGCAAAATTTTAATCGCAAATTCACTGCTTACTAACCCATGTCAGTGCTTATGAGGCACCATTATTTTAAACAGAACAAGGTACATGTGGTTTTCTTCCAATGAATGCAGAGATGACACCTGCAAATGCTGTGCTCATCACAGAAGAGTACAGGCACCCATGGCTGCTTCCATCGGGAACATCCCTGCGCCACTAACCTCAGCCCACATAGCACTAGTCAAGCGCCCAGCCAAGCCGAAACCTGTGAAGCAGAGCCCTGCTGCCACCGCAGGTACTGGTGGAGGCACCTGCTTTGGCCGCCCGAGCCATTTGCAGTAGGGAGGATATTGAGGTCATTCGGGTTTTATTCCTGTAAGGGGCCTTGTGCACAGCACAAGGACGTGGCGTTGCTGTACCTCCCTGCTGAGACCATCACAGGGTGCGGTGGAATAAACCAGCAGCCACTGCCTCCACCGACAGCCGCTGTGCAAAGTGACCACGCTATGGGGACAAACAGGTCAAAAAAGAAATTACAGAAGCCTCCTGTGGTGGAAAGCCTTACCGAGTCACTGCAGATTGCTTTAGAGAAACCCGTAATCACACAGCAAAAGCAACCTAATGAAGAGCTGGGTTGCCGGCAGAAATATTCTTTTATTCATTAGTAAGTCCACCGGGGTCAAGTTATCACACACAAGTGGAACACAGAAGGACTCATCAAGCCTTTACACCTAATTATACAGAAATGAGCTACCACCTCCCCTCACCTGACGGTTGTGCTTTCCAAAGTGTCACAAGCACTTAAATCACACCTAGTGCGTTCGTTAGCTGGTACGACCCAACACACGGCCTGATTACAAGGAAGAAAAGAATGTGACAGACCTCCAGAGTGATGAGGCGAGGTTGCAAAGGGGGAGGTATCATAACAGCAGTTTTAATTCAAGCCTGGAATTTGATAGAAAGATTTTAAAAATCACACACACACTGGCACTGCAAAAGAATATATTGTCAGCATTAACAGAGGCTTGCAGCATGAGACCTTTTCCAGGCAGAAAAGACTTGTTACAATAAATGTTCTAAAAAATTCAGCATTCACATAAGAATCCATGTGCATCCATAAAATAAGAGAGCAGTGCAAATAGATTAGGTTTAAAACAATCTCAGGGAAAAGAGAACTCTTTCACTGAAGTTCCTCCATATCTTGTCCTCTTAAATCACCTCAAAGAGCATCCATACAATCTCAGAAATCCTATTATCTCCCTGTTCCTATCATAAATTTGCCAGTCTTTTTTGATAAATTACCACCTTCCTATCATATTATTTCTTTACTAAAAATTACAAGTCAGAGTTCTGAATTAAAGTGCACACTAGCAAATTGGAATTCTTATATTACAGAAATAAAAATTGGAATATATGTGTCTGAAGTATAAATATATTACATGCATGTATAGCTGGGATCATTATGTGCCGTTACCAAAAAACAGCGCTATCATTTCTACAGCTCTTAAAGAGCCTATTGTGATCTGTGATTCATGTGTTTTCAGGAGCCGTGCTCGACTCCCAAAGCTCTATTCATTTTTTTCTGGTTAAAATAGATCACCTGTGTGATAAATTATTCTGGAGCAGTTATTCTTGTGTGGATGCTCTCCGTCTGGAATGAAATACTTTATTATTTTGATTTAGCTTTATTCATAGGCTCGTAACTCTAAGCATTCCCCTAATTCCAGGTAAGGAAATGGAAGAAAAACAAAACCAGCAAACCCAGCTCCAGCCTTCACAAGGGATTAGGGTCCAAACATCCTAACATGGTGCTGGGCTCAGCCTGAGGACCCAAATGCTGCATTTACATGAATGCTCGGAAGTCAGAGCCTATTGTGGGCCAGTGCTGCCTATTAAGAAAAAACAGAAAAATAACTTTATAGTTTTTTCTTTTTCAGAATTACTAAGAACACTATATATAGATATATAGTACATATATATATATATGTATATATGTATATATATATGTATATACATATATATATATGTATATATATATACATATTATATATAAATATATAGAACAAAATCCATAATGCTACTTGACAAAAAAAAAATTAACTTTAGAGAAAAAGATGTTTCTAGAACAATACATTCTAAGGAGCACTGTGAATCTGCAGCACATCCCTGGTGATGCAGGCTGATGCCATCAGACACGTTGCTCTGTTGAAACGCTTAAGGATAAAAAGTGGCACTTTGATATTGTGTTAACAGCCTGAAAAGGGATAAAACCCCTCTCTCCTCACCTGCCAGCCCCACAAACTTGGCTTCACAATAGCTGTTCCCATCCACCTCTGCTCCCATCACTCCTGACCTGACCTATCCTCCAAGAAACCTTTGTTCTGTTTTATTTTTAAGTTGAATCCATTCACAGCATGGCCAATGGTGCTAATGCACCAAGAGTGTGGGATGCTACTGCTGGGAGCAAAGCAGGGGGCAGAAGCAAGGGAAGGGCAAACCTCGAGATCCCTGAGACTGAGCACTGCCACCCAAGAGCCTCCCTCTTGCTTCAGTAGGAGCTTGCATTACCTGCAACTCAGATGCCACAATTTTGGCATAGCTGAAAAAGACCTTTAACAACAAAGTGCACTCAGGTGTACTTGTATGTTGACATCATTCCAGGGAGTGACTGATCCAGCCAAGATAAGAGGAACAGAGAGAAGACTGTGCAAAGTCTCAGCATATAAGCATTTCATCACCATTTGTTTTCATTTGAATAGATTTTTGTAAAAAACTAGGTGAAGAAAGTGTGCTCTGAGGCTGGAAGCTCTTCTGACCGCATGCATCACACAGCAGACCCTGAGACATAGGCTCACACGCATTGCGTGCTGTACTGCTAGAAATGCCTGAAATCCAAACAGATTCCCAAAATCTGACCAAAAAAAAATCTTTCCTTGGAAAGCCAAATGGTCGGGATCAAGACCAGTAGCCACCAGTACAACTGGAGGGGGGTCAACAGGGTAGCTCTCAGCCAAGTTTGCCATGAGAACATAAAATCACTGCCCTCCTACTTGCTGCCGGTGATGTTTCCTGGCTCCGGGCAGTGCAGGTAGCTCCATGCCTAACACAGAGGCCAAGCGCAAGCATTCTGCTTGTGCCCGTTTGATGTAAGTGAAATATCTGCTACAGCAGCCACTCCAGGTCACTCCTGTTGCTCAGAGATGCCCCCAGATGACACCAAGCTCCTGCCTGGCAGTGTTGCAGTTTTGTCCTGGTGCTACATTTTGGACCAGGGATGTTCAAGTCCCCATATGCCAGCACTACCCAGCCACAGCCCCAGGTCCCTGACCACTGCTCCAACCCCATGAACACGCTCAGGTCACCAGCAAGGGCAGCAGCATCTGTCTCAGCCCTGTAACCAAAACATGGATTCATCATTTCTTTATTAACAAGGACTTTAGCAAGAGTATACTCAGTCACGTACAGGTTTGGGCATCAGCAGCTCAGGAAACAAAGGAAACCCCAATAGCCCAGGAAATAAATGCTGGCAGGGAACCCATGCACCAGGGGTTTTGCATGAAGTGTTGCACGCTGTAGACACAACTCCTGAGGCTGTAAGAGTGCACCTTGCATCCTCACCTGCCCCAAGGCAGCAGCAGATGAGTCACAGCCGTAGGTAGGTCGGGCTGCAAGGCGCTGCCGGCTGAAACAGGCTGAGCAGCGCCAGGAGCATCCCCACAGGAGATCAGCAGCCAACTCACCTCTCTTCCCCAGCCAGCAAAACTGAAAAGTCCAGCCAGGAGCTTTATAGCCTCTTTATTTCAAAAATAAACAAAATGGAAATAAACTTTATGATGACGTTAACTAAAGCTTTCTAAAATAAAACTTCCATTAAAAAGGGAGGGTAAAAGCTGGTGTTTCTACAGCCGCTGCGTCTTCCACTGTACGTGCACTTTTCGCATCCTGAAAACCCTCTGGAGGACCCACTGCCTCCTCCCTGCTCTAGCCCTGCACCCCTTGCTCTATTTAAGATAAAACGTAAGGATTGTTGTATGCAAAGACAGGCCAAAGACAGGCTTGCCAGCAGACCAAGTTCCTAACAATCAAGTTGTACACTGGAATAATTAGTGCAAATTAAGACATGTTTGCACACAATAGTACAAGATCTTCTTTGCATGGACAAAGCGCATAAGAATGGTCACAGGGACGGGAAGGAAAGCAACAGAGCAGAGCGAGGCCAGCCCCTGAACCGACCCAGAGGAGGAAGAAGGGCTGGAGCTGTCATCCCGTGGCAACCCGCTGCCAGCCCCAGCAAGGGCACGAGCAAGCCCCCAACTTGCTGCCCTCGCTGGGGTAGCCAAAGGCCATCGTAATCCTTCCCTTCAGCTAACACTGACAGCAGCATCTGCTTAGCAGTTAAGACGCACCGATTGTACCGATACTTCTGTAACGTTAATTTAAGAGGGAAAAAATGGGTTTTTGACCTCAGCACCATAAAGCACAAAGCAGGGTAATAAAGAGTTATGCACATTTCCTAGGCAGCTGCAAATGCTTTTTTCATGGGTCACCTAAACAAGTGCTCAGAGAAAAAAGTTGCACATTAAATTGTTCTCAATTAATTTTGACCACTTTTGGGGCACTGTTTAAGAACAGAATTTTAAGGTTTTTACTTTAAAAACTGGGGACAGGTTTTCCAAATGGTTCCAAATTAGGCACTGAAACTCTGTTTCAATCACAGTACTTCAAGAAGTAGACCATAGCTGGGAACCACCACACAGCTTCGTTATCGGGACAACCCCTCCTCCCCAGACAGCCACCACATCAGGAGAAACCACTAAGTACTTCTGCAACAACCACCCTTCATCCCACTTTGGTTCGCCCCTTCCCAAGGCAGGACCTTTAGAGAACAATAACATTGCTGATAAGCATTTGTGTTGTTTTTTTTTTTAAATCAATTATATGAATTCATGAAGAACCATGAATTAAACACGTCATTCAGAAGAAACCCAGAACAGAGGGGGAAATGTGTGTTGAAAGTGATAACAATTCTACTTGGTTGCCTGTAATTTTCTCAAGGCTGATTCTTACCTGAGGATGGCACAATCATCAAAAAGGCTGGAATAAACTTGTTCTTCTGAATAGAGAAACATCAAAAAGATCCTAGCAGTAACAGAGACAGCCTTCCAGGAGAAATGGGGAAGAAGGGAGGGGAAGGAGGACAAAAAACATGACTAAATGCCTCATCTTTTCACGATATAATTTCTGCCTTTAAAATACTTCTGGTACACACCACAAGGTCCCACCAGAATACCCAGAAAGCACAAATCTTGCTGCTCGGCCCTGGATGGGCTTCACTATGGCAGATCGCAGCCAGACACTCCCTGCACCCAGCAGGGGTGTTGCTGGGATGGTGGACATCCATGACAATTATTTCTGCTCCAGAAGCAGCACAGGCTCAAAGTCTGCTCCAGCTCATAACGCTGGGAACCCCACCCGGAGCCCTGCCACAAGCCTGAAATTCCTCCTCTTGCCACGTCAGCTGCACCTCTGCCGAGCCTGGAGTTATTTTTGGTGCTCCATGACAGCACGACCAGGTCACCTCTTACTCACTCCCCAATTGCTCTGCATCGGGACAGCTCCTTCAGGTTACTCACATCCTGCATGAGCAACCCTGTGGTCCATCCAGTCACACCTCCCAGCCCCTGTGACAAGTGACAACCTGCTCAGACCATGCCTAGCACTCTTCTCCTGCCACCATCCCTGCGAGGCAGACAGCCCTCAAGCAGCTTGGAAAATGGGGTGTAGCAGCCAGAGATGAGATGTAAAAACTGTCCAAACCAGCATCAAGCAACTCTGAAGAAAGTGGGTCCATATGAGCCCACCATCAACTGTGGTTTCTGGAGTATCTATCAATTTTAGGAGCACACAGGTGAGGCTCTGAGCTGCAAGTCAAAGCACCGCCCAAAAGGAAGCACTTTGTGGAAGGGACCAATGGAAGGGGACAAGGACAGGGACGGGGAGAGAGCAGCCAGGATGGCCATATGCATGCATGTATTTAGGTTTTCTTTTGTCACATCATCAGTTGACAGACACAAGAAGTAGGAAGAGTATGCCAAACCTTAAAACATCATGCAATTTTATTTACATCTTCCAATTGGCACAACTTCTGCCTTCGCAGTAATGGACCTCAAGGGCAGGGATTTGAAGGACAGGGCAGCAGCTTTACAAAGCCCTATGCCAGAGCTCTCATTAGCCCCAGGCAGGTGACAAACATCAAAGGAAATGCAGAACAACAAAGGCATGTGTGTTTTGCAAGCTAAACCAGAACAAATTAGCATGAAGCAGCTGGGCTCAAGACACCGCCCTCAGTAGAGGCACAGCGTTTAGGGGCAAAGGTAACTCCAGGAAACACATCCAGACACACACATGATCATGCCAGAGATGAGTAAGACCACAGGCAGGGAGCTGGAGGAAGCTGGAAGAGGACTGGGTGAGCCACGCTCACATCACCGTCCCCAGACAGCACGTGTGGGCAGCCAGGGGCAGAACCTCAAGCTGGTGAAAATGGATATGGGATTGACAAACCTATTGCTCCTCTGATAATTGCCACCCAGCAAAATGCTGCCCACTGAAAGGTCTGTGTATACTGGGGATTTTTACTGGGATGAGGCCATGGCCAGGTCTGTGCTCTACAGCACAGAGGAAGGCAGCTCCCCCAGGGGCTCAGGATGATCTGAGTGCCTGGTGAAAGCTAAACGAGTCACCAGTGGTCAGAGAGCTCACTTAAAGCAACCATGGGAGACTTGCAGTGAAATACCTCAATTAAGTGTCCCCAGACATCATCTCCAGCACTGATGTCTTCAATTAGAAGCAGTCTTGCTCTGAGCAAAGGCCCCTGACAGAGTTGCACCAGATTTAGCAAATGCTCAGTTGAATGCTCAACCACAGTTTCCCTATCAGGCAAGGGCCATACGGATGGACAAAAATTCCCTTCACCAACACATGCTAAGGTAAGGAAATCACCAGGAAGTCATACAATATATTCACCTTTCCTTCTATTTAGACCAATAAATTCCACAATTTTACAGCTAGCCTTAGGGGGAACCACATATACATGTGGCATATGTACCCTGGGCACCCCTGGACATCTGCTCAGCCAAAAATTAAGGCTGTTTGACATTATCTGTCTAAATTGCATCCATGCCACGAGCTCAGACCATGAGAAGGATGGCAGTAGCGGTGTTCTGCTTCCACTGGGGATCCAGGCATTTTAATACGGTTTTAAAATGCACATTGCTGTTACAAGATCCTCCCTTGCTCTTCTTACATCCATCTCACTGTACCTTCTCCTGGTCATTGTAGCATGTCCCATATGTCCCCTTCTCATCCTCCACAAACAGCCTTTGTCACATTCTGCTTTGTATTTGGCCCCCCAGTCATTCCCCTTGCTGTCTTACAATAGCCAGAAAAAATAAACTTGAAAAGGGCAACAAATTGGCCTTAAAAAGGAAGAAAGCACTGTCCTAGTAGCACTGCTTTCTGCAGTATACCAGTATGTCAACAGTAAGCATTTTGCCTAGTTTTCTGACTCGCTGTGCTTACTTGCAAGCCTTTGAAGGCTGGGCTGCATGACATGTAGGGACCCGAGGAAGAGAGCAAACGATCTTGGATGGGCCAAGTATTCTGTAACAGAAAGGTTCAGAAGTAGGACAGCCTACGAGGACAAGAAATCGGTGTGTGAGTGGTGGAACAGGTTCTTTAAGGATAAGATAAGCAGATCCAACTGTGCACCAGCTTTCTGAAATACGCCGCATGTATTTATCAAGGGAATGGTACGGGACCAGCACCTGTTCCAGGAGAAAAGACTTCTTTTCTAATTTCACAGAGCTCATAAAACCTTAAAAAAAAAAAATCCATTGATGTCACTTTTTCCCCCTCCTCTCCTCCCTTTCCTTTCCTGCCCATTCATGTAACCAGTCTGACAAAATTAAAACTAAAAATCCAGGCTCTCTGCTGTGATTGCAGGAAGTTTGTCCTTCACATTAATCGGTGAAAGGCTTTTTCAGACTGCAGAGTGCCATCTAGATGAAGGAAGGTGAACTTGCTGCAAGTCAGCCAACTAGAGGTAATAAATCCTTTGGGGACGCATCACAGAATGCCTACAAGATGCTTTTCAGAACAGCTCTTTGCAGACTGCAGATGTTTTGTGGCTTTTTTTTTTTTTTTAAGTACTAAAATACTCCTGTGACTGAATGAGCAATGCTCTCAAATGGCTTGTAGGATGAATTGAGAGCCCTTTTAGTTTAGCATTTGAATATTTATGCATCCTCAAAGAGAAACATTTTTGGTTATTTTTTCCAAGGCTTTAGGGGTTCACCTGTTTCAGATGGACACTGAGGCTGGGTTTCCAGGCAGACCCTCACTAGAGGAGGCATGTGGACTGGCACAACCGAACCTGAATGAGAACCTGCAAGTACATAAGGTGGGGTTTTCTTGCATATCTGCAAATATTTGCCAGTGGAGAGAGATTAGAAGGAATAGGTTCTACAAGCAGATTTAGACAAGCTAGAAATTTTGCTTGTCTCACGAATAAAAAGAAATATATAGTAGAAGCAACAGGCAGCACTTGCAGTAGCAAGAAGGGACTGCCCTGAGATGGTGCTCCCACGAACCTGCCGAACAGTAACAGGGAACCAAACACCACACACCTCTCCTTCCGCCTGTATCGAGTAGGCAAACAAGTACCTGCAGGCTGAATAACTTGGGGTCTGTAAAGACATGCAAGAAACGTCTCCTAACTTGTTAGGTTTCCCTTACACCAAGCGCTGTTGCTGTGTGGAATTGCAGCTCGCTGAGGACAGCCAGAGCTGGGGAAAGCCCACACGAGGGGGCAAGTCCCAGTTTCTTGATGAACTAAGGTTGTGCCTGCAGTAGCAAAGGACAAATGGAAGATCTAAACCCGTTCTGAGGGTATGAGTCAGAACATTATAGCCTCCCTTTTCCACCCACAGACAAGCTAACTGTCCCCAGGTGATCCCTGTGCCCTTGACACCAAGCAGGAGCACATCAAGACTGATGAGATAAATACCTACAGAAATACCAGCTGCTCCACAGCCCATCAAGAACACCACTGCATAGCAGTGACCTCTTAAACACACCTGTGCAAGACCCAAGCGGGCCTTGGCTGACCAGGAGGTGCCTTCTGGTTTAGGTGAGCCTGAGGACAAGGGCCTGAGGACAAGGTGGTGCCACAAAGGTCACTGAGGTTTGTGGATCCATGTCAAAGCCCAACCTGACATACTCATCATTTAAACCAAGCAGCAATTAAATAGCCAAACAAAGTCTCACATAAAGAGACTATTTAAAAGACGGGCTGCAGCAATACAAAGTCACCCTCCAGAAGCACAATTATTTGGGGGTGACTTATACAGTCATACAGAAGTGTTACAGTGATACAGCAACATAAATAATAGAAGCTGGTGCATAATGCAAATAAACCATTTTCCATTTCTACTTTTCATGTTTCTAGATATATTTCTCTCCAACACAGCCGGACACACTTTCTGCTTTGCTGTCTGCAAACCTTCATGTGGTGCAGGAACAAATTTCAAAGGGATTTGGAAGAGAAACGAACAGGCTGCTGCCACCTGTCTCATCTCCCATCCCTCTGCCACGCTTTGATGGGGCCAGGGAGCTGAGAGGCTGGGTCTAGGTTCAAAACAACCCCTCCCCTTCACTGAACCACAGCCAGCCCATTCCTTCTTCAGCGTCAGAGCTCCTTGGAGGCTTCAGGTTGGGATGGAAGCCCATAATTATGCTGACAGCTTCACTAGATCTTTACTTTTGGTCTAATTAAAATGTATTAGAGTGGAAAACAAACAGAACTTGGTCCTTTCTGATACTACAGGCACTTTACATGTGCTGAGTAAAAAGGCCAAGAGTTGAAAACAAGGAGGGAAATTAAGAAAAACAAGGCTCTGTGTCCAGTGTTTTGACTCAGGGCAAGGAGCCCTTCACCAGCATCACCAGTGGAGCTGGCAGATGGCAGGACTGCAGCCAGAGGGACAAATCCTGACCAAGTACTCTTTGCCTGCTTGTTAGGGTTCATGTGCTAACGGCTTCGCAGCTTTGTTTGTTAATGCTGTGAAGCTGGAAGAAAATTCAGTGTTTCGTAGTTTCTGATGGCTGAAAGGGGAGGTAGAGAAGCAGCAAATGCTGCCTCTCAGGGTGAAGGACCGTACACCTTTACAGCTTCAGGAGAATCAGTGACTTCCTGAGGTTCCCTTGGACAAAACAAATGTCACAGTGTCAAATTAGCTTCTGTATTAAATGCCTAATGTAGGTGCAAAACAGATAGAAACACTAAATCAGAGCTTTTCAAAAAACTCAGAGGAGCCATACCACCAGACAACAGCAGATGAATATGCTAAACAGAAAGGGGCAGATTCTCAGCTGGTGCAAGTTAGCCCCAACCCTTGATTTCCCTACCTCCGGAGATATACAGACAAAAAATGCAGTTCCTTCACTTTTTTTAGGCTCTCGCCTTATATTAAGCACGTAAGATGAAGAGAGTGTGCACGGAGGTGCAATAAATCAAACCTTGGGTGCTTGTCCTGCACAGCCGACGCATTTGCAGAGAGCGTGCTGCGGCAGGGTGCTGAGCCCTGGCACCGCTGCTGGAGTGCCAGTGCCCTCTCCTGTTCAGTGTGCACCAGCTATTTATTTCACAGCACGTCTGCATGTGTTTAGAGGCTGGTGGAAAATATTCCCAAACGTAGCCTGACATTCCTCTACAGAGTAATAAATAATGGCTAGCAGAAATGTGAAAACGTGGCAGAACTTACCTGGACACTGCATCCCCTTCGTCACAGCCCAGAAAAATTATCACTTGCTCTGGGCCATTTAGGAAGAAATAATCCTCAAACTATCTAATTCCATTAAGTAAAGCAGGCTTGCATTTTCTTTCCAACACGCATCTTCAATGACATTCAGTTACACTTGTGACTGTAACTTGAACTCCAGCCACTGTCTAATGTATTCTCAAAGTCACAGAGGAGGAAACTGAAGTCAAAGGGAAGCTGTTAGCAGGCCTGAAGTTAGGGTAGTTTGTACTCCCTTTATACCTGGACTGTATTCCAGACTTTTCACACCGTTCCTTAATGACAACAGCACAGACTCATCCTCATTTTACCACAGCAGCAAAAGCAGTGGTGATGCTACCAAATGTTTTCCAACAACTCCCTTTTCAGTCATCCTGAGGATTTCTCAAGGAGACCTCTGATGAAGTTGCTTTCCAGTTCAGTATTATCATCCATGGTAAAGCAGCTGAGGGAATCAAAAGAACAAGAAGCAAACCTTTCCACTGTTGGAAGACAGAATTATTCCCAGAGACAAGGTTTCTCAGATGCCTTAGGATGATCAAAAATTAGACAGACAGGAATGAAATAGCAGAACTGTTACTGACATGTCAGAGGGAACTTTTTCTTCTGTATCACCACTGTCTGGAGTCATGCTGTAATGTGGAAACTTCAGTTGCCAGGCTATTACAATAAAAGGTTTCTAACTCTTGTGCTTGGAGAAGTGTGATACTTGATGACTCAGAACTCAGAAGACAAATAAAAACGCAAAACTCCCCAAAACAAACTCCAGCAATGTCTGACTTCCAGAGCACAGCAGCAACCTTGCAAGGCAAATTGAGCAGTGAAGACATTTCTATTAAATAGGATTTTCTAGTTACTGACCTATACTTCTATCGTCAGTAGTTTCCATTTGTTTCACATCACAGTCAATGCCACAGTGTTAATATATTCCTAGGTTTTCCAGTGGCCAGGGCTGGATCCAGCCAATGGCTAAGGAGGGGAAGGATGAAATAAAACTGCTGCATGGTTTTTGACTGTTAAACTAATGGAAGAAATACAGGGACTGTCTCATTTACACAGAAAATGCACTTTGTGTCAGTAGAAACATTTCAAATTAGGGGGTTGTTGGTTTTTTTTTCAATCGTTTCCTGAGCAGAGAATGGATTTTTTTCATTATTGTATGAAAAAAAATGATTAATACCTCTCCCTTACCACCACCTCTGCACCTCCTATAAAAAGCAGTTTGTTTTGTTTCCACCATATTAAAAATATATTCTCTGTGTAACTCATCAGCCAAGCTAAGACAACACTAAAAAGCTGAACACACGAACAGCAGAAAACATGCAAGTTAAGCAATGCAAACATATTTAGCACATTTTCACCTTTAGCAAGCTTGCAAGCAGACTTGTGCAGGAAACAGGAGCTACTCGAGACACTGCTGGGCAGAGCAGGGCTTTGGTGACACCGCTGCCATCAGCACAGTGAGAAGTCATCCATGGGCAGTCAGGGGTGGACTGTACCACCTGGCAAGTCACACTTCACTCCTGGGGATGCTCTGTCTTCTGAAACTTAAGTTGCTACCACTGGAACAGTACCAGTTTGACTAGTCTAGACACAGGGCTCGGCTGAGCTGGTGGTTGTGGTTCACACTGTAATGTGTTTTTTGTGCTGCTTTCATGGTTTTAGACTTATTCTCACCATCACCAGTAACAACCAGGAACGGCCAGTGCGAGAACAGAGCCTCTATGATCAGTGACGGGCAGCCTTAAATGGGATATTACTCTTTATATTCCTCCTCTGCCATGCCACATAAAATTAACAGGGTCAGCCAAAACTTTGTACCAAAATATTTCCCAGTTCATCAGTAGCAATATTTCTGTAGTCTGCCAATATTTAGAAGTTGTAGTAACCTGTATGTTAGCTTAAATTAATTCTTTGTACTCTGCCCATTAGAAATAACAAATGGCTATCTTGTTACCAGCTGCCAAGTCTCCTGTCATTTTCTTTCTATAAACCTGTTTACAGGCAGTACCTTTTGGGAGTGGAGACTCCATGGGCTGTGAACTCCAGACCAAGAAGCAGGGCTGCACTTCAGAGACTAGGGGAACATCACACCAAAATGAATTTAGGTTTAGAAGACACTAAAGGTGTTTCTGTACCATAAGTTGGGTTGGACGGAGTTCAAAAGGAGCCATGAATAGGTGGTTTGTGGCTGTAACTGTAAACACCAGTAGCATTACAATAATCCTCTTTGGAAAAGGCCATCAACAGATTTTGCATATTCAGTCTGTGTACTGTAGAAAGATGTACAAGCAGGAAATAACACCACATTTCTTATAAAATCAGTCCTAAATTAAAATATGAAGGGAAAGAAGTATATCAAGGAGCCTACCTGACTGAAGAGCATCTTGCTTAGATCAGGTAGAGGAGGCTGCTCCTTAATACCAAAACCACCAGATTTGAGGATCTTCTGGACTGAAATGGCTGCAGCTGAACTTGGAACTTCCTTGAGCTGGTTCATGTGCTGTAGGAGCAGGCATCACCTACAGGGTACCAGTCAGGGCACAACCCAGGGCACGGATGGAGCCATCCTTTCAGGAGGCAATGAGGACTGGTAACAGATGTTGAAGGTGGACACACACCCTGCATCTGAGACACTCTGTATCTCCACATCTGCCAGCACAAAGAGGATTCAGAGTACTGTTGACAGGGTCTACAAAAAATCCTTTTTCTTTTCCACCCCATGACTATTCCTTAAACCAAGGGAGGCTGCTGAAGATGACCTTCTCTCTAGTACACAAGCATTATTTAACCAATGGACTTTAAAGACATCTGTGGCACAACAGGTCTCTCCTGAAATTTCCACTCCCAGCTGATGTCTGTGTCTAACAAGCTGCTTTTCTCCATGAAATCACGGCTGACACCCAGAGCCCTCTTTCCACCTGCCCTGCAGGGAGCGTGGTTTCCAGGACTTCTCAGGTCCATGTGCTCAGGGCAGCTTTAGGCAGTGGTTACCCTAGTGAAACAGCATCTGCATTTGGTTCAGAGGAAGGACGTGTTGGGGTTATGGCATCACCACTGCAGCGACAGCTCCATCCTCAGTGTTCCATGTTCAGCTTCTTCAGCAAAGCACTTGATTTTTCTCTTAACTGCCAAAGAGCATCAGTTCAAGTCATATAGAATTCATAAATAAGAACATAATGTATGATATCTGTGAAAATAAAAATGAATTCATAATAAAGTCACTAGCCTCTGCCTAAAATACCAGAAAGAATGATGCATTTAATTGCTCTCTGATTAACAGATAGATTTCAGTCCATCTGTAATAATTATCTGATAACTACATCCACATTAACAAATAACAAAAAGGTCAAGTTCAAAGCATGTTGAAATCAGTACTGCACTAACAATACCTCTGAGATGAATCTGAAGAAAAATACAGTAAAAAGCTACCGCTAGACTTTTTTCTAACAACAGAGTCACCCAACCTACCGGCACTTCAGGACTCCAAAAAGCATTTCAGAGATGGGGGAAGACCTCCAGCTAGAAACCTTAAAAATGGAAGAAAACTTCAGGGCTGCAACAAAGCATAAACTCTGCTATGTACCTCTGAAGGCAAGGGAAAATATGAGACTGCCCAAAAGAAAATTAAAGAAACAACCAACTGAAGGGATTACTGGTGTGCAGACTCTTCTGCTCTCTGAAAGAGGGAATACTTTCTTTCTACTTCATATCATTATAAAAACATGAAATGAAACAGTGTAGTGAGTCAAATCAGTAAATACTTTTATTTTCTAATAGTCACGGATGGTAAGCAAAGAGTGAGACCATAAGTCTCAGTGTAAAACCCCTTAGATCTAAATCTGACCCATGAGAAACAGCAGCCAAATTCGCTCCAATATTGTCTTGCAGGTTTCAAATTGTGCATCCACTACTGAAGACGTATTAAGGTTTGATCAACTCAACACTTGCAAAAGAGCAAATGGTTGCAGCATCTGTATACAGAATTGATTTGCAGGAAAAAGGGGAGAGGGGAAAATTACCTGCATGGCTTAAATATCTTCATGAGACTACCCATAAATATATGTTAAACCATTTCAAATGTGCTAGGGCGTTTAAAGCCTGATCTATAGTTTGCTCTATAGACAATATATTAAAAATATGCCAGAGTCTGTGCTCTAAGATGTCAAAATTCATCTGAATAAAAACAGGCAACAGTAAAACCAAATGAGCACATGATTCCTGCTAGCCCTTCAGTGAATTTTGCCTCAACTCCATACATACTACGGAATATGCAGATCATTTCATCACGATGTTATTTAAAATAACACAAAAACATCTGCGAAAGACCTCTCCCACAGATGTATGAAACCATTACCTTCCTTCTGCTTTCTTGCTGTGGAACAGGGATAGAAGGCCCCAGAGTTGGCTAAAGAAGAGCAAAGACAGCTATGAGTTTCACCATTAACTTTTTATGTCTCTTGCTGTCATGGCCTTAACAGAGACTTAACTTTGGGTTAATGGGGGTTTTGTAGTTTAAAGAAATGATGGATGAGAGCATTAGGGACTGACACATCTTTTGAATCAAATGAGATGCTCCCCATATGAGCCAGTATGGGGCTACTGATGCAAAAACTATTTTCAAATAAGTCCAGACCCACTGGCCTGATTTATTCCAAGCATTGCACTGGAATAAAAAGCCATTTTCTCCAGCCTGACAGTCTCAAAATCTAGAGGCAGCATCTAGAGAATTACATGTTAAAATGGTCAAAGTCAAAGCAACACCTTCAACTAGAGGAACAAATTAGACATGATACAGAGTACAGAGATCCAAGGATTTTCCAGTAAAAATACCATGGCTGGCCTCCGCATGTTCCTCCTGTGCCCCACAGCACTCCTGTCTGGAATTGCTGTGCCTGGGGCAGCCACCAGTCTCAGACCAGGGGCTCAGATGCCCCCCACAGCCAGGAGATTAGGAAGCAATCTGCCTACAGATGCACTTCAGGGCTCAGGGTTATACCGCCCAAAGCATTTAGGAGGACCCAGATGAGATGTCCTGAGCACATTCAGCCCACACCGTACATCTCATACACACAGTAGCAATTCCTTCCCCAGAGATTTCCATGAGCTACGTCTGAGCTATTCAAACAGCCAAGCTTGGTCTGGACCTAGGCTGTGAGTTTTGTCTTGGTCTGTCCAAGCTTCTCTGACAGCCCATATTTCTTGTCACTGTCTCCTTGCTGGCAGGCCAAGACACGGTGCTGCAGCTGCCCACCATGAAAATAGGGCAACTGCTTCTGCTGAGCAGATTTCTGTGCAATGTAGCTGAGCTCCCTGCTTGGTATGGGCAGAAAGTGGCAGCAATGACTGACCTAGTGACTTGGGGCACAACACAGCTTTGTAAGTACCCTCCAAAGGGTTCTCTTGAGATAAGCCCCAAAATATTAACCACTGCTTTCAGAGGAAAAAGTCCTGTGTCCAGATTGTCAATAAAGTGATTTTTGAAGTAAATTCTCAGTGGAAAAATAAATGCAGAACAGCCTAAGTAATCCCACCCAGGCAGAAGTCCTGCACACACAGAGAGATCTGAGATTACAAGTTCCCTCTCCTTACTGTCCCCTTGCCTGGGTAAAACTGTCTTGGAGTTGTTAGTACCACACAAAGATAGGGGCTTCTAAGTGATGATGTTGCTCCACTCTCTGGAGAAATCAGTGGGTGCGACAGGGAAGAACAAAGCCATCAGGGCTGCTTGGGCTGCCCATTTCCAAACCACCCCAGCAAGGTACTGACAGAAGGAGATAAGGGGGAAGGGATGTGCAGGAACAGGATGGAGATCCATAGTAAACTCCACGTCCTTTGTTTTACAGCCATAAACAGTTAAAAGGCACTTTAAAAAAATATACTCACTTCTCTACATCTGTCATATTCCCCTTTCCAAAGCACACATGCTTTTCCAGATACCATTACTTCAATCAGGAAGGTCAAAGTAATATAACTGTGGAAGAACTAAAATAGGTATTGATCTGGACAATTAAGTGCCAAGTTTGTCTATACAGATGGACTGCAAAACAGCCCTGGCAGCCACTCTTTGTCTGTCTCTGACTGAGACAGCCAGCTAGGAGGAATTTAAGACTGTATGTAAATTCATTTAACTAGGAATTTGAGCTCAGGGTAAAATACCAGCTGGATTTACTGAGGTCTTTAACTCATACACCAAGGAAAGCTTACGGTAAAGTCACGCAGCTTCAGCAAACTCAAACAGGCTCAAGTTTAAATCAGAAAAGTGAGAGAATCAGTTGCTGGGCTTTACAAACGCAAAGTCTGTAGGAAATAGTCTGTAAAACAATTTCAGTTACACCTGAACTGGAAATTTAAAAAAAAAAAAAAAAAAAGAAAAAAACACCTCTACTTTGATGTCCTTGATGTGGGGTCAGAGCCATTAGTGCAGATTTCAAGCACAGGATTTCAGGCTGAATTGAACATCTGTTCCCTAACCATGCCTGCAAGCCCAGGCAGAAACTGGTCGGCAGCCAGGCCTTGTCTCAGTTTTTCTCTACATATGTGTAAAAATTTCTTGGATCTACAAAAAAAAAACAAAATAAAATAAAATGGGCCATTTAACATAAAAGCAAGGCAAAGATTTTTGTAAAGGTGCACAAGCACAGCCCTGTAGCTGCTAAGCAACATTTTGCACAGAGCGAGTACGCACCATGAGTAAGGCTTGCTCCACAGAAAGCCGTTAGCCCCTGACTTAAACAAGAGCCTAACATCTTCCACCAAACCTGACAAGCTGTACAGGTATTTGTAAAAATAACCATGTGTGCCTAGGCACATGTAAAGGGACGATTTGAGATCAGGCCTCTAACCTCAGTGGGGACAGCCCACACACAGACTGCATCAAGTGAAAGTGGCAATGGTCTCACCAGTGGCCAAGCAGGAGGCCAACAGCAAAGCCAAGAATTAGTTCCTGGTCTCCCAACACCATGCTAACTCCTGAGCCACAAAGTAATGCTACTCTGCAATATTTTTACGCAGCTTTTTCCATGGAATAATATTGTGTAACATCCTAGATGTGTGTTTAATCTCCAAGCAGTGCTCTGCCCCAGCAGCCCAGGTGGGCCGAGACCTGGCAGTACATCCACCCTGCCCGGGGAGTAAACAATCTGGAAAACTCTGTGGAAAATATTTGGAGAATGTGAATGACTGTGTTTGTGGAGAAGTCTTTGCATGCTCACACCCTAGATGGCAGCACGATTCAAAGAATGTGTCTCAAAACCCGTCCTGGGCTCCCGGCCTGCTTTGATACACACAGCCCACAGCGCACCAGAAGAAATCTGCTTGAGATGTCCACAAAAATCCTGCTTGAAGGCCTCTATCTTTAACAAAGAAATAAATAAATCTGAGAAACTGAACAAGAAGAGAATGTGGTGTGAACCAAGGCATTTCCTAACAAAGTTGAAACGAAGCTTGTGGTTAAACTCCACTGTGCTTGCTGGCTACATACGAAGCCAGCTCTGCAAGCGTGGCCAGCAAAGAGCTGAGGGAATGGCCTGCTCCATTCTACTACTGGCACACATTTCTGTCATAATAAGGGCAATAAACCTGCTGTAAACGTACCAGCTTCATGTAACCGGCAGGCTAAACCATAGGGTAAAGATGACAGTCTTAACAGGGGAAAGTCTAGGTCTATTTGTCTACTGCGTTCATAAGTCCAGCCCAGACCTTATAATAACTTTACTCATTTCAGTACTCACATACCTTACAGCCAGCTTGCTGAAGGCATGTCTTTCTTCACACCCCAGGTGCCCACCTGGACACAAGGAAAACCACTGCCCAGGAGCACGGAGGGGGCATCAGCATGGGGGCACAGTGCAGGCCAGCCCGAAGCAGCCCCCACACAGCCCCACAGGCCCTTCTCCCTCTGACCACCCTATCTATCCACAGAGCTGGGCACTTGGCTCATACTTTTCATAGGCCAGATGAGCACCGCCACCCATCAAGCATGTGTCAGAGGGATGAGCAGCTTTTTGGGGACCCAGATCACACACACGTTCCTGGTATGCTACCTGACAGCAGCACAAGCACAGCCCAAAAGGACTTGTAAAGGCCCCATGCTGCAGCAAATGGCACCAGGTGCCATTTCCCTGCCAGCACATAGGACAGGTACTATACGGGCCCTCACTGTGCTGCATGAACTTTGCCATGTTACTTCAAAGGACCCCAGTGAGTTCAACTTATACCAGAGCCCTGTGTGAACTCCAAAGCAGGGTGGAGAGAAAGTTAAAGGGATTTTCATATTATTTACCTGTCAAACTCAGGCTGATGGCAGCCAGCAGCATCAGCAAACCTGCTGGGCAAGGTGAGGATCCCACGGGGTTAACAGGCACATCCTGCCACCTGGAGAGACCTGCAAAGTACAGCTGGGGACATCCGGAGACACAGTGAAAGCTGATGTAGTGATGAAACACTGCTCTGTGCTACCTTGTCCATACATGCCCTGTGAGCAGGCTTCTCCACTACCATGACTCTTAGGACATCTGAACAGGCCCTTCCTCCAGGCCCTGCTTCAGTCTCAACCCTTTCCTCTAAAAGGGAGAAAGAGGATGCCCGCTAATTCATATTGGATGTTTTTTCTCTCCTTGGTTGCTCTTGCCTTTCACTCTGCTCTCCAACTTCACCTGCAGATCCCTGTGCTACCACAAGCTTTGCAGTTCATTCCTGGGAATGAAATTCTCCAGGCCTGAGGCCATGTAGAAGAAAATCAAGTCGTTTATTCCACCTTAGATTTTGAAGGAGCATTAATATTTTACCATCAATTAATACTGACTTTCTTTTCCCCATCTTGCACTTCTTTGTGTCCTGTATAAAAACAAAGCTCAAAGGAGAAAGCAAATAATGTCATTTAATTCACAATTTATTAACAAAGTTTCATTATGTGAAATGGTAAACCTGGATTTTGCTAGAGGGATTAAATGTCACTCTGGCAGGTGACAGAAACAATATATCTTCAAAAAAATAAAACTGAGGAGATAGTTGCAGAAGCAGGAAAACACAAGACATATCACTCCATCCACTGCCTCGTGTATTACCCTGATACGATGAAGGCACATGCCGGAGCACCTCCCAGCTGGGCAGCAGCGCTGTTTGTGTCCGCTCTCAGTCCCTCTCTCACTGTTTCCTGCCTGTGTGTAAACAATATAGATAACATTATTATAATAATAGATAATATTCTCTGCTTCACAGGGGATGAGCCGGAAGTGAATCAGTAAATGACACATGCAAGACAGGAGTATTTGGGCCTCTAAGGCAAGAGGTGCAAGCCAGCACGTAGAATGACAGTTGGCACTGCCACAAAGACACAGGTTCTCCAGGAAAACCAAGTTATCTGAAAGGCACTATCTTGGCCATCTCATCCTATATTTTACAGCTGCCTAATCTAACTTTGGGCTAGACATGCAAGAGTTATTCTTGTATAATGTTATGATTATGGAGATTACAACAACACTACTGATTTATTTGAAAGTTTAAATGCATAAAACGTGTAGGATTAACAAAAAGTGACAGTTTCAGTACCAGGGGCCAGCAAAGTTGCCCTCAGCCATGGAGAAAGGAGGAAAGCAATCTGTCAAGATGTATTTTGATCTTCACAAAAGACAGATGACAACACACAGCTCTTTAAGGATGCAAATACAGCTAGTAAATTCAAAAGAGCTTTTCTGTTCCATAGTTCTGTTCATCTGATGTTCTTAGTTCATCAGCTAAAGAAAGCATTAATTCCTCAGCAGTTATACAGAGGAAAAAAATCTGAGGCACTAGAAGGCAAAATAATCATTTGGAAGCAAACCCACTGGTGAAGGATGCAAACCCATTGGTGACAGATGCAAACCCGCGTAGTGCCACTGCACAGCACAGCACAGCTAATGGCACAATCTGCTGGATGCCAGAAACAAAAGAAAAAACTGGGCTAAAACAAAACAAGCAACAGAATTCCTCCAGAGTTCAGGATAGCTAGAGTTCATTCTATATGCCTTGGACCATTCAGGTCATCTAATCTTTTTCTCTGCCAGTTAATGCAAGGATTCATGCTACTTGAAGACATTTTTTATGCGCTGTCCAGAAAGTAGGGCTGAAAGGTGCAAAAATGAGCAGTTCGGACTCCCTGGTAGTGGTTCTATACATCTGATTTTTAACAGTTGGAGCTTCAGATTGCTCCCAAGTAAAGAAAGGCAGCAGCCAAATCACTGCAGCAGTGTGTGGAATGCACTGACATATGGTTCCTGGAACATCAGGGGCTCTACCACCACATAGGATTTATGGGGCATAGTGTCTGCGCTGGATTTTCTCCTCTTCCTCTCTACTTGCACACCATGAATGTCAGGGAGCTGCAGCCTGCCCGTCACTGGAAGGTTCACCTCTTCTTTCCTGCTTCCAATCTGCTGTGAGGCTTCACCACGTGAAGAAGCTCCTGTGATTCATACTCCCAAGCAGTGGAAACAGGCACAGCACCATAAAGCAGCTGAAGATCTGGCTCTTCTTGACAGTAATTTTATCTGAGGTTGCAATGAGCTTACCTAGAGGTTGCCAGCTGGATTGCTCTAAGGGACCACACTTAAAGGTAATGCCTGAAAGGACAAGTTCAAGGTGGTGGCCTCTGGTGGCCCTTTTCGTATTCCTTCAAGAGATCTTTATTTGTGCCTATCCAAGTGTTTATCAGGTAGGCTGGAGAGAGAGCACGTAATGGAATAAAACAAGGATTTGATTAAGTCCCCTGTCCCTACTTCAGGTCAGTTATGTTAATGAGTGCAACCAGCTACAGCCATATGGAAAGGCTGAATTTTCAGAAAATGTTATTGTATAACCTGTGAGGGTTTTTTTGTTTCTGATGAATTGTACCTTGTTCTCCCTCCACATGCAGATTGTATCCATTACCAAACATCAGTCTTTGCAGAAAACAATTGTAGACTCCATCTGCATCTGCTCTCCCAGCAACACTTAGGCACCAGGAGCTGGACTTTCTTCTCCAGCCATCTGACAAATTTCCCAGTGTTCCTGGAAGCCTGCGGCAAAGCCCTCCTGCCACTTTGCCCCACACCACAGCCCACAAACAGCTGACATCTAATCTGCAACAGCTACAAATTCCTCAGGCCAAAACTTCATTTTCATAGCCAGAACATATTTTTTCTGCAAGCAGCAATGAGATGTTCGGTGCAGCAAGAGCATATCAGCAGTTTTTAGACCCATGCTCCGGTGTCATCTTCCTGCCTCTGAGCGCAGCTCATGTAACTCTGGATGTTTTGCTTTACAAAGAACCATTTCAAAATCACTGGCAAGAGTCACCCGAGGGATTGTTTCTGCTTGCTGAATGACTGGTTTTCAAATTGGGTAAAGGGACTGGGCATGCTAGTTAAGTAATCCTAATGGCTCTTTGCATTCCTTTAAAGCTTTGAGAAACTCAGATTCTTTAAAGCATCAGCATCACCCCTGCAAAATCCCACAGTGATATTTTGAAACGGAGACATCTCCACTGAGCCTAAACCACTTACCAAACAGTTTAAAGAGAAAGGATTCTTCTCCTTAGGAGTTCAGCATGCCTTTATTCAGGAACATAAGCCACTTGTTTCATTTAGCTCTAAGCAATGCAAGAGTTGTAAACGACTTTTTTTGAAGTCATCAGTTAGCCAGTACAGCCAATGCTGGACAACAGGAATACAAAGCTAATCCAATCCAGGCAAAGGAGCTGTTGCAGTTGAGGGCTATAAGAGCAGGTGGGCAAGTTCACTTTACCTCCACAAACCTCTGTGCCACCTCTTTCCCATCACATAGTTTTTACAGTCCTCAAGACTCCTGCTAAAAGAAACATCTTGGAGTCTCCACATGGCCTTCTAGCTCCACATTAATGCCACTACCACAAGGATTTACAGGTTGATCTGGAGCACTGCATTGGTCAAGTTTATGGTGGTGCAGGTTGGGGAAAACTGATTTTAGCTTTGTCATCTTTGTTCAGAACAGCTGTGGCAAAATAGCCACAAAATGTGGGCAGAACTTAAAGTTAACAATAGCATCTCAGATATGCATGCACAGGTAAACGGTGGAATTGAAAGTCAATGTTCATTTCATAATCCTTTAGTCAACTGGTAGAAAGGCAACATGGTGGGTTAGTCACCAGCAGTGCTGGGAACCTCATGTGGCTCATGTAAACCAATGAAATATGGCTGCAAAAGTTAGCGTGATCAGGTCCGATGATGCCTCATTATTCCAAGTGGTGTCAGATCAGACTGATGCATGCAGATGCCAAACACACCCACCCGTCTCCAGTCTGCCACCCTTTTTGACATGCTCCAGTGACATTTCTGATCTGTAAAGCCCATTTCTGGAGATAAAATGTGACTGCTGGCTGAGTTGAACATATTCCAGCATTGTCATAACAATGCCATAACCTGGAAGTCAAAATACTGGTATTTGGTTAAATAGCTAAGGAAAAAATAGAGACACTGCAGTACACACTTGCAAGAGCTTTTGGCCAACAGGTGGTAGTTAGGTTCCTTCCAAGCTGGAATATTTAATGTACATTCAATGTGATTTTTTACATTTGCTTTAGAGTGCCACCAGTTTCTGTTGTGAGTTTGAAGCACCCGTGAAAGGAAGGAGGTGTAGCTGGGACCTGCTGCTTAGTCTAGGTGGAAAATGCAGAAAGCATTTCAGGAAGAGAAAAGTTAAAGTAATGCAGCTCCAGGCATTTCAGTTCAGAGCCAACAAACTCAGGCACTGGAACAACCTGAAAAAAATGAATTTCTGGAGATTGTAGACTGGAACAAAATAACTAATACAGGTTTTACTTTCCAGGCAATATCCCAGGTTTCTAAAAAACACTTTCAAGTAGCCATTAGTCCACCTGATGCTTATCTGAATCTTCAGAATAGACTACATCTAGAAAGCTGAAAGTTTTAGACCTTTATAACTGATGTAATTTTTATCAGATGTCTCCAATAAATCATGAAAAACAAATGTAACAACAATTAGAGTGTTAAATGATTGTTTTTAATTGACAGCCTCACATCTGTACCCTGCTTTCCCTATAGCAGATTGATTCAAAACATACCAACAGCAGCTAACATGCACATTTTTATTGCAAATTTCACAGTATCAGTTGCCAGAACATTTTTGACAGGGTTTGGCCTTGATATAAAAACACTTCTAGCTAAAATATCACCTCCTACAAGATTGCCCAAATACCCATTTTTGTGCCTTACCAAAACCAAGCTCAGGCAGATGCTTTCCTGCCCTCTGGAGGCTGATGTTTCATCTGCCAGGCAGAGCATTGCAAACACCCATCACGCAGAGGCCAATTTGCAACTCAGCCTGGATCTACTCTATTACTCTGAAGCCCATGAAACCTATTAGACAGGCAAGGAACTGAAGTAGCCAGATTTGAGACCAGTTTCCAGATTTGAGACCAGTTTCAACTTAGCAGGGCTGCGTATTCTTTGGAAAGTATGGAGCAGCAATTTTGATAGAACGACCCTTAAATTTCCACAAGAGCATATGCCTCATAGGAAAGGAAAATTCATCTGTTAAATTATTATCTGTTATTTGGCAACAAGGACAGTTGTGGGTTTTTTGCATTTTTTTTGTTTATGTGGTTGGTTGTTTTTTTAAACCTCCCTCCTGAATAAAACTGCTGCAAACCATAGGAATCAGACCAATTCAAGTGAAAAGGGAGCCTTGAAGTTTTTCTGGGGCAATCCACGTTCAAAGCAGGTCCAACAAGAGCAGGATGCTCTAAGCTGTCTGGTTGGGTTGTGACCATCTCCAGGGTTGAAGACCACACAATATCTATAGGCAACCTAAGACCATGTTCATTTAAAGGAAACATCACATGTATCACATACAAACACTTACCAGAAATATCTAGATGTTCTGTAGCACTTTTCCTCACAAGTCAGGCTGCATTTGGCACAAGACTTCACATAAGAGGTCAAAAAGGGCCATAGTCATGAGTAGAGGAGAGAAAATGTAAACGTATACACAACTTGTGCATACACTTTAGGAAAAAAATGGATAAGTAGCTCTGAAGGAACTCTTAGGCTTTTATTCCTAACTATTGGAATTTAAATGTGTAGAACACTTCCAGGCAAGTAGGCTCAATGTGTGAGAGAACATCTGTATTTTGTATAATATACCTAGACCTAAGGAAATCTGAATTTTAACAAGACCATATGCAAAGTTCTGCTAAAAAGCAAGTAGAGGCAAACTAGGCCACTTCCTTCTTGGGCTTGCGATGGTTTGCCTGGCAGTCCATTGCTTCTGTAGCAGGTTTACACAGCAAGGCTTTGGTAGCAGGGGGCCATAGGGGTGGCTTCTGTCAGAAGAATCTAGAAGCTGCCCCATGTTAGGTAAGGGCCTCGCTGCTGACCAGCACCGAGCCAACAAGCGATGTTTGGGCCTCTGTGAGAGCATATTTAAGAATCCAGATCTCTGGCTAGCTCAGTCAGTAGAGCATGGGACTCTTAATCCCAGGGTCGTGGGTTTAAGCCACATGTTGGGTACCAAAAAGAACCGTGATGGTTTTACTTGGGTGAGCAGCTGAGCTCCACCTCAGCCGCCCTCTCACTCCCCCTCCTCAAAGGGAAAGGGGGAGAAAATACAATGCAAAGGGCTCAAGGGTTGACATAAGGACGGGGAGATCGCTCAACAATTATTGTGACAGGAAAAACAAACTCAGCATAGGGAGATAGTAAGATTCATTGCCTATTGCTAACAAGCTAGAGAAGTGAGAAACAAAGGAAAGAAACCAAGAACGCCCTCCCCCCCGCCAGTCCGCCCTCTTCCACCTCCTCCCCCCAAGCAGCACAGGGGCACAGGGGAATGGAGGTTGTGGTCAGTCTATAGCATTTCGTCTCCGCTGCTCCTGCTGCTCCTTCACGGTCACTCTCATCCCCTGTGCTGTGTGGCCCCTCCCACGGGATGCCGTCCTTCCCGAACTGATCCTACGTGGCCTTCCCACAGGCAGCAGCTCTTCAAGAACTGCTCCAGATATGGGTCCGTACCATGGGGTCCATCCATCACAAGCACACTGCTCCAACATGGGTCTCCCACGGACAGCAGCTCCTGCCAGGTCACCTGCTCCTGCGTGGGCTCCTCTCCACGGCCTACAGATCCAGCCCAAAATCTTCTCTGTCAGGGGTCCTCTACAGGCTGCAGCCTCCGTCAGTGCAGGTCCACCTGCTCCACCAGTCCACTGTCTCCTCCACAGGCTGCAGCATGGAACCCTGCTCCACCATGGTCCTCACCACAGGCCGCAGGGGACTTTTGCTCCAGCACCTGGAGCACCTCTCCCCCTCCTTTTTCACTGATCTTGGAGCCTGCAAGGCTGTTTCTCACTCCTCTCAGTCTCTCAGCTGCTGTGTAGCAGCATTGTTTTTTTCCCCTGTCTTAAATATGCTCTCACAGAGATGCAAACAACATCACTTATTGGCTTGGCTCTGGTCAGCAGTGGGGCCCTTACCTAACATGGGGCAGCTTCTAGATTCTTCTGACAGAAGCCACCCCTATGGCCCCCTGCTACCAAAACCTTGCCACGTAAACCCACTATAGCTTGCAAACAAATTAAGACTACAAGTTAAGCTATCTGAAGAATTAGGTCAGTCCATAATCAGTTTTTAATGAATACACTAAAATCTAGATGAGCTGCGCTGTCATCTTGTGGCACGCAAGTTTCTGCAGCTAGAATACTCGAGAGCATCTTCAGCAGTTTCCTACTCAGGAACACCTAACACGTAACACCTAAGTCAAGGACTTAAGCTCATTTTAGCAGAGAAATACATCTACAGTGATTCACATTAATTACAAGTTTCTTTGGAAAGAGTGGGGGAATTAGTGTACCTAGCATGGAAGATGGCAGATTCACTTCCACAAGAGTCATTTAAAAGTGGCCATGACTTAGCATGAGCTTTTCTAGCACAAAAGCTTGGAGACAAATGAAGTTATACATAGGTATGTTATGGTTCCCTCAGTAAAATGAAATGTTGAATTATTGACAGGACATGCAATACAAGTGTCTACAAGTTCACCTGTGCTAAGTCCCCTCACCTCTAAGCACAATCCACGCATTTCTTTTTCTCAATGTTTTTTAAAAAGGAGAGGAAACCAGACTTTAGAAAACTTTTGAAGATCGCATTAGATACCTTCAGCTGCACCTTACAAAACAGATATAAAAATATATTTATCACCAACTTGTAGAAAAATTCCTCCCTAGGGCTTTACAGTTCTAGTTATTCATAGTGAGCATCTTCTTTAAACAAAAGCTAAAAACACCCTAAAGCATTCTAAAGAGGTGAAGATTCATGGTTTTAAAGTGGTCTAAAAATATCAATTTGCAAAGCAGCAATGCTACAGATGCATGGAGTTACTAACTGTATTCCAGGAATTGTTTGGATAAACAGCAAAGAACAAACCTAGTACTTTCTCCCAGTATTAATCCTACTCTTATATTCTGTATTTCAGGTTAAGACAAAATTCACTTAAAAAGAGAAAGCTTGGTTCAAATAGTTATCAACAAAAAAGGAATGTATTAAAAGGAACAAATACTGACCTTTAAACTTTTCAGAATTGACCATGTCCTGTGAGCCCAAGCTAGGCATGACTGTGTGGTTAGGAGCTAGAAATGACCCTGTCAAAACCCCAGTAGAAGCTTCAAGAGATTTAGCATACCTACCTTAAAGATAAATATTTTGTATCCTCTGCTTTGAAGCTTTATGAAAAAGACACTATATAAGATACAGGAACAACTCCCATGGCTTAGGGATTTGAGCTGGAAGAACACCACCAGCTGCTGACAGGCACAATACTGTTATACCATAATGATACAAAGACAGACCCCAGTCTTTTTTTTTAATGCATGATTCACTACCCCCACTCAAATGGCATCCAGAACCAACTTCACCTTTTCCACCTTTACATTAAAAAAAGGTGAATATGAAAACAGTGAAATATTACAAAACACGATTAAAAGCTGCCTTAGCTGCAACCAATTAACCAGTACTCCCCATACTACAAACCCTAGCATATAGCCCAAGTGTCAGAGCCCACTCCAGCAAGGCCATATTCTTGTGCATTCCCTCACCACAACCCATTCTTGGTCAATGAAATGCAGCCTCTGTGTACAAGTCCCAGTGTTCCAACAACCCACCCAAGATAACTACTGCATGAACTACAAAAGCAGCATTACTGGTCAAAAGTGACAGGAAATGGTGAAATTTACTTCCCCACTCAAAAACATTCACCCTCCAAGCCCCTTTTATAACAGACCTAGGTGATGCTTCCATGCTACACAGAAAAAAGTACACTTGGTTTATTCACTACTTTTATTGTGAGCTTGAGACAGATTTTTTTTTTGAGATTGTCTGAAGGGGGCCCAACATGAGACAGCAGAAAGCATCAGGGTCACTACAGAGCCAGTTCTTTGTAAGCTGTCAAAGAGTTCAACAGCCTCCAACTACCCTTCCCTTCACCCTTCCATTATAAGGAGTTATATGCACACAGGGAAAATCAGAGAGAGGTGTTAGAACAGTTACTAACAAGTGCCAGCACCTTCCCCATTACCTTCAATAACCAGAGGACCTGGAAGGAGAAAGTCACAGGGCCTTGTGGCTTCCCCAGATAACCACATCAGCCCCACCTGGTGCAGTGAATTCAGTGGAACAAGCCAGGTGTACATTCCCTAATGCTGCCAAGAGTTACTAGCTCTAGGCTAACATTGGAAAGACTTATTAGGACTCACTTAAAAATATTTTTAGGTCACCCCTAGAACATATAACTGTCTGTAAGCTGGAAAATTGGAAAATATTAACATTTTTAAACTTCAGTTCCTGTAAAATAAAGCTTCCCTTAAAAATTAAATTCAAAGGCCTGCAGGTAAAGCAAGTGGAAAAACATTTGCAGGTTTAGGGACTGCCACATAAAGCAGAAAAAGCTATTATGGCACCTAATTTCACACACATCCAAAAAGTCCCCTTGCTAGAGAAAAGCTGTACTACTATAATTAATATCACAAATTTCTAAAAAAGTTAAGTTGCACATTTTTCCTATATATGTGTGACATAGGAACTCCGCAAAATTCCTTGTGCAAATGCAAACAGAACATCCCAATTCTTAAGACTTCTTAAGACTTGGGAGTTCATAAGCAGCGTCTATAAGAGAGCAGCTTGTGATCCAGGAGACAACGGAAAGCCTAAGCACAACTAGTTTCAGCATAACTAGCTTTGAACAGCTACCACCATCAAAACGCATTCCTAAAGAACAATTCTACTCTGCAGAAACAAACCTGACTCATACTAATCTTCTGCTGTGGGTTTTAATCTTCTGGTTTGGGGTTTTCCGATGGACTATATTACTCAAAATAACTACAAGCAGCCTTAACATTTGTATTTATTTTTTTATTAGGTTTATTATGACTTAGAGTTTCTGTTACTCCAGCTGGGTAAACCACATTTGAGTAAGTTTAACTGCAGGACTTCAGTTTCAGCCAAAATCATTTTTGCATTACTTTAATTGTAATATAGCTTTAAATTTAACATTTAAAACTTACTTCATCAATAAGCAAGCCAAACTCAGTAGCTTCAGTGCAGGATGTACTGTACGTAACTTGCCGCACATTCATGTTAGATTTGATGTACATGGAGAAGAGACCGGTCAACTATACGATTCATAGAAGAAAGCAAAATAAGCACCTTTTTTTTTTTATAATCAAAAGCAGTTCTCAATTCAATGTTTCTTACATAAAATCAACTTGCTTCTGGCTCCAGGAACTACAGTTTGGATAACAGCAGAATGCTATTTTTCCATGTCAATTTTCTACACTAGCACAGGAAATCTTTAAAGCAACAACAGGTACTTCAAAGCAACAGGTACTGGGCTTTAACTTTTGTTGTCTTGAGACAATCTGTCCTCCCTATGTTTATCAGGTAAATAAATGCATTTTTGATCGTTGTGGCAGGGGTTAACAGAGCAAATAACTGGGACTACAATGGAAAAAACAAAACAAGTTCCCAAATACTTTAAGGTACAAGCAAAAGTATTACTGTAGCTAGTTTAATGTTTTCTCTCAAAAAATGGCACAAACAAATAAAAATCCAGATAAATTTTGTTTTAAATGGTGCTAGACTGAAATAATGCTTCAGAGTATTAATAGGATTTATTTAACTGCAAGAAAGAAATAATTGAAAAGGCTCTGTATATTTGGGCTAGACCAGAAGCACTGTTGTATTTTAGTTCATGTATGCAGCACTCTGATACCAGTATGTTACCTTTACTATACATAATAGTAAAGTGTTAGAAGCTGCAGAGCATAAGCATCTTAGCTGTACAAGCCAGTTAATGAATAAACAGAATAGATGAATGGTTTTCACACGTCCTTTATGTTCACAGTTCCAACCTGTGATTCTCCTTTTGAGACAATCCTTCTCTCAGCCAAATAAATAAAAACATTTAGATACTATCTTATTTATTTCAAAGTCCCAGTTGAAAATGTAGCCTCCAGATGAATACTAGCTTTATGCAGTATTAGTATTTTACATAAAGTCTTATGAATCGTAGTTATTAGCAGTAACTGAAAGTAATGTATACTGAGTCTTCAGGTGATGTGCAAGTTAAGCTATTTAACACACATGGGGAGTTTTGAACAGTTTTTACTATCTTGCTTTGGAAAGATCTTACATTTGCCCCATAAACTACAGAACCTCTAGCTACAATATTGTGCAACTTTGTGCAACTGTTGACATCTTTGAGAGCTCCTCAATGTAAAGAGATTTGATGGAAGCACCACAAAGCAAGGAAATCATGCTCTTAAAGAGCCTTGAATTCTGAGAATTTTAAACACATCATTGCTGTCCTGCCTTGACTGCAGAACACCAATGAAAGAACATCAGGGTAAAAAGGAACAAGACTACAGTTAAGTCTGCCTCAAACAACAGGGAAGATAATACGAAAAAGATCTGACTCTACAAGCACATAAGCAGAAGTCTTGAAGAGCCGTATATTAACAGAGCTCAAGGTGCCTTAACTTAGCTAGAACCAGAATTTAGTATTGTGGATCTAGCATAGCTGTATTTCATCTAAGAGAAATCAGCATATGCTTCCAGTTAAGCATGCATACCACCTAACTAAATACCCCTTTCTCAACTTGCAGGTTTGGATCTCTTCGTTTTTTACTCCTCCTGTATTATCCCCTCCTTTGGCAGAGATTCAGAGGCACTAAAACCCAGCAGTCTCCACCAAAAAGGAAAGACTTCTTGTAGCTATATAAAAGTTCTTTGACATATCCTTCCCCATTCAGAAACTGATTTGCAGCTGATCAATCTTGATCTCCATTTCAGTTTTAGATTATGCTTAAGTTATGGCAGCCAGAGTTTGATCCTATGAATGTAAGCTCAACACAAAAAGAAAGCCATTTAACCTTTTTAATTCAGCCTTACAGCATGTTTATCCAGAGCTTTTTTAATCAACTTCCAGTTTTAAATTATTTTCTTAGCACTTTACAGAACCTATGTGCCTCTCCCTCCCAAGGGAAATAGCATCACACAGACCCTTAAGTTAGTCCAAGTTTCCACATGACCAGAAGTCTTACTTGTTAAGAGAACACCCCTTTTCCAACTACTCCCCCACACTCCCTCTCCTCCCACCCCTCCCCAGCAATGGGCAATTACTTCACAAGAAATGTAAAATGGGATATGGGTGTACACAAAACCTACCCTCCACTAATACTGAACAGAAAAGCCTATTTTCCAATTACAGGACATCTTCCTCTAAATTTAGGTCAGCACTGGTGCAGTCTGCACAAGGATAATACCAATAAGTACATATATTTTCCTCAAACTGAAGATTTAAAAGCCTATGAAGTTAATTGGGGAAGTTTAATATTGCTACTTCAGAGCACTAAAACACACAAAGTGAATCCAATAAAGATCTTGTACTGATTCAATATTAAGTATTAATTGCATGACCATCATAGCACCTCTTTACATTATCACACAGTCACCAGAATTATCAACTGCTTTTAAAACTAAAGAGGGTACAGTCCAATATTTATAACTTGCACACTGTTACTATAGAGAAACTAGGTGCATGGTACAGTGCTGCAAAAATGGAAGCCTGCAGTTTTGACAAAGATGCCAAGTCATGTTGTAGACAATTTCAGTCAAACTGGCAATACTGTTTAAGCAAATACTCAACACAGCAGGAAATAAAGGACAAAAAAAGCATTCTATAACCAAATAAACATCTGAAATTTCCTTTCCCTTTAAGAATACAAGTAAGGTCACTTTTAGCCTTGGAACGGATACATGTTCGCCTATGATGATCTTGCTAACTACTACACAATATCTGATGTCCTCTGCTAAGAATATAGTTTAAGAAAGCCGCAGTAACAAGAGGCATCTAACGTAATATCTAAAATTTTTTATGGCAATTATTGAATTCGTCTTAAACAGTGAATATGGGAAGATGGCCTCATGTTTCCTTTTCAATAGTACTCTGAGGATCAAGTGGCTTTCAAGCAGCATGGTGGGTTTGAAATTTTTGCAGTTTAGATCATTCTGTTGCGTTTATGAGTTGGTGAGTCTGTAATGACATCGCCACACTGGGCTGAGGTACGCTTTCTAGTTCCACCATTGTCCAAGTGGAGTGCCATTTCTTCTGATATGAAAGTGTTCAAATCAACATCATGGAGTCCATTTCTCCTTCGACTAGCATTGGAGCCACTGCTCACGTGAGTAGGAGAGCCTGGGGTACTTGAGCGAACACTTATACTAGCCATTGCACCACTAAGACCTGGGGGGAAAAACAGAAAGAGCATTTAGGTCAAACAGTAAAGAAAGTTAATTTCCTGTGTGTAGAAGGGATGATACTGAGTTAACTTAGTGATACATTACAGGCACTTCATTCTGTTCGTACCACACCTACTTATTTGAAAGCCAGAACACCTTCCCAGCTTTTAGTGCATCTAGAAATCAGAAGAACCACTTTTTATGACATTTAAAGTGATCTTACACAGCAGGTTGTAACAGCACACTACAATAAATGGTAGCTCCATAAGCAAGTGACATGCTATTCAGTGTGTACATACCACACGGACACACTGAAGTAGCCTGTTCTGAAGGCTTCAACCTAAACCATTAGTTTCACAGAAGGAGTCTCCCTATTAGGGGCTTATTTACCAAGTCCCCTTAATTCTAAAGAAAATTGCAGTATGACAGCAGACTGTACATACATTTGCACAGCAACTCATTTCAATAATGAAAAACTATTTTAGGGCTACCACTATTAGCCAACACATTAGCATTCAGAAGAGCATTTAACCAGAAAAGCAAAACCATATGTCAAACCCCCAAAATTTACTACTGGCAGTTCTGATCTAAAACAATGTCACAACAGGTAACCTGAACATAAAGCAAAGCAACAGCAGCGTGTTAGTGTTTATTTTTCTTGTTTAAAAGAAATTTCTTGTTTAAATCAGCATGATGTATCTACATCTCTTCAGTAACATTACTATTACAGCTTAGCTAGCAAGAGCATGACATTCCAAAACAGAGTCAGGACACGCAAGACTAACGATCCTCCTCTACTTGGAATTCAGGCTACACTTTAAGCAAGAACTCAGTATCTTCACTGTCCTAACTGCTTCAAACCAATATTAAAGAGTACAAGTCTACTAGCCCTAGAAAACTACCAAAGCAGGAATTGTGAGAATGACAGAACAAGATGTAGATCAGTAGAATGTTCTAGCAATAAGAACAAGCAAATTAAGTTCTCCAATAGGTTTCCTTATTAGTAACCCTGAAGACCTTGAGCTCTTTGAGGTCTTCACCAGTCACAAGTACCCTGTACCTTTGTCCAGCCATCACACTCTGAACTGTGTGCACTGCCACATTATATGTGGTCAGCTAGGCAACCAGCAGTCACATACTGACAAATAAAGCCTAACCCAACCCTACCTATTAGCTGCCAATAGGTCAACCAAGTGGCTCCAAAGGCTCTGTGAAGCTCAGCTATAGAAGCTACCTTATACACAAGCTCTGCTTTGGGGTTAGGAGAAATTCAGTTACCTGGAAGAACAACTGACAGAACAGCTTGCATGCTGCATGTTTCTTGACTAGATGAGCCACATTCTAAGTATTAAAGTATTAGAAGTATGCTTTGAAAGTCTGATATTCCTATTCTTTACTAGAGCTAGGCTGTACTGCAACAAATGCAGCACACAGCATACACTCCCTCAGTCAGCATGCATTAGGTTAGAAAATCTCCACTGTTTCAGATTTGCTCCCTGAATAATTTTGCTATTAAACAAACCAGTCAGAAATCTGACCACTTGTCAAGTTATGAAATAGCACCTTAGACTACTATCTACAGTACACAGTCAGTATCTCCTGACAAAGTTTAAGACAAAAAAAGCCACTAGATCAGTTGCTAGAAACCTCAGGTAGAAGATAAATGGCTTCTAAACCCAGCTGCAGTGACAGCAGGTTGATACACAAGTCAGGATAGGGCAGATCCACCCATTTCACTCTATTGTACATGAATGCTGAATCAACATTTAAAGCTCATTCTTTCAGTATTACAGGATGTACTGTGCATACTTAGAAGCATGTTTTAAAGCCTGACTAGAATTCTATAGTCATCTGCCATCTACAGTGGCAGACAGTACTGCAGAAAGTACTTGAAGAACAAAAATTTTATTAAAAGCTAGTTCAAAATAGAGGTTTGTTCTTGCACTCCCAGCATTAGGGTTGAGCTCAAATTGGAAGTGATGAGAAGAGGCTCATATATACCTACCAAAGAAATTAAAGCTGCTAATTCGATGACAGATACCTAAGCAAAAAAATGCAAGTGTGCAAAACTTGGAGAGGTTACAAATCACTGCACAATTCAAAGACAGCAGCAAGTTTAATTTCAACTGATGTAACATACATTAGAAAAGCATGAGTTCATCCTGTACATTTCAGTTGGAAAAACAACTCTGACAGAGGATGGATGTTCTGACAATTTCAAAGCCTAGTTTCAAAGCCTTTGTGAAGACTTCCCCACACTGATTCCAAACAAAACTGCTCTGAACACACACGTTCAGTACTGTTACTTCCACTGAGAATCAACAGCTTACACTACTTCTATCAGTCATTTACTATTGTTATATGCAGCTCCTAATCAAATGGTCATTGTGTTTTTTTAATCAAAAGTGTATTCTAAATTAAACAAAAAACTGACCCGTGAGGTAAGAACATGCTTAGGCACCCAAGAGCTGTTTTTAAATAGAGCCTTATCAAGTACAGAGCATTTTAAAACAATAGATACAACAGTCAGAATTAAAAGACATATCCAATATGCTGCAACACATTCTAAAACACACTGACAAGGTTTGCAAGCAATGCCTCAAGCAGATATTTGCTCTTCAATATTTACATAATACTGAACCACTGCAAAGTTAAATTCAAAGCCAGCCTCTAGGAGACTATTTGGAAGGTAAAGGCTTCAATCAAACCTGGTGCCAAAGGCAGTAGAGTCATTTTGATTTAGTTTCTACAGAGATCAGAACTTGAGGACATTATACCATACTTCTAGTTACTGTTTAATTTTCCATCTGGTACAGGCATTTAGTAATACTGATGTAATAAGCAAGTCTTCACTTAGTACACTAAAATTGTTAGTCTGAGTCTGTTGTCTCAGTTACTAGCACTTACCATATTACATAGCACTACGAACACATCACAGTTTAAGACCAAGCAATCAAACTAATATGGGAGAGTCAAAATTCAAGGCATGTACTGAAACCTCAAGTTGCCATTTCATGGAAGCAATGTCTTTGAAGACACTCAGCAATGCAACTGAAGAGATGTTTTTGTTGACAGAGCATCTTTTTGAAGCAATGATACAGTTCATTTCTTCTAGTAAAAAAGTGGTCATGTAAAAAAAATCAATCCATTTATTGAGAATTATTCTGAGAAAGTTTTCAATGTATTCCAGCACATCCACCAAAGCATTTAAACATTTACAGCAGTAAAGGAAGCAGTAATATATATACACTAAGTAAGATGACGTTGTTAGCAACACCATTTCACAGCCTCAAACTTCTATACTGTGATTAACAGGACCTAATCACAGGCACATTAGTTTTTGTCTAAACAACAGGACAGATTCAAATAGCTACTAAGGCTTTCGTTCTTTCATTACCCGATGCTTACCTCTGAAGTTTCCCACTTTCTATATTAGAAATCTTTCACTACAGAGGCTTTTAAGAAACATGCAATTCTCTCCTTTTTAAACTTTAAAGAACTGTATGCCATATCCAAAATATTTTGCAGTATTACTTACATTCTTATTCCTGCTCTTCCTTTTATCACAAAAATCTACTTGCATCTGAAAAATGTATCTAGATCATTTTATAACACTACTAGGAAAAGCAATGTAAAAAAAGCATGGCTCACACTGTCACACTGCTTATGACTTCTCATTTCCAGTTATAGTACATATTAGCACTTAACTGAAGCTTTATGAACTGCAAGCTGAAGTTTTACCTGCACTATAACCATGTCCACAATAAGTTACTTCAGGTCACTACCAAAGGATCACACCCTGAGTAACTACTGCTCAGCACAGCAATATTAACTGCTGTTTTCCAGATGTTTTAATCAGCAAGTATCAAAAAGGAACATCCACAGCAAGTGCAACTAAAGCAGGAGTTAACCCAAGATACATACAGAACAGAACACAGATCCTTCTCACCCTTCTATGCTGTACTTCTAAATGACTGCTCATAGACCAGCTTTCAGCAGTACATAACACAATCCTATGATAGGCATATACAGAACCTTCATGCCAATTTAAACCCTATGAGCCTAATCTGAACTCTGCCCTCCCATCTCAACTTCCACCAGCTATTTCTTCCCCACTTTTCTAAACAAAAGACATTCTACATTGCAATTTAATATTTCAAGACAAGACCTCATGGAAGTTTAGGGTTTTAAAGAAACCAAGCCACACACTTCCACATAGAATAAGGGTTAGCCCCACTAAAGGGAGCGAATTAATGATATACATCAACATTAAAGCTAATGAGCAAAAGCAGTAACACTCCCACACTGTGCTGTTGACCCCAATGCATCATTTTTAGTATTAAGTACACTGCTTTTCAATATTGCCTTCCTAGGCTTGCTTCACATCTTGCTCATATGATAGCACTTTCTCCCATTATGCTGAAAGACTAGTTCATAGAGCATGGATCACATCCCAGATTAAAAACAAGTATCATTTACAAGCAGAATGTGGAGAACGACCAGCACATGGCATGCAGTCTTGCAGACAAACATAGCATGTTAGCTGTATCAAGGCAGAAAGTGACCAGGCACATGTCAGCTTTGGGGAATTTTATTATTGTTAGCTCAATTTGATTGAATCTTTATTTGAAAATCTTCTTTTACAGAACTGGGATACATTGATACTCATTTAGGAAGTACATAAAAATGCATCTACACCTATGCTAACTGCAAGAATGTTTTAGGGTTAAGTGTGAGATAAAACTCAAGTTTGAAGAGCTGAACAAAAATATTTTTCACTATCACATCTAAAAGTTGAATGACATTAGATGCAGTTCCTGAAGTTTCAGAAAAACCCACTTGGACCTCGGGGTAAGAGATCATACATTACATTGAGCTAACTGCTAACTGCTAACTTCCTTAAGATCTGAAGAGTTAGTCTTTAATAATGAGTTTCTAGCCATACTTGATTTCAAGGGTACCCTCCAGTACACCAATAATGGAAAGCTAACACTACTTGCCCGAGTTTACTCTCTCAAGGGTAGTTAGTTCCAAAAACTCATCCTACAGTACCCATAAGTTACACTACAGGATTTCAGTAACAGGTCCAGTGTAGTTATACTGGTGGAGTGAAGAGGTAGATCACATACTATAAGCTTTTTCCAAGTATAGCTTGCCTTAACATTGTTTTTAGCTACTGTAAGGAGTCTTCCCCAAATATCACAAAATTAAGTTTTGCTTTTGAAATCCCTAGCTTTTGTCAAGAAAGCCATTAACCATCTTGCTGAACTACAATATAAGCCAGATAAAACAAGGTTTAAGACTGAAGAGGCAAGGTTAAAAATGCAGTTTTAGAAGAAAACTTTCATGTGCAGCTACAGCTTAAAGCTTCACAGCTTATTTTGTGTCTTAGATGCATGCTCATCTGTTTCATTTAAAAAGACCTTGCTTGAAACAGCAAGTTTCAGTATCACCCCCAACCATTTCAACCCATCCCTGCTACCAATAGAGGAAATACTCCACTTCCACAGGAAACTTATCAGCATAAAAAGTCTCTCCCTTACACAGTAGCCAAAAACTCCGCTTAAAGCCTTAATCCTGAACACTTGCTAAGACTGCTACTCCCTTCCATCAAATTTCCTCACAATGCCTAGAAGCAGATCACATTTAAACAGCCTGACAAAAATGCACATGCACAGCCCTACAAAGTACTTTAAATTATGAACACCTGCAGATCATTCACAGGTTTCAAAGATCATAATAGTTCTGAGATGACCAATGATAAATAGGAAAATAGTTCAGGAGTAATTTGGTCACTACTTCCCTAAAGGGCAGGAAGTAGAGGTAGGAATGCTCAATGCACTCAATGTAAGCAATAACCTAAAAAAATTATGGGGCCCAACACAGGCTTAGTCACTAAAGGACTAGCACAAAAAGTAAGAAAGACCAGATATAAACTGATATTGGAGAAAAATTAATCCAGATGACAGACATGTAATCTTGTCAACCACCTGATGGAGAATACACTTCCAGCCCCTACAGTGCATTACAGGGCAGAGAACTTCCCGCAGTGCTCATGAACCTTACTTCTTTCATATTCCATTAACTGTTCCTTCAGTTCTGTGACTTCCATAAAATACCTCTATCAAGCAGATGCTAAGAAACAAAGACATGAAACAAGGACCTGCTCTAAGGAACCTTCTTTGGAAGGGGGGTTGGACCCAATGATCTTTTGAGGTCCCTTCCAACCCCTACAATTCTGTGATTCTGCAAAAATAACTATACCAGTGAAAACACAAGCTGACTCTGCTTGAGAGAACTATCTGCATTGATAAGCATCTGCCTAGCTTACTCTAACCCAACAGCAGCCTTTAAAGCAAGCTGCACGCAAGATTTAACTATGGTTTCAGTAAAGATTTTTCAGAAGGCTGCTTATCGCTTTGTATCAGGTGAAAGTCAGCTTCTGCAGCAGTTGTCTTCATGAAATCAGCTTAACCTAGTGAATAAGCAGTACTGGTACACAATTCTCTAACCAGCCTCCAGTATGAGAAGGAAAACTGCCAAATACTACATGACCGGGTGGCAGCAGCATGCTTCATTGAAATGGCAACAGAGCAGCAAACAATACCAGAATTAGGCTGTCACCTAGACAGTAACAGTGTCTGGCTTATGTATCTTGAAAAACTGCCACAGAGCAGAAGCGAAGACCGCATTTTCAGGAATCCACTCATCTAGTTAACTCATTAATTCTATTCCCACTGAGGATTAGACAGTAAAGATTGTTTATTTTTCCAGAGTTATTATTTCTAGAGTTTCAACTTTAAGTCTTCATGAATGGTCTAACTATTGGTACTTCAAGGTATCTGCTACCCTTTAGCATTTTTTAGAAGACAAAACACATATGTGAATTGCTTTTCACCTTAAATACATTTTATCACTTGCAAGGAAAAAAGTTCAATGCAGAACTAGCTACTGAACATCCTTATCTTAGAAAAGGCTACACCACCAACATTGCTGATGACAGCAAGGAAGCTCAGTGTCTTTGAAATTCTCTCATACTAAGACAGGGAACTAGAACTCAGTTCTGAACAGGACTCTTGCAGTGAGGTGAACCTACAACACCCCTTTCCCAGTGCACTTCTTGAAGCAGAAGACCACTGTATTAACCTGTGCAGAACAAAAAGGACACTAGAGTGAGTTAAGGTTCCCCAAAGACAATTCCAGACATTAGATTACCTCCCCTACCCCACAGATCTGTTACTTGCTACTAACCAAAACTTAATATTTAACTAGTTGCTAGCACAGGATTATCATTTTCCAATAATTCTGTTTACTTTAACACTGGTATAAATGCCAAGTCTCTTCGTGCTTCAAAAATGCTACCAGAAGTTGATACTTCATTCTACAGCTCTGAACTCTGTTAGGATCCAAAATGCATTTTCATACAGTCCATTTTCCTCATTCATTCAAAATGTGACAGTGCAACTTTTTAGTAACTAACAAGCCTTATACATGCAAAACTGTTCTTAGAGAATTGGGTAAATACCTTCAGCTGGAACACAGGTACATGACATGACATTAGGACACGAACAGTGACCAAGAGCCAAAGCATAAGAGGAAGACACTTTAAGAACCCCCACCCAATTTCAACCAAGTAGTATTGAAAAAGTTACTATTACCATGCAGAGCTATGGCTTCACGGAAGGGTTGCAAATCAGTCTCTACAGATGAGCTAGTTTCTGTGGAAGTAGCTCGGTTAGGGGATACTACAGTCAGTCTTGGGGGAGCTCTAGTATTTCTTGGAGGAGGAACTTTTCCACATAGGAAGCTGATCAAGTCTTCTCTACGAATAGTTCTTCTGCGTTTTTTAACCCAAGCTAACACATCCTTATTCCGACGCTGATAGCCAATCTGAATTCCTACATCAAAGCTTCGCTGATGGGCATCCACACTCTCTGCAAGAAGACAGAAAAGTATTCTTAGCACATGTTACAAGTGAAACAACATATAGCATGGTACACCACTGATATGGCTTCCTGTCAACCATAAGCATTAAACATTTCTTCTACTTGTCACTATGGAATGATGCATATTAAACCTAAACAGAATATTAACAAAAGGAGTTCCCCTTCCCACCCACCATTACAAGTCAGAAAGTTAACAATCCAAACACCACAGAAATAGCAGATTTGCTATACTACATGTCAACAGTACAGCACTATTTAGGAAATCATACTGTATTAACATTAAAATCAGAGGTGGTCAGTCTGAAACAGGTACTTAACAGACAAGCATTGGCTTAAGGAGCAGCTGCATGTTTTGACTGCATTCTTGAAGTAGATCAGCAGTTATAAAAACACACATAAATGAATAACAGATTTTCTCAATTCCAACAGAAGGAACTTTCAGAAAAGTCCAATTTCTTTAGAGTCCCTCTAATTTAATCTAAGTTTTCTCTGCAGAAACAATTTGCAGGATACCATAGTTTTCAAAAAATTTAAAACAGTATCCCCAATGATTTTCCATTAGGCAGCAACATTCATGAAGGAAGTCGAGTTTTCTTTCCCTACTTAGACCCCATTAAAAGTTTGATACACAGAAACTTGAAATGTGCTACTTGTAATTAAACCTGCTACAAAAAGCAATTTAATTCTCCATTCATGTTAATGGTCATCTGTGTACAAAAGTACACTTCACCTCTAAAAGGCACTCCTAAATTATTTGCATTACATTGCTTTCAAACTTCAGTAAGTACATTTCTGGCTACTAGTTTAAGAGCAAGAAAATTTCACAGAAGAGTAACAGGTGGGACAAGCCATATTTCTCTACTCAGTAATGCCTATCTTGAGATAGATTCATCAGAGCTTTGCCAGCAACTATTTCAATTTTATAGAAGCTGCCACCATGTAAGCTCATGCTCCATTAAAAGCAAAATAGTATCCACTCCAGTTCCACTTTATTTCCATATTTTTTTAACCTGGCAAAGCTAATTAAAATTGCTTTTTATATTCTTGCATTACTAATAAAGTCTAATGTAATACTGTTCTGGGCAAACAGCTTTTAAGAAATTTAAGAACACCTGTCCGAGACATTGGTTTTACAGGCAAACTGACTTACACATCTAACCTAGTTCTCACATACAAAAACAATAATCACATAAAATGTTTAAGAATGGCATTTAAGTCACCACTGCACAACCCCCAAAAGACAGCACTAAAACCAACACTACTGAATGCTCTCCAAACAGAATACAACTTACCAAGAGAAACATCTCAAACTGATCATATTTTAAAAGCCACAAGGCTTACTGTAAGCTGTACAGGTACACTGAGAACATTAACACATTACTTCCATGCACTCTTTAATAGAGTATTTTTCCTTATGCTGCTTTGTAACCAAGGGACTAGAAGACTTACAATTGCTAATTCCTGTCAAAGCAATGGCAACATGACAGATTACTCCTCCAGCCATTTTATGCTCCACAGCATCTAAGACTCCAATGCACTAGTAAAAGCTACCCTAACACTTCAGAGCTAGTTTGTAAACTGACAGCATTCCTTTAACACCTCCCTGAAATACCTTGAGAAAAAAGCTGGGCTCTTTATTTCTTAGGTTATGTCAACAACCTGCTCTTCTTGTATACAAGAACACTTGACAAAGGGCTAACTAGAAATTGTTATGAGGTCAAACACTGACTACTGATGTACCCTGGACAAATTTCAAGTATTGTTACCCTGGGAAAGATTAGACTTGCATTAAAAGCTACAGCTGCTTTGTTTACAAAGTTCAGCTGGCAAAATATACAAGCAGTCAAGCTGCCTACATTTTGCAATTATGAAGTACTAACACCACCAAAAATACAGCATTTATTAATAAGGTAAGCAATAGGCTCAGAAAGTCATTCTAATGACTAAGACTTTCTACATTGCTCTTAAGTTGTAAACCCTACCTTAGAAAACAAACCTTCACTTCTTTACTGCCACCTGGAAGAAAGTCTGGTGTCTTTCAGCTAGGCCTCGATCACCAGCACCATCCTGAGACTGGCAATCCAAGACCTTCACACTGCAGTACATTGAACTTTTAATCTATTTTGAGGAAAAAATGCTGACATTCAAGATACCATGGCATCCTCCTTACACATTGTTCCTTGTGTTGCTACTGTAAAGTTTTGGATGCCTCAGTTAGCAAATCAGAAATCTGTTGATGGGGCAAGACAGTTTGCAATGCTTAGCCACACCAAGTAATTCTACAATGCTTTGTCAAAATTCTTTCAAATCGAACACTACCGAGTATGTGAGAAGCCACAGGATAATTATGAGCAGTTTATCACTGAAGGCAAATTCACTTTATGGAACTCCAACTTACAAGGTATGACATCGTCTAGATGGTTCTAGACATGTTCTCAAATATCTCCACTTGGGAGGTTAAGTGAAAATTGGAAGACTGTAGTATTACTTCAGCTCTGAGACCATTTTAAGGGAAGATTTCCAGAGCTACTTTTTGAAGTATTAAGTCATACCTGGCTGAAGACAGCTTCCTACTTGAATTCTAGTTTCCCTGATCCTTGACAAACCACATATTCTTCCATTAATCACATTATTGCAGAAAAAATAGGCCTCATTTTGCCTATAATGGAAGTAATCAACTGATTTAAGCAAAAATAAGCAGCCTTAGACTTCGTAGCAAGAATGCTGTAAAGGCCAACGCAATTTGTGAAATAGACAAATATCCACTGCTACTCTGGCTCCATGCTCAAGTGACTGGTGTCCCAGGCCATGTTTTACTGACCAACTCTTTCAAGCCGACTTTGTGCTGTTACCTGATGTGCTGCCCCTTTATACAACCTATCACATGTATACAATATTCACATGCACTTTTTGCAGGAGTCATGTCTCTACCAGTGAGGGTTATTTACTTACATTGACTCTTTGCTTTCCCCACATCTGTCAGAAACTTGATAAGCCATCACAAACATTACTAAATTCAGTTGTTTAAAGCAATTCCCACAAACCAGGAAACTCAAGACAAGCGAAAAACTTGCAGGATGTACAAGTATTAGTGTACAGACCAAGAAAAGAACACCCCCAGAACTCAAAACATGGAAAACATCCATCAGAAAAACAAATTTGGAACTTAGCCTATGTTTCTTCCCAATAATGGAAGACAGTAATAATGGGATTCACTTTGTGCCAATTCAAGCCTCTACTGAAATCATTTCTGTACAATCTTTTGACCAAATCAGAAGCCACTGACTGATTCTTCTGCAGCAAAGAACTCTTATGTCAACCCAAAGAACAGCAGAGTTCAGAAGCAGGCCTTGATCAACAGAAACACAGTCAAACAGCACAAAAGCACAGCCATGTACAAAGTGCATTCTTATCAAAGCTTTGGCTAAGATTGCTTTCTTATAGACACCCTGGACAGTCATTACATGATTCAGGTGCTTAAAATAAACTGGGAGGCTTATTTAAGAAGCCTCACTGTCACAAGAACAAATTTTATTTTCGCCACAAAGCAACTATGCAGGACTCTGCAAACACTAAACCTAACTTATACTTCACCACAGATATGCATTTATCATACTGATATCCCAACATTTAATACACCATGAAATACATGATATGCAGGAAATTTAAGTACTAAAGAAGCTATTGCACTCTTCCCTTGAATTCACAAACAAATTAAGAACATCCTTTTTCAAGGGTCTCAAAATAAAACAGCTTTTAAGTTGTTAATCACTAGCATCAGGCAACAGAAAAGATTCAACTACTGTCAGCTAAAGTGGCCCTGGGAAAACTTGCAAGATTCAGGAAGCAGTCTCGGGTTAGATTTTATCAGCATGAATAAGAGACATTAACAGTCCCTATTTATGAGTAAGCCAAAGCAGGAGGCAGAGTGGGACTCAGCAGGGAGGGCTGCTAGGGCAGCGGGAGCAGCCCCTTACCTTTGTAGAGGTTGGTGACCGCAGTGGCTGCATTCTGGAAGGGGACCCAGAGGGAGAGCCCCGGCTGCTGGCACACCCGGTCTGCAGGGAGGGAAGGACACACGCTGTTTATTTTGGAGTCACCAACTCCGAACGGCCATGTTAGGTTTCGCCATTTTGTTCCACCTTCCGAAGGCAACTCTGGAGCTGGGCCGGGAAGGGCGGACCGGCTGCGGCCCGGACCGGGACACCGGGCACAGCGGCGGCAGCGTCCGCAGCCCGCCGGGGAAGCGCTCTGCCCTGCCCCCGCCCGCAGCCCCCGCCGCACAATGGGGCCGGCCCCTCACTTCGCCATTTTGTCGGAGCCTCTTCCCCGGGCTGGGCGGCAGAAGCCGCCGCCGGCAGGGCCGGCCTCCCCCCCACCCTCCCGCCCCCGCAACTCCCCGGCTCCTCCGCGGGGCTCGCCCCCGCGGCCCGGCACCCTCCGGCCGCGGCCCCCCGCCGAGGCCGCCCCCCGCCGAGGCCGCCCTCGCCCGGCCGCCCCGGGGCCGGCGGAGCCCCTCCGGCCGTCCCCCGGAGCCGAGCCCCCGGCCAGGCCGCAGCAACCGGCCCGGGCCCCTCCGCTGGGGGCCGCCACGGGCGCTGGCCGGGCAGCAGCCGCGGCTCGCCCCTCACGCCATTTTGTTTTCCCGGCTGCCTCTATGGACGGGCGCGGAGCCCCGGGCCGGAAGCCCGCTCCCCCCCCTGCCCAGGCCGCTGCGGCCGCCGCAGCCCCTTTGTGGCCCCGCTCCCAACCCCGGTGCCCCCCTCCCGGCCCGGCCCCGCACCGCCGGGCCCGCCCGTCCGCTGTGCCCGGCCCCTACCCGGCCTCGCTCGGGGCCGGCCGCCCCCTCATCCCCGGCCCTGCCGCCACACCACCCCACCCCACCCCGCGGGCGCCCCCCGTCCCCGCTCACCCTTGTAGAGCTGCGCCACGGCGGTGGCCGAGTTCTGGAAGAGGTGCCAGAGCTTCTGCTGCTTGTGCTCGGGCTGCGCCGCCGCCTCGTCCTGCAGCTCCGGGGCCAGCGCCTCCTCCTGCTCGGCCTCGGCCAGGCACTGCCGCTCCCACTTGCTGAACCAGTGCTCGGGGCCGTGCTCCTGGATCTCCGCCTCGCCCTCCTCCTTCTTGTCCTCCATCCTCCGGCCGGCTCCGCGACCCCGCCAAGCAGGCCCGGCCCCGCCGGCCGGCCCCGCTCGCCTCTTCCTCCGCGCCCGGCCCGGCCCTACCTCACCCCCATGCTCCCGGGCGCAGCCCGGCCCGCTCCGTCAGTCGGCTGCACACACACTGAGCGCCGGCGCCGCCCCGAGCGCAGTAAAAGCCCGGCGGAGCCGCCCGGAACGCGCCGCCGCCCAACGCCCGCCCCGCAGCGCAACTGGCCGCCGTTGCCCCGGCACCTCCGGTTTGAACGGCAGCGCCTCGTTCCATTGGCTGCTCCGCACGCCCATCAATGCGTCGCGTCACGAGGGGCGGGGACGGGCCGCAGATTGGTCACGCCGTCACAGACTCGTGCGCAGACGTCGCCGGCCGCCAGGCGCAGGCGCAGTGGGGCTCCCTCCCTGCCCCCCCTCCCCACCCAGCCGTCGGCCTGGCCTTGCCCCTCCCCCTGGCGTGAGCCCTGAGGCGGCTCCGCCCGCGGCCGCCCCTCGTCCCCCGCCGGGACCGCGGCCGCGAGTGGCCCCGGGGTGCCTGAGGCGGCGGCGCGGGGCTGTGAGGGCACGGCACGGCAGGGCAGGGCAGGGCGGTCCTGCCATCTTGGCGCCGGAGCCTTCCCCGAGCCGGGCGAGGCGTTGCCCCGCCTCGGGCTTACCCCGGCTGCTGGCAGTGACAGGCGGCCGCCTCCTGACCCGGCGGCGGGGCACGTCCCCGCTCCACACAGCGCCGCCGCCGCCCGGCCCAGGCGCTACTGCCCCGGGGAAGATGGCTGCCGGGGCGGCCCGGGGCTGCTGGCCGGCCTTGCTGCACCGCCGGGCCGCGGGGGGTTATCGTTGTTCATCGTACGTTTGCACTGTGTGAGACACAATTCCAATAAATTATTGACAACCTGAGTTTCTTTGTGTCTAAGCCCCTCATTTACTTCACACTCTTCAAAATACAGCTGTGGAAATCACATTCATGTCTTAACTGCTCAAGTCACACTAATGCCCCTCCAAGCCCCTATGCAAGACAAGCCATGATTTTCTGTAGAAATGCTGATTAGTCGGCAGGCACATTGTGTTCCCCTCTCTCTGTGTCCTCTGTAAAATACTTGGAGCTCAACAAACAGCTCCAGTGACAGAGCAACTGACATAACGCAACGCCCTTACGTGCTCGGAATGGGGGATCCCGTCACGGTCACAAGCCAGTACACGTTTTTAAGGTACAGCCCGGTTCAGCTCTGCGCTGTCTACCCTGAAAGTGCAGCACTGTGGGAATTGTAGTTTCCAAGAGCTGCCGGGGAACTGCTGGCATTGCTGCAGTGCCTGAGGAATACAAGTGATGAAATTTCCTCAGCCCAGTGAGGAGAGCTGGAGGAAGATGCCTGAATGTATGTGTCAGAGCGAGGAAGGAGGAGGATGACTTCAGCAAGGTGCTCTGTCTCCAAGGCAGCCTGGCGAAGAACGAGCAGTGAAGTCAGCAGATTGAGGAGCTTTCTCCAGCATGAGGCTGGATGGGACGTGGTAGCTTCTGGCTTCCTAAGAGAAGACTGGGTTTTGTGCATGACTGAGGTGAGGCTGGCTGTGGATTCAGTAGGGGAACGAGAGAAGTACAGTGGTGATGCAATTCCTGTGAAGCCTCCACCCACTCCTTTCAATCACAAAGAAAAGAAGCTTATATCTGAAATTGTACCTCAAATATGCACTCAAGTGAAGAGGGAAACTGAGCTAGTTACTGCATCTTAATTTTAGCGCAAGCATGATACCCATGGAAGTATGTAATTCCCTATTCTGGAGCTGGAGATGTTGATACAAGCTAAATATCAATAGATATATAATTTACTGTCATGCTAGCTGTAACATTTATTTAACTGTTTGGGTTTTTTCTAATGCAGCCCTAAGTTAGGAACTCAGTGAGTCAAGGTTACTTCACAGCTATAATGTAAGCTAGTTCTGCCATTCTTAATTACTGAAATTCCTGGATAGTGTCGATGTCAACTACAGCAGTTCCAAGAATACCTCCTTAGTTTTCCCTGTACTAGTCTTGTGAGCAGCACAATATACTCTGAGTCATATAGGATATTGGGCAACATCAAGGTCCTTTATGCTTCTAGAGATGTTTAAAGTGGAATTAAATTAGCTTTATATCACTTTGTTCCCAAGACGTAAAAGTTATTTTATGGGCCAGGCTGAATTATGATAAAAACCAATGTCCTTCCGTTGCTTTATGGCCAATCTTCATATACCAAGCAGGATTTATCATCTTTTGGTTGGTTTGGGGGTTTTGTTTTGTTTGTTTGTTTTTGCTCTGGTGCAAAGTCTAAATACGTCTGCAGCTGGTTTTATATCCTCTGCCCAGAGTCTGCAGAGCCAAGGCTGCGTGTGAAAAGCTGGATTTCAGATCAGCTCTTCCATATTATTAAACTGGTGTTATACATAAACTGATAGTAATGCGTACCCATCTGACCCAAAACCACTAGATGTTGGAAACACAAACTTTATGAATTGTTTCCTCTCTGGACAGTCTTTTTCATTCAGTCCATACTTGTTCTCATTTTGAACCTGGATCTTTGTACAACTTTCCAAAACATACGAGTAATCAGGCCTAAAAGCATATGTAGTGGAGGAGGAGATGGCATGAGGAAATAGTTAGGAGAACTGCGTGTGTGGTATTTTTTTGATCTTTAAAGACTACTAAAAACTAAAAGCTGCAGGCTGTCATCTTACTTAGACCACTGAGACTAGGGACATTCTGCTTGTGGGTTATGCTATGCTACTGCATGTAAGTAGACAGGAGGAAAGTATCCGTGCCCCTGTGCATGTGTTCTAACCTGAAGTTGTAGCATTGGCTTTTTTATAAGTATTTCAGAACACTAACGTATGTACACAGAAGCATGGATATTATTTTTCTTTTCAGGTACATCTCTGTCAAGTCCTTCGTTAGGATTAATAACTTCATCAGGCTTAGGAATAGGCCTAGGTACAAGCTATTGGTCCTTTATGAATGTACAAAGACTACAAAAAAAAAAAAAAAGAAAGGAATAATAAATAAATAAAAGATTAAATGTTGACAATAAATAAAATTCTGTTTTGCAAATCATATATTGATCAGTAAGCCAGTTAGTATGTATTATTGTGAGACATGGATTTTTCTCCTGTGCAACTGTTTTAAGGAAAAAAAGGAACAAAAGAAAAATCAACTATCCACTCCATTGAATATCATTTCTTACAAACTACCTACAACTTGGAAACATTCATTCCTTAGGTTATTAAATTGTTTAAGTATTGAAAGGCATCAGATAGGAATGTGTGATGGGATTGCGGTCAAGTACTATTCCCATAAATAGGATACTTAAATCCATCTTATCAGACCTTGATGAAAAGGTGAGCAGAAATGCTTCTGTCAACTTCAGTGGGCTTGGCAGTTTCTCTCTGTAAGATCTGAGATCAGAAGTGAGTGTATGTAGCTTGGTGTAGCAGGGGACATGGTTATCCTGGACTTTGTTTGAAACACATCTGTTTTTCTGAATATTTGTAAAGCGTTGCATAATGTTGGCAGCTTTGAAATAAACAGTTGGTTACTGCAATACAATGTAGTGTTAGTCATGATTTATCAAGCATGCAGTCCTGAAATTTGGCTATGACTGATGCCCATTCAGTATAAATCAAGCAGGGAGATGTAAGCCATCACTAGGTTACATAATCCTGAGTAAAAATACAGCAGCCAAATTTCCTGGTTTAGTTTAGAGAAACCTGGCTACACACAGTTCTTGGAAATATCTACAGCTGATAGAAACTGCTGAGATTTTAAGAGGGTTGTTTGCCTTTCTACATGTATTACACCAATTGTGATGGGTAACATCGGAGTTGTACTGAAGCAATTTCTGGTACGGTAGTGTGAAGACACTTAGCATAGTTGAGAACTGGCATTTTGAATTTTCCTGCATCTGATCAGATTTAGAGATTTTAATTACGTGTAGTTCATAAAATTCGAAAACGTCACTTTTGATAGGATGGATTGAAGAACTTTCACGTGGTCAACACTAACTTCCTTATGCCACATGAAGATAAAAAGGGAGATAGGGACCTGGGAAAGAAATGAAGCATTTTCTGGGACTTGAAGAATAATGCAGAAAAGGAGTCCTGGAGAATGAAGACAATATTGATTGGTAAATTGTGGAGGAGTAAGAGAAAAAGGAAGAGAAAAGGAAGAGAAAAGGAAGAGAAAAGGAAGAGAAAAGGAAAGGAAGAAGAAGAAGAAGAAGAAGAAGAAGAAGAAGAAGAGAGAAGAGAAGAGAAGAGAAGAGAAGAGAAGAGAAGAGAAGAGAAGAGAAGAGAAGAGAAGAGAAGAGAAGAGAAGAGAAGAGAAGAGAAGAGAAGAGAAGAGAAGAGAAGAGAAGAGAAGAGAAGAGAAGAGAAGAGAAGAGAAAAGAGAAAAGAAAGAAAAGAAAAGAAGAGAAGAGAAGAGAAGAGAAGAGAAGAGAAGAGAAGAGAAGAGAAGAGAAGAGAAGAGAAGAGAAGAGAAGAGAAGAGAAGAGAAGAGAAGAGAAGAGAAGAGAAGAGAAGAGAAGAGAAAAGAAAAAGAAAAAGAAAAGAAAAGAAAAGAGAAGAAAAGAGAAGAGAAGAGAAGAGAAGAGAAGAGAAGAGAAGAGAAGAGAAGAGAAGAGAAGAGAAGAGAAGAGAAGAGAAGAGAAGAGAGAGAAGAGAAGAGAAGAGAAGAGAAGAGAAGAGAAGAGAAGAGAAGAGAAGAGAAGAGAAGAGAAGAGAAGAGAAGAGAAGAGAAGAGAAGAGAAGAGAAGAGAAGAGAAGAGAAGAGAAGAGAAGAGAAGAGAAGAGAAGAGAAGAGAAAAAAGAGAAGAGAAGAGAAGAGAAGAGAAGAGAAGAGAAGAGAAGAGAAGAGAAAAAAGAGAAGAGAAGAGAAGAGAAGAGAAGAGAAGAGAAGAGAAGAGAAGAGAAGAGAAGAGAAGAGAAGAGAAGAGAAGAGAAGAGAAGAGAAGAGAAGAGAAAGAAAAGAAAAGAAAAGAAAAGAAAAGAAAAGAAAAGAAAAGAAAAGAAAAGAAAAGAAAAGAAAAGAAAAGAAAAGAAAAGAAAAGAAAAGAAAAGAAAAGAAAAGAAAAGAAAAGAAAAGAAAAGAAAAGAAAAGAAAAGAAAAGAAAAGAAAAGAAAAGAAAAGAAAAGAAAAGAAAAGAAAAGAAAAGAAAAGAAAAGAAAAGAAAAGAAAAGAAAAGAAAAGAAAAGAAAAGAAAAGAAAAGAAAAAGAAAAGAAAAGAGAAAAGAAAAAGGGAAGGGAAGGGAAGGGAAGGGAAGGGAAGGGAAGGGAAGGGAAGGGAAGGGAAAAGGGAGGGGAAAAGGGAGGGGAAAAGGGAGGGGAAAAGGAAAAGGAACAACAGTACAACATGTAAAAATACCCTCTCATACCCAAACACACTTCTCCCTGATGCCTCCTGAGCTTTGTGCCTGTATCTTCTGAGCAATACTGATTTATTAAAGAAATTTTCCTCTCTGTAAATAAAGAACAAGTTCTGTGCTAATCCATCATGACCTGCCATAAGTGGCCTGGAACAAACACAGCTGTGCTGTTATTGGTTGCTGGTAAGTCATTTGTTGGCTAGAGTCAAATGCAAAAAGACTAAAAGATCAATGGTTTGTGCACGGCAAATGTGGCATCTGAGTAATCTTGGTGTTTTGCCTCTTAATTTCCCCCATGGGAACACGGTAGTGATGAGAGCAGTGTGGCATCCCAACTGAAGTCTCTGGGGAGATAATTACTGGAGCATGATGAGGGTATGCTAATTGTAAAAGGCTCTGAAGACTTGTTTTATTCCCTTATGCAGACTCTTACTGGGAGTTGAATTTAATGATAAATAATGAAAAACATTTTTTAAATAGGAAAATACAGAACTGGGGGAGGAGGAGGGTTTATCGACTAGTATGTATTCAAATGGAACACTAATTTTTTTTAATATTTAAATGTTTTGATGGTTGACTATAGACATGAAAATGGTTTCTCAGTGCTATGGCCAAAATTGTGAATACTCGTACAAGAGAACTTTCATGATGGTTTAGGCTACTGGGGGAACTGAAGAGAACAGCTATTCATTTCACCAAAGCTTAAAAATAACCTGTCTGAGTGACAGTATTTTCATTTCTCCTCTCTATTTTGTCCTTTGGGAACAGACTCTAGGTATGCTACCCTAAAAAAAAATAAAAAATAAAAACAAAAAAAATAAAAGCAGGTAAGCAGGGAAGGAAATTGCTCAACTGGAAATTGCAATGTTTCCCAGGTAAAAGTTTTCAGCCCAAGTCAACCTGAAGTAAGCAGGAGCAAAGCAGCAGCAGGTATCTCTGAGAAGTCTGGCTTACAAAGAACATGGCACGCTGACTGTTGCATACCAGATAATCAAGACTGTTAAACCTGTTATTGATGAAAACTGTTAGGCTTTTATATATATTGACTTGTTACTAGTATTCCTCACTGAATAACCTGAACAAGAAGAAAACCTGTGAAGCATGAAAGAGGGTAAATAGGATAAAACTATTTCTTTCCCAGCTTATGTTGAAAAGCAGTTTGACTAGGTGGGAACAAGATTCTCAAAACCTCACATGGAGGCTCTGTTACTGAGATGATTACACAGTCCAGATAGGGAGCAAGACCCTCCTTTTGTCAGAAAGGCCACACATCTGCACAGAGGTGCAGGTCATTGACGCGTGAATTCCAGTCCTACCAAGCAGACTTAGTTTTCAGTTTTACTGGGTGGTACCTTGCCATGCGTTTCGTTCTGAAATAAATGCTGTTTCTTGCCATGTGTTTCATTCTGAAATGAATGCTGTTTCTTGCAAAGCAAGGTAAAGCACATGGTGAATATGTAGTTGTTCTCTTGCTCGGGACTCCAGAGCAGCCTGATCTTTCTTCACGCCTTAGGACACGCTCAGAAAGGAGAACTCTGCTTGTTAATAGTACTTTTTTTTTTCCCAGATTCAAATCTCCAGTGCATCATCAGAAATAAAAATGATTTCTGCATAGTCCATTAATAGTCAAGAACAAGGTCCTATTGCTGTGTGCTGTACACAAATAAGAGACGATCTCTGATGTGAAGGACTAGCAATTAAAACACAAAGGAAGAAAAAAGTATCATATTTTCATGATACACGATGAATGAGCAGATGACTACTCTGTCTAATAACATGAGTTTATCAGTGTATACAGAAGCTAGTACTGTCAGTAGTAAGAGATTACCATAACTGTTGGCCCAATTTGGAAATTTTTACCCAAAACCCAATCGCAAAGCCAGGTCCAAGGCTGCAGTTTCAGTCCATGAGGAGAAGCAATATCCAATAATCCCTGATTACTGCAGGTCAAAGTCTAACTGTAAAGTGTCTGAATCACTTAGTGCAGATATATGACTGGCCTATAAAACAAAAAGGCTACAGAATAAATGAAATATTGGAAAAAGCCATCTTGTGTGGGTCATCTAAGTGGAGTTTCCTTTGCTTGTAGAGTACATGACTTGCTCCTGTGCCTTCATGAGACAGGAAGCCAAGGCTTTTAGAAATCCTTAATAGAGTATAAATGAAAGCAGAAGTCTCCATGAGATCTTGTGGTGTGATGTTGAGATATTTGGCACTACCTGAATTGCTGCCGCTGGCAGGCACTCCACCACTTACTGTCGCTCATTAGTTGAAGGAGCAGCAGGATGCCAAAGGTCTACAGGAGGTTGCCTGCATGCTCTCAAAGGCAGTTATGAATCGCATCAGCATTTAGCTCTTCTCTCTCTCTCTTTTTTTTTTTTTTTTTTAGAGCGTCATAGACTATAAAAGAAAAAGTAGCTTACTGTATCAGGCTTCGCAGAGTGTCTGTGATTACAGACAGCAGGAGTGTTTCTTGAGTTAACTCTGTGCTCAAAGTTTTTTTGTTTCTACCCAAAATGTCCCATCCCAATAACTTTATTTTTCTGTCATAAATTTACCTGCATACAGCTGGTAATGTCGTATAACTCAATGCTTCTTTAATCAAGAAACAGGGTGGCAGGTAGAGTACAGGGTGGCAGGTAGGCAGGGACATAACATTTTTGGGTACTGTCATAACAAGTCTCATTTTATACTGCTGGAGATAGCTTTGAAAAGCAGGGATCCCGTAATGTTTTTGCACCTGATGCTGATACAAACAAGAATAAATTTCCTCCCGTTATCTAGTAGCACGCATCGGTCCTACAGCTGAGGTTGTCTCAGCCGCACTCACAGGTCCCACAACTGGACTAGATGCACATGAACAGGAGTGCAGGAGGGCCTGATTCAGCTGTGCCTACAGAGCTCTGTAGGAGGCATTTTCAGTGGGATTAGGAGGCTTAATAAGTCATGAAAAGCAAACTCCTGGATAAAACTTTGAGGCTCAGCAGAACCCCACTGAAGCTACCGGTGTTTTGCTTGCACAAGGACATCTGAATTTGACTGAACTGTTTCTTTACACGAGCAAGCATGCCTATCATGCACAGCTGTGCCTAGAGGTGATCAGTAATACAGACAGAGATAGATACAAAATCTCTAATCCCAACTTCAGCAGCAATGCCCTTTCTTGCTTGACTAGATTTTTTCAAAAGGCACATCTCTCCCCACACTCTTCTAATTGGTAGACAAAAAAAATAATCAAACCACCTACTCCCATGTTGTAAGGACTGACTGTTTGAGTTTAAAGCATTTTAAGTGCTAAATATAATATTTGCAGTTCTGCAGCTCAGCTGTTGGAGGATTCAATAGCTGTTTGAATACCAGTAATCTCTTGGGACCCTGGCCAGGGAAGACTTCATTTAGTTTGTGTGGGAGTAGGATGCACAGCACTCCCAAAAATGGGTCTTCTAGCTTCTCTGCTAAATTCTCCACCTATGTAAAGGAGATAATACATTTCTATTCTATAACAAGCATGGAATTAAAACCATCCCTTCGGGAATCACAATAGTGCCAGTTCTTTAAAATCTTCTTATTAGTTTGTCCTGAGTAAACAGGACATGACAGTAAGCTGGGGAAGTTAACAGAGTAATTCCAGTTTGTGGGAACTAAGGACTAGCACATCAGGTTCAGGGGATGATGTATGCAGTTTCTCTTCTGGAATGCTTTTTTTCTAGTTCAAAGAAAGTAAGGGTGGTGTCCTATTCACACCATAAGCACGCAATGAAATGTCTTCTTTCCCCAGGAAAATTACACAAGAACAGGTGTTTGTCATGAAGTTTTAACAAAAACTTTAGAATGAAACACAACTGAAATACTAAAGAATAAGAAGTCTAACGGACCGGTTCTGGATTAACAGACATAACATGGCATTATCACCTCCAGCTGCCTGGCTGGCATGTGCCAGAAGCAGGGGCAGGGGGAGCAGGGCTGTGCGTGAGCCTGAATGTCATCTCTCACCGTCCCAGCCACTGTCTGTCCAAAATCACCTCCATCAAGGGTAAGCCCCGAACTGGGACCCCTTTGTCAAGGGCTAGCTAGGAGGGTAACATTGGGAGGAGCACAGTTAAAACCACATCCCATGCAGCCCCAACAGGTCATTAAACCTCTCCGCTAGGCTCTACAAAGAGAGAGCGCTGGGCCCCCCAGGGTCGATGTGTACTGAAGGAATCTGAAGGATTCTTTCCCAGGTTTGACCCCATTTTTCAATGCCTCTCTGCAGCATAAGAGAGATGTTACTAACGCTTCCTGTTGCTGTTGTTTGTAGAGTACTGAGGACTTTAAGTGGCATTGGAGCTGGGACTCAGGCTTCAAGTGCTATTTAAAGACCCAAATATATCAATTTTCTTTGAGAAGCAAGGACGGGAAGATTGGTGTTGCATAGACTGGAAACACACTCTGATGGGGCAGTTCTCTGAGTTGCTATGGTAAGAGTATGTCCTGCTGTGCTCTGTGGTAACAGTCTTGGAAATACAATGGTTATAGTCTGTTCCAGTGTGGATTTATGAGAATGTTGGAGAGCTTACTCCAGAGCATATTCCACCCCCCCCCCCTCAGCTATAGTCTGTTGTTGTCAGCAAATGCTCTGTAACTCTTCCTGTATTTTACTCTTGGGAATAGAACAGAAACAGACCCTTAAATCCAATAAACATGGAAATGGGATAAGTTTCCTTTCTTTTAAAAAAAAATCTTTTTCCCCCCCTGTATTTTATTTGCCTTTGACTCCACATTCGAAGTTCTGGTTCTGGCTTTGCAGCTCTAGGCAGTTTGGGTCATCTCTGCCTACTTTTAGCTTTCAAGCTCACCCCCATTTCATTTCCTGGGAGATGGGGGCAGTGAAAAAACAAAGCCACATTTAACCAAAGTTAGGGCAGTCACCTGGTCCTCTCCCATACAAACTTACCCCCGCTTTCTCTTATGTCAGCATTTACAATCATGTACCCCACAGCAAACTAGATCAGCTTGAAAACTACTTGTTTTATCTTACTGTACTTGAAAAATACTAGTTTTCAGTCCGATCGGTTCCCTGAGCTGGCTCACCACTCACACGTGATGTGGAGGTGGTGAGACACATCCTGGTGACAGAGCAGGCTTGAATCAATGTCATGTCATTATGAAACGACAGCCAAATATTATGGTTTAAATTGTTCTTTTCTTCTGTAGGTGAAATATTAGCTGACTAACCCCTTCACCTTTAGATTGTATTTTTGGGAGGAAACAGAGGAAAGGGAAGGGAAGGAGGTTTTTTTTTTAGACATTGGCCTTTGCTAAGGAGAAATTATTTGCTCAGATGATGGGGAAAATCATAAATATATAATCATAAATGCATACAATCCTAAGTACAACATGTAGAATGAACAAGCATGCTTGAACAACTCAGTTCAAATTTATTGTTAATTCTCTGTGTCCCTATTAGGAGCACAGCTGCAGAAGGCTGTGTCAGTGTGCTGCCAGCCCCATGGGTATGTGTCTTTGCCATCCAGGAAACTCCCAATCTTCATTAAAATACCCTTGTGCAAAACCAGGAAGGTCTGCTGGAAGCCCAGGGCATGGCAGCCTGAAGGACCTGGAGGGGCTGCTCACACTGGAAATTTTTGTGCTTTGTAACATCTGAAGGGTTTAGTTGGTTTTCTTTGCCAGCTTAGCTCTGTCAGTATTGAAGAGCCTGCACCTGACCACTCCTGGCAGGACAAGTTTGGTAGCTTCGTGTTTACTATGAGTAAAACCTGGCTCAAAGGTACCTGTGACGTGTTTCCAGTGGCACCCGTTTGGTCTTGTTAGATATTTTGTGAGTTAGCTTTGGATTTGGGGTTTTCTTAGACCAAATCATCACAGAGGAGCAACAATGTGATCAGCTGTTTAATACATTTCTCTGCCTGCTGTGAATTCCTCTGGTTCTTTTTCTGAAGCTTTGCTGCTGTTGCTCTTTTTTTTTTCTGAAGCTTTGCTGCTGTTGCTCTTTTTTTTTTTTTAACTGAATTTTTCTAGTCCACATGGCACATGATGTTTTCTACATAATGTTTTCTTCATTTTGGTGAAAATTATCATCGTGTATCTTTTCCTTTAAAAATGAGTATTTGTATTCATTTCTCTTGTCTAGCAGCAGTGTGCCAGGTCCTTAGCTGTGAATCAGCGGGGGAAAAAAAAAAGAAAAAAAAAACACATAAAAATATATATGGGTAAAGAAATGCCTCGTCTAGAACAGGTTTAGTGTCTTGACTCATGATGTGCCACAGTTGGCAAAACTAAGTGTGTTTGGAATGAGGATGGTGCAGGAGATTTGTTTCAGTATACAGACACTTAACTATTTTGAAAAAGAAGGGAAAAAAAAGAAGTTAATCTGTTTGAAATAGTAATATGTTTCTCTGAATAGCCCAGAAGCATCACATTGAGTTAGAGATGGGAAAGCAGGAGATATATTGATGTTTTTCATTTTGAAGGCTTAATACTGCAAATACATTTTTTTATAGCTGTTCTACCTGAATTCATGACAGTTAGACTATTCTTTGGCTTTATCTTAGTGTAGAATATTTTTAATATTCACAGCTCCAGAGTTCAGCAACAGTAATCAAATAATTACAGATGCCATTAGTTGAATTATTACACCAATCTCAGTGTATTTCAATGGATAATAATCTAATAAAATTAGCACTTAACTTCTGGAGTCCTCTTCTATGCTCTGAAATGAAAATCAAATAAAAGTGCTACTCTTAACTTCCCTCATTAAGAAACTCCAGCCTTGGTTAACAAGATCTGAAAATTTAGAACTTATTTGCCTAAATTACAAGCTGCGATGACTTTCAGTAGAGGACACAGAATTAAAAAATAGAAGAGAAACTCCACATTTAAACAGACTGTGCATGGGAGAGGAGAACTGAGCAGCGATTCCTCCTTCTCTGGTGCAGAAGAAAGGTCAAGTAGTTATCTTCATCAGGCCTTTGAGTGGCAGGCAGGGTCACACAGGGAGCTCGTAAAAAGAGAAAGGAGAAACAGTAAGCAATTGCTGTCCTTCCCTAACACTTGTCTTTGAAAGAGGTTGCTCATCAGAGAGAGCAGGAAGGCAGTAAATCCAAAGTATTGGGAAAGAGTAACAAAAGAAAAGAAAGAATTGGATGCCAAAGGGACTGTTAGTGTTCTCCTCTAGTGGCTTGGTTAATTCTTCTGTACTGATTTTCCCTGGGGGTGTTTTCAGTTGGAGGACTAGAACTTGGGAGGAAGCAGAATGAGGGGATTTCCATCTCTTTCTGGTCCTTTTTGCATGTTCCGTATTAGCTGTGCCCATGTAACTGGTGGAGGCTCAAGTCCGGAGAAGATGATGGTTAGCCCTCACAATGACCTTTGCTCTTTGAAATTCAGTGTCTTTGCTTTACATGGAGTAAGTCATACTTTACAATAAATCACTCCTTAATGTGTAGCCACTGACAGCAGGGATTTGTGCTGCACCACATCTGAACCAGTTTTGAATTCATATTGTCTTTCTCAAACAGACTGGGAACAATGCTGTACCCAGACACAAGCCAGTAGCAGCAGAGCAATAAGGTCTCGTTAGGTGCTCCCTCCAGACATTGCTGATGCAATCTGAGACGCTGTCTCTCACCTTACCCAGTCATCTGAGCATTCATATCCTTCACCCATGCACACAGTAAAAAGTCAAAATGTTTAATATGTATGGCATCCACTGGGGACAGAAGCTGGGACAGTGAACCTAGCGCTGAAGCAGATGAGGAACATCCTCTCCATCCATTCCTCCCGCCCTGCTGTGGGGCTGCCATCCTCTGGCTGGAGAGTGCTGCAGCTGTTTTGGCAGTAAATGTTTGCATATGTTAGAAAAAAAACACCTGATCATCCGAAGGCGACTGAAACAATGAAGAATTTCACTGCGAATACGGGGAAACAGAAATAAAAGGACTGGGTTCTTTGGTAGCCGATGGACACAGTGGTCTGGATACTTTTTGACTTAGGAATCCCTTAAGTTCCCACTATAAAAACTGCATTAGCAGGTCAGAGCAAAGGTCTGGTCAGGTTAATGTCCTCCTCTAACAGCAAGGCAAGGACAGAGCAGCTCTGCCCTGGGGCACATTCCCAAGCTCCAGCAAGCTGCGGTTTGTGGACTTTCCGAGTCCAAGGTTTCATCCGTTTCTAATAATGACTCTTTGTTAATTAATACTGCTCATCTGTCCCTTTATAAATAAAAACAAAGCTGTTGGGGAATGATATATTACAGGATCATTTTCAGCAAATTGCACTGTACATAGCTTTCTTCCTTCTGCCTGACTGGGAGCGTGTGGCGCTTTGTGCTCCAGAAGGACGCGGTTAGGTGAAGTGACCAGACACTTTGTTCTTCCCCATACAGAACTTGGGGCTGAAGTTCTTTGCTCAGTGCTAAGTGGAAAATCAGGCAGATTTTCATAATAGTGTTGCAGGTAAGCAGGAAAAATAAATTGGAATTCTCAGTCGAGCCTTCCGTTGAAGCACTACCCTGTTTCTGGGTTTAAATCCCTTCTCATTCTCATCCCCGTTCTCGGATATGGTTCTTCACTTCCCATGCAGTGTTGCTGTGTGCTACTAAGGGGAGGTTTCATTCCACTTCAGAGGTGGCAAAGAGAAAATCATAAATATGCAGGGAAGAACTCTGAGATGCTTCAGGATTTAAAGGCCTATGAATTTGCAAGTTCTTACTAGCATAATTTCTTTTTATGGTACATATTGTATCAAATATGGTATTTTCACATTCAAAATTTGACACGTAAGGTTTTTCCAACTGGAATAGAAAGATGGCATCAGTCATCTGTATTTAAAATCTGAACAGAGAAAGTTGCATATAGGAACTGGCATTAGATAATGAGAGGGAAGACGTGTTTCCTACTGATCCTCAAAGTGTGGCCCTGAGCAGGTCCCCAAATCTTTCTGTGCCTCAGCCTGTGGTCGAGACACAATTAACATGTGTGTTTTATCAGTGAGGGTGTTGTGCCAGTTACTTAATGAACGCCTGCAAAATGATTTGCTGCATTTGAATGAAAGAGGCTGTGTAATTGCAAAGCATTGCTGTATTGTATAATTGTATATGTTGCAGGAGGTGTATAGCAAGCCACTTGCTTGCTTCTCGCTGATGAACAAATGTTCTTTTTAGTGCCGGAAGGAAAATCCTGTTATGCCAAAGCGCAGTGTGGATACTCTGCTTTTCTGGGCAGTTTATGCTTCCTTGTGTAAAACTCTCCGCTGTGCACAAAGCAGATTTTCCTAATGGTGTCTTCTGACTTGAAATAATAATTTAAGCAGAGAAAAAAGTGTGGAAGACAGTAACTTCCATCTCAACAGCCTGAAGAAAATGCTAAGCTTCAAGCTGTTCCATCAGGATCAACACCCTGCCTCTGGAGTATGTTTTCCCATAGGAGTGCAGTCCTTGCATGTATGATGTTAGTCCGCTGTGCTCCTGACACATGCAGCTGGCAGGTCAGGTCTGTGGATGTCTGGTTTATCTGCCATGCAGTGCTGAGCCCTTCCGAACGAACATGCACAACAGCGAGGAACTCGGTTGCTTTGTGTCACATGAGCCAGCATTCCCACCTCGTCTCTCCCTGTACCAGTTTTGACCTGGGGCTGCTGCCTTCACTGATTGCTGGTTCCTGAAGTACCCCACATGCCAGGGTTTTGTCCTGTTGCATGTGTAAATAAAACAACTCATTTGGTGGGGTTTGCACCAGGACCCGTGATCTGCAGCAGTGCAGAGAAGCAGCGGTTCAGCTTTTCCTTTTGCCACTGGGTTTCCTACCAGGCATGTGCCTTTATGCAGACTGTTTCCATTCCAAAACTTGACTGCATGCATCAGTATGCAGTAACTGCAAGCACAAAAGTGTTTGTGCTTTGGCATGTCACTAAAAGCATGAAGTAATTACTATTAAAGTCTGTAGAAAGCAGCCCAAGGAACGGCCCATGCTAAGGAGATGAATTCTCACCGACTGGCCTCTTCCCCCTTTTAGTCAAGCTTCCTGCTCACCTTGTGATTCTTAGTTCCCCACCTGGAGAGGAAAGGCCACTCTCCTGCCCCATAGGTGCTCAGGGGGCCCAGGAGTGCTGGAGCATGGGGCAGGTTGGTGTGCATGCAGCGAGTGGGAGATCCTCGCTGGAGCCTCTGTCCAGCTGCTTGCCTTTTGAAAGCACAGCAGGATGCGTGTGTACGTGTAGCTGTTTATATTGGACTGCTGCAGCGGTTGTTTCTTATGGTTGTCAGCCAGGACTGAAGAAGGGATTGAATCTGGCAGCACGCAGAGCTGCAGCACGTGCAGAATAGGTGTGACTGCATGTGCGTGATGGGATGGGATCTGCCAAAATCCTGAAAAAAATAAAAAGGAAAAGTATCCCGAGCTTAATTGTTCACAAGCATTTCTGTGTTCACAGAGCCATCGACACAGAAGAGTGTTGGGTGCTTCTGCAGCTTAACACAGCTGTGACTCCAGCATGACAGTCTGAGATGTGCTTTACACAATATGGTGTCAGAAATCATAAATCTTTGAGCTTTTCTGTGACTAAATGTGTGTCTTGGACACTTTATCCAGTGGGCTCAGAGGCTGCTCACAGAGAAGTGCCGAATTCCCAAAGCCCATTCTGGTGAGGATGTTTTGGGCTTTGGACATACAGGTGACAAAACTTCAAACTCCCTTCTGTGCTCTAAGACATCTCCAGGTCTTCACCTGCTCTGCAGGAAAGGTTTTTTCTGCAGTACATGCACGTGTCTTTGTGGCTGAGAAGTCCTGCACCGATGTGTGACAGCCCCAGGGGAGGGATGCACCGAGCATCCCCGCTCGCATGGGCCCCAAGCATCACAGTGTTGTAGTGCAAGAGAAAAACCCAAAGTGAAGAAGCGCCAGAAAGGTAGTGAACTGGAAAAAAAAAAACAGGCTCTTCAGTGGGCAAAACTCTTTGTTTCTTCCAAGAGGAAATAAATCCAGAAAAGCATTTCAGATTTGTTCTTTCTGCATGTGGAGCTAAATTTTTAGGCCAACTGAACAAAATGCTTGTCTAGAGAGCTCAAGAAAGGGGAACAAAAGTAAACTATAAATATTCAGCTCTTGATTTCAGGTTTTAATAAATGATGAGCACTGGGAGAAGTGTTTTTTTCTTTCAAATATCAAATGACTTGATTCATTTTATAATTTGGTTATATAGTGCTTGTCACCTTCCATCTGGATACAATACAACAGCCCCTGGCAACACCTGAAGATGAGAAATCCCAAAGGAATCGGGTCCAAGAGTCTAATGAGAATCAACCACTCCCCCGTGAATGCTGAAGGCTGTATCTGTACCTTTGCATCTGTATCTATACAGATACAGATATGGCTATAAATAAAACCTCCTGCACAGGAAGGTCTGATCTGAGACGTGATGCTAAAAGATTATTTGACCTATTTAAAAACTGCTCACAAGTCTGGTGAGACTGTGTTTCAGACACACACCACGTTTATCCAGGTGCTCTCTGGCGGGCAGGCTGCTTGAAGGTGCGGCTGGCGGCCCACCCAGTATCACCAGCATTGATTGAAAATCTCAAGATACGCACACCTTCTGCCCTGAGGGAAGTTCCTGTGAAACCAAAGCAGACTTGGGCCAGTGTAAATTTTTGATGTTACACTTTACTGATGTTTACCAAGCCGCACACATGGCTACATGGTGTAGTTTATTGGCACCACCTGAGCGTGCCTAATTCGATTAGCAACAGAATAGCTGTGACGTGTTGTTGGCTCAGACCATGCTCCTGAGCACGCTGGTAGAATAAACAAGAAATGATTATTCTGCCAGTTTAAAAATCGCCCATTGTTTTTAAATCTACTGAGGCTGGATAGATAAAAATATGAGAGAGCTGAGCTCGCTCTGGGTCCTGGAGTATTCAAACTATTTAGTAGGAACTCAAGGAAGGAAATAATGCAGACTCCAACTATTGCACAGACAGCCAATGGAGAGAAAAGGATTCAGCGGATCATCTGCTTGCTTGTGTTACAAAGCTGAATTCCAGGGGATGGAGAACATGCCATTCACCATAAATTCGATGCCCAGTATCAGTGGCAGAAAGTCCCTCCACCTTGCAAGCTGCTAACTGCGGGAGAAGAGCAGCCTTAGCTGAGTAAACTCTGCTCTGAAGGTAAGCAGTTGGTGGGTACTGTCCCGCTGCCAGGTCCTCGGCATCTGGAGCAAGTGGTTCCTCTGGGAAGGAGCACTAGCAATTGCACAGTTTAGAGTTCATGTTTTGTTCTGGGGAGATTTTTGTTAAAACAGACCATTGTCGGAGGTACATTCTGTACTCCAGATAACACCTTACCCGGTGTTTGATGCAAACTTCACAAGGTTGCTGGCAGCATGTGAAGAGGAGAGGGCTGCCTGTTGCCCCCAGGCAGATGTTCCCTCCCCACTTCAGCGGCTGCAGGGTGGGAACAGCCCAGAGTGGGAATTGCCGGGACTGGACTCCTTGACCGCCACTGCCGGGGAAGCTACCCCTGCTGGTGACGTCCCTCGGGACATGACTAGGGAATGCCACTGCCCAGCAGGATCAGGAGCAGAGCCCCCTGTCCTGGTGGGATGTCCCACACTGTCTGTGAGGAGTGTGACCATGTCCTAACAGATCCTGCCCTCATTGACCTCACAGTTAAATTATCAGGCTGATGCTCTCGGGAAACAGATCGGCAGCATCTTATATCTAACACCTAGCCCCTCCTTTGTGCTGCCATTAGTGCTCATCCAACCACTCGTGTGATGAGTGGATTCACCAGTGCCCGCCAGCCTCCTTACTTCAAGGCAGCCACCAGGAACAGCTGATGCACGCCCAGGGCAGCCTCCAGACATCTCTAATCCAGGGTGGCTCTGCTCACACACCCACAGGCCTCTATTTCAGTTAGGGGTCAGCAAAATGTAGTTAACCTTCTCATTATATGTGGATCACCTGTTCAGATGGTCAGTCCTACGAGGTGCTATAGCTCACTTCAGCATGAGCATCTTGCATGGTGTTGGCCTCAGTCTTGGGCGGTCCCTCTGGGTGTCACTGCAGCACTCCACAGGGAAGTCAGAATGGCTCCCCAGAAAGAAGCAGACTGCATAAAGCCACCTAACAAAATAGATCAAAAAAAATAGTAGTAATAATTTTAATCGAATTGTCTATTTGTAGAATGTAAGAAGTCATATGTTTTCTTAAGTAGCTATACCCTAAATCCTTCTTTAAACTGCAGATTTAATAAAGGGATAAGATCATTGTCTTCTGCTGGAAGATCTCAAAGCATTTTTCCTGGAGCAATCTATTAATTTCCAGACATTAGCTGGGACACACAGTTGTTTGCTTAGGCTTCCCCTGATCTCAGCTGGCATAGTCCTAGAAAGAGACACAGCCTTCAGCCTCTGGTCCACCAGCACCATGCTGGCTGACACTTCTGAAGCAGTGGTGTGACACCACGAAGCAATGGTTTCACGCAATAATCTTGATTTAATAATAGAGAACTTGTGCCCAGCCTGAAACCACACTTTCTCCCAAATAATTTCCTTGGAAGAGCAGATCCTTTGGAAAAAAATAAAAATAATAAAAAAAAATCCACACAGTAAATCTGAGCAAAATCTCCAGATATTACTTGTGCAGCATGTCACAACAGGACAGATGTTTCATGGGAAAGGTGAAATACTGCCAGAGTGACAGAGCAATAGCTGCTGCACTTTCCTCCAAAGCTACATTTAAAGCTTACAATCCTACAACCTGCATCAAACTCGTCGTCTTACTTCAAGCAGATTGTTTCAATTCACTATTTTCCAGAATGTCCACAATCCCAGACTGGGAATATTTCAGAGCACCGGGCACAAAGCTTCATAACCAAGCTATTTTTCCACTTTGCTCTGAATGCACAGGGTGGGCATGTGTGTTAGCAGTCCGGCTGTGTGCCTGCCGTTCCCCTGCTCTGTTCATACACTGCTCTGCTGCCTTTACTTCCCCAAGCAGCTCCGCTGACAGAAGATAAGAGCCCAAACCGGAGCTGACCTTCATCTTGTACTTTTGGCAGTGAATCTTCAAATCCTCAGCAAAGGTTCTTCTTTTTCACACATCAAAAATCTGCTGCTTCTTGTAAGGAACAGAACATTTCTCTGAACGCTGTAGTCGTGGCACAGGGGTCTGCCCCTGTTTCCCACAGCAATGTCACTTACACCTGTGACTCTTGGTGCGTTGAGGAGCTCTGCTTGGTGGCTGTGGCAAGGTGACCCCCCAGGCAGAATGAGATGGCAGGACTGGACTCAGGAGGCAAGCTCTGCTCTGCGGGTTTCTGGTTTCAAGAAGCTGGCTTAATCTGTGCTAGGACGTTCTTTTTTTATGAGGGGAACTCTTGCTCCCAAGTCTGCCATTTTCTTTGTATGTCATGTACCAAACAGCTTCCGAGTTCACAACCTTCATTACACTTACATTCTCCTACTTTTCTCAGTAATTTCCTTCATAAAAGATCGGACAAGTGCGTTTCGCACAGGTATTCCTACAGTACTAAGATTTTGAACTGCAAGACTTACAATATGATATCAAACAAACTCCTAGTTGATAGTTTTCATCGCCTGCATAGCCATGTGATTTTGTTAAACTTCCTCAACACAAGGGTCCCCTGTGAAAGCTATGTCGTAATATTTTAGAGGGCTTTTCCTTTTTGCTTCATTCAAAATATTACAGGAAACTTCCTGGAGATCGGCTTTTTTGAGCACAATTAGGGAAGGCTGCCTTTATCCCTCTCACCCAGCCCTGGTGGCGGTGCCGCTCCTCAAAGCCAGCGGCAGCAGCGGCTCCGCCGGGCACGGAGCAGCGGGCGCGGGGCGTAAGGCTGGGATGCTACCGAGGGGCTCGGGGTCGGGGCTGGGGCCTTGGCTTTGGGGCTGGGGCCTTGGGGTCGGGGCTGGGGCCTTGGGGTCGGGGCTGGGGTCCCGTGATCGGGGCTGGGGCCCGGGCCTGCCGCGGCCCCGCCGCCCGCCGCCCGCTGCTGCCCCCTGCCGCCGCCTGCCCGTGGGTGCTCCCGCGCGGCCGGCCGGGCAAATTCGGGCGGTTTTCCAGCAGCGCGGGCACAAGTCAGGTGCGGGGGGGATGCTTGTGACGCGAAGCTGTGCCAAGTGTCCAAACCAGGCACCAAACCGCGCAGCCGGCGCTTCCCTAGGCTAGAGGAGTATTCCCAGCGTGCACCCCCGGGGCAGGAGCTGCGGAAGAAAATGACATTTCTCTGGCCATTTCAAAATGATTTCTGGTAACTTTAGGCTAACAATCCTTCTCATTACTTTAGCTTAACAGCCACCTATAGAGAAGGAGAGTGGTGGTCACTTGCTGTATTATTATTATGTTTTAAATGGACTGAAAATACATTCAGAAATTCCAGCGACTGTGCTCCAAAATAAATTCTGACTACAAAATAAACCAAAAAAAATATTAAGTTCTGCTCTAAAATAAATAGCACTACATGGGTTATTACACCAGCACCCCCAGGCTCTTCAACGTAGGAAAATAAATAATGTATGAGTTAATTTATTAATTAAACATAAATATGACTTTAGCACTAATGACATTATAGACATCAGCAAAATAATACATGAGTAATGTAACAAGTGAATTAGAGAAATACTACAGAGAGAAATCCTGAAAGAGAGGGCAGTTTCAGAGCCTCTCCTCCAGGTTACTTGAGCTGCACTAGCTCTGAGTAGGGAAAGGGCGCTGGCTTTTGGGTGGGACACAGAACACCATGGGCTACACACTAGCTACACACTAGCCAGTGGGAAAAGGACTATGAAATAATGGAGCCCATTGCTAGATTTATTTCTTGTGCCAAAATTAAATATATATATATATATAGTGCCAGTGTGTATGTGCATGTGCAAAAATAACTGAATATCCAAAATAAGTCATTTAAAAAGGCCCAGTAATGCCTCCCAGCCCCTTTGCAGAGATCTCAGTGAGGTCAGCAGTGATTCTGCCTGGAAAAATATAAAATTTGTTACTTTTTTCAAATGGAAAAGTGCAACAATAAGGGGAAAATCTCAAAATTGAGAGCACTTCAGAAAGTTTCATTGATAAAAGGTGATGTCCATTGCACATGGCTCTGCTGGCCAAGCCTGTCACAGCTCTGCACTCTGGCCATGTGGCCATGTACTAGTGTGGGTTGCTGTCCCTGCACCCAGAAGTGAGCTCCCAAACTGGTTATTTTGCAGCTGGTTTTCTCAAGATAGGAATAACTCAACTTCTGGGTACGTCTTGCTTCTGGGAAAACAGATGATAGTATTTAGCCATACGAAGGTTGAAACGAAAGTTTCAAAAACTTTGTTAAGTTACCCAGTTAAAAGATATATTGTGATAATATTTTCTAATAGGATGAATTTATTCCTTTATGAGAGTAAAGGTACAGATGCTATTGCTAAGGGAAACTTGACTATTTTTTTTTTTTTTTTCCAAAGCTTGGACAAAATGGAAAAAATGTAGGGGTTATATATGTTAGATCTGAGTATAAAACATATACTCAGATAATTATGTTTGTAAGTGAAGTTCACTCTAAAAAAAACTGGATGCTGTATAAAGGAAGCTAAATCCCTGTGAAGAACAACAACCTCCTTGTCACTTGTGTCTTTTCTGGCACCTGTAACATAAAATTGCAGTAACAGTGACATGATCCTCACTGCCCATCCACACCATCATGGGATGGCACAGCACAAAGTTCAAGCCTTTCTCAGTGGAGCCATTAACACCCTTCACAGATACAAAATTAAAAAAAAAAAAAAAAAGATATTAATTGCAATATTGTGATCTTTTCCATGGACTGCAGTTTGATGTGCACACTGCTTTGGGCTTGTACACTGCTTTGGATCTCCTTTGGGTACTCTTCTCTTTGATAACCTGGGTCTTATTCTAGCTATATTCACTCCTATCCTTATTCTTTTTTAATACATTTCTGCCTGCACCTTCTCCTTAGCTCCTTTTACAGATCTGCCTGGACAGTGATCGCCAGTTATCTTCCATGCGCATGAGTATGAGCACGGTTAGCTGCTAATTTCCACCTACTGCATTTTCATCTTGTCAGTCAATTTTCTCTTATGAACCTAGCAATTTTTTTTCAGCCTAGGTTGATGGAGCTGACACACTTTAGCCCAATACTTTCTCTATAGAGAAATATGGTTCACAGTGCATACTTTGCGGCATCTGCCAACATTTAGGTCTCTATGGAGAAAGAGTTTCTTCAGTCTAAGAGTTGTTTATTTTTACATTAGATGACTGGAAAAGAATAGTACTCACTATAGAAACAGCTTTATGCATCCTGTACTTATTATGTCTTCATATCTAACACACTTCTGAGCACAGGATGAATGATTATTAATAATGAAAGACATAGGAGTGAATGGCTGGGATGCCTGCATCACTTGGCCTCAGTGTCTGGAAGCTGCGGCCTTCCAAAGGCACCTGCAGCCTCTCTCAGCTCAGTGCCCCTGCCTTCGCCCCTTGGCTGGAGGAGACACGATGGGGAATCTTTGCTTATCCACCTCTTATCTCATGTAATTTAAGCTCCATATTCCCTTTCTACAGCTGAAGCTCAGACCTCTTTCTGAGAAACCAAGATAAAATTTGTATGCTCTAGGTACCCTGACAAGAAGGCAGTTTCTCAGCATTGTTATAAATGTGTCAAGGTGGGCCATAAAAGTGGGCTTTCTACCCAGCTTTTACTTATGTACTTGATGGCATTTTCATGTAAATCTTTGCTTTTGGTCAGCCTCATTAGTACCTGTCTCCTATGAGGCACAGCCACACACCGCATACAGGAACATGTCCCTACCTGATGCCAATTTTGATGCAGAAGAGGAGAGTTTCCATATCCTCTGACACTTGCAGATATGAACAAATCTTTTGTACAAGTTCTAGCACCACATTTTTTCAACATCTTATTTTGAACTGCAGCTTCCACTCACCTCTTTGTTTCTAACACTATGTTCGTCAGTACTCTGACCTGTTTGTTTCCGAAAGAAGTGCTGGCAGTGCCAATTCTGTGAGGTTGTGGCAAAATACCAAAGTTTTTCCCAACACCTTCTCTGGCAGCTGGGCGTTTCAATGCTGCAGTGAGGAAAATAACACCTCGTACTGTAGCATTTACCCTGAAAGTGGATAAAATAAAAAAAATAGCTGTGACTGCAAGGGACTTCTTTTGCTCTGGAGGATTCTGCCGGTTCGAGGAGGCCCAGAGCAGCCCCGGTGCTGCTGCCGCAGGCCCGGAGGGGCTGGAGCCCCGCCTTGGCGCAGCCGCCTTGAGGGCGCCTACTGGTCACAGGGGTTGTGTGACCACCTCACATCCATTGCAGCTGGTGTGGAGAGCGCACACATACCCAGAAACACCTCCTGAGAAAGGCCAATAAAGGCAACATGAAAATCCAAAGAAATACTGAGGGGCCTATTGCTGGACTAAACCTTGCGACCAGCTGCTCTTGTGCAAAGTGGCTGCTGTACACAGCGCTTCTGTAAGTGGAGCAGTACATTTCTTCTTCTCTTCCTGCTTTCCAAACTTTATGCTGTTCAGGGAACACTTCTTTCCTGTGAGGATGACTGAGCCTTGTCCCACGTTGCCCACAGAGGCTGTGGAGTCTCCTCCTTGGAGATCTCCCAATGCCGCCGGGACACAGGCCTGGGCCCCCTGCTCGGGGTGGCCCTGCTGGGGCAGGGGGAGCAGGTGGGCCCGGGGGGCCTCTGGCCTCAGCCATGCTCTGATGCTGTGATCCAGTGATACCACACACTGTGTGTCCACTTCATCCCTGAGCTTCCCAGGGAGGAATTTGGGGGAAGTTGCTCTTCAGGCTGGTGGGGGTCATCTGGAGAGCAATTCCCTGTCTCAGTCCATAATGATTAGTACAAGATCACTGCTTCTAAAATCACAGGTCTTCTGAAATCACTTTCACCTCCTCTGAAACAGCAAGCTGCAGGTTAGAAAAATATTAATAATAATGTGAAATCTAGGCTGAAATTCTCACAAATTGATGAGATTCCCGCTTTGGAAAAAAAAATACGCAAAATATTGTGAAATGCCTGGTGCGGTAATTACAAATTGGCAGCGCTGTAGGACTTGTACACCTGAACTGCCTGTCTCATCAGCCAGCCTGCTTCAAGTACAAATGGTTGTTTGTTCTCAACATTAAGATCGGAAGATAAAGGAAGCTGGCAGAGCCCAGGAATGCGGGCTGTTAAGCAGACATCCCCCACCCATCTCAGCTCACACTTTTTGGGCAAACAGCTGCCCTCCTCCCGGCTAGCTTCCCCAGCAGGGATACACCAAAAGTCACCTTTTAATTACAGGAGCTCCAGACGGAGAGCTTTTATTTACTGCTTTAGGTCTGCAAATCTCAACATGCACTATTTTTAGCGTCTGCAAAGATGGACCACGATTGACTTTGTTCTCTGAGATTGATGTCCTTGGGACAGTGGCACACAGAGCAGCATATGCACAGGTTGGTAGCATTCACTCATTTTACATAAAACAACATTTGGGGGGGCTAGGACCCTCACGTATAAAGGGGACTTGCATACAATACCTAGTACCAGGCTTCTTGCAAGCTGACTTTTTTAATTGTCAGTGATTCTTGTTACAGCAAGACTGCAAACGTTTGTTTAAACACAATCTTCTGTCCTTCCCAGTGCCTGCTGAGCACTCGGATGTGTTTAAATCCCTGTTGGTGACTCTTGAAGTATGAATGTGCTAAGACACAGAGCATTTGTCATTGCACACACTAACTGTTTGCATTGGTGCCATTGCCTGTGGCCGAAACAATGAATCTTTCTTCTCTCCAGGGGCCAGAAGAGAGATGGCCCTTTCAAAGCTTGACTCTAACATCAAAGCTGACTTTGCAAACTTGAGATGAATTCAGCAGCTTTGAGGAGGTTCCCCTTCCTGCATCACTGGGTTCACCTTTGAAAAACCTTGTGCTGAGGTAGAGCTTTTCTTTATCTTTCAGCAGGATTTCTAGAAAGGGGGCATCCATGGCAGCTGCTGCCAGATGTTTGGTAGCTCCCTACTAGCACCAGCTTGGAGGGAAGGATGGAGCTGGTCCTCTCCCACAGCCATCAAATGAAGGGGAACAGAACTTCAGGCCAGCAGTGGAGACCAAGCTGTGTCTGTGTGGTTGTATCCTACATGCCAGGTGCTTTGTGGGAACAGGGCGTGCAGAAACCATCCATTGTCACACTGTGATGCTGTTGCCTGCTGTTAATCAAGAGCAGGTTTAATACAACAGAGTCATTGTCACGTTTCGATGAAAGCCACTTCCTCATGGTCACAGCAACAGAAAATCTCTTTACACCAGAGATGTTGTGTTTCAGTGAGGTATTTGCATTGCAGACCAAAATGGGCAGCAGACACTTGGGTCTGTCCCATGGCCTCCTGCCATAGCAAGCTCCTGTGAGCTTTCCAGCACTGGAGAGCTGCAAGAACTATCTGGTAAGGGTTGAGAACAGGACTGGTTTGTTACAACAACCTTTCTTTTACTTTAAAGAAGTGTGAAAGGCCTAAACAAAGGACAATTCCTCACCAGAAATATTTCTATCCAGTGTGTTTGTAGGTACTACATCACCCGTGGCTCAGGATCTTAGTGCCTTGCTCCATATATGGTATATCTAGAATAATATTCAAAATCCAAATGGAGCTACTTATAGTTTTAACCCGAGTTTGATTTTTTTTCATTGTGCAGCTTTACAACTGGCTTCTATGTCTTTCTGAGGAAATAACAAAATTAAAATATGATCCTGAAAGACTAAATGACATTGAAAATGCTTCCAAAAAAGATATTCTTGGGATAACCAGTGGATAAGTTATGCTTTCTGGGAAGAAGTAGTTTTCACAGACCTTAATGCTGATCTTCCACATAAAAACCCACTCTACTTACCTGTTGGGAGAAGGGAATATCTTCCAATTATATGTAATTTTTTTAATTATGTCGATTTAAATAACACTTAAACCAATGACTTCCAGCACCTTCAGGTTCAAATAAGTTACAATGTCTTATCAACATATTAAGATTTTTCATTTCACCTGAAAATATCCATTTAGTTCAGATAATATTTAATCTAGTTTCATCGTTAAAGCCACTTCACAGTCTGATGTTAGACAAATATTATGATAAGTTCCATTTCATGGACAGAGAAACTGAGGCACTGAAGATGTAAGTGCTGCATTGGGGACTGAAAAGGGTGACCACAGGGCTAAGACCCGAGCTCTGCGGTTTTGTCTTCTTGCCCTGCCGTAAAATGACTCAGCCATGCATTGTCTTTAAAGACAGCCTGTTTTCCCTGACTGCTCCAGGGACTGTGTGATTAGCCAGGAGAACAAATGTAAAAGGCAGCATGTGTATTTAGGAAAGAAAGAAGATTGAAAAGGTATGCACAATAACGCTGAGTGCTTTGGAAATCACTGCCATTAGGTCAGATTATGTCTGTCATTAAATCCCACCCTAGAGCAGAGCCCAGAGGCCTCTGAACAACTCAGATCTGCTCCCAGCTATGGGGAGCACAACCAAGCTTTGCCTATACAGTGATGCTCTGCCTGGTTTGTCCTGTTGAGGGGGTTTAGCAAGCGCAGAGATGCTGGCTCTGTGCTTGTAGCAGTCAAACACCTGCGCTCAACCCTCTGCTCAAGCGCTCAACTCTGCTCAATAAATAAACATCTATTGGCCACTGAGATTTGAGATATGAAATGTGGAATTAAGCCATTTGTGATGTAGATTTATCTTTTTGCAGTTTTGGAAAATTACAGCCACTAAGGGAGAGTAGTGATCTCTCATAAATTTCCTAATTCATTGAAGTCAGCGCCGTGGTGAACTGCTAGGCTGGCAAAGGCACGAAGCCAGCTGACATGGGAGAATTACGTCACTGTTGCTCATGTCACCCAGTCATCAGTCCTAAAATACAATATGTTAAATGCCACTAAACCAAAACTAAACCAAGTAATTCACTCACACCCTCTATATCTCATGGGCCTACGGGTGTTTCTGTACTCTTAGTTTTCAGGAATTTCAAATATCATGCATTTCAGATCAAGCAAGGTTCCTAAGTAAATACCTGATGGGAGAAGGGGCTTCTCCTCCCTGCCCTGCAGCTTGTGCCACCATGATGGTGCAAAGTCCTGCAAAGCCCAGAGCAAAGAGCAGAGGAGGCCCCCAGACGTGGCTCTACAAATGGGGTGACCCACAGCCTGGGCACCAGCAGCACTTTCTTTAAGCGATGCAAGTGTTTAAGAAAATGACAGTAAGCATCTAGGTCACCTCTGTGAGGATTTTCCTGATATTTTGCCTCCAAGCTGCCTGGATTGGGGGTGGCCCTCCCCAGGCAGCCCCACATGGGGCAGCGCTGCTGTGCCCAGCTGCACACCCAGGGCAGGGAGGACAGATGCAGGGTGGGAGGCAAAGGCACAGCACCCATGGGAGGACACGATGCCAGGGCCTGCTGCTGTCCAGGCAGTTGCAGTGACTGCTTTTGCTGGTGATACAGGTTGTCGTCTGGTCCTACCGGTGGTATCTCCTGGCCTGCAGCTGGGCGCTAAGGGTCACACTTGGATATGCATTTGTGGGTGGCTGCAGGGAAGCAAGCACCCCACCTGTAAGCTTCATCCTGGGATGAACGCTTGGTGAAACCAGAGGCTGCTCCCCTGGGAGCTGCCCTGCAAACCTCAGAAAGAGGGCTGCTTCTGCAGGAGGCAGCAGGCATTACACCTGTCTTTGGGAAGGGGGTTGTGAGCAGACAGATGTACGGACCTGGCTGCAGTTAGGGTCTTGTTTGGACTGTTTTTGGGCAAGTGGGATCCTACTGCAGAGAGAATGAGAGAACCAAAAAGCATTCCTGTGTTACATCCTAGTGAGATAACATGATAGTGCTCCATGACGAGATTTAATAAAAGGTTTCCCCATGATTGGAGTGGAGCTTTCTGGGAAGTAAATGTAAATTTGTAATTTATTTACTGTAAAAAAAGTTTCTGAATAATTTTGGGTAGAAATCTGGCATGAAACCTGAGCATCAGCTTTCCCATACAGAGCACTACATCAGGTGGACCAGGAGAGGAAATCCCTCTCCATGCAGCGGCAACCAGCCCCAGGGCTGCAGGGTGCCACGTGGGGCTGTGGTCCTGGGAGGTGGTCTCAAACACAGCAGGTCACCTGCACGGGGACAGGCAGATCATATCCGCTTGTCAAAAACGCGTGCTCCTGAGACATGGGCTGGTTGTGATTAAGCTTTTGTCCCACCTCAGGATTCTCTTGATAAAAAAAACAGGGAAGGCACATATCTTCCCAGGACCATCTACCGGTTGGGACTGGGTACAGTGGTGGTGCCTGCCCACACCTGTGCCTGGAGCAAGGGCTTTGCGTGATGGGCAGATGGCTCTCAATAGCAGAACAGCAATGTGCACATGCATTATCTGCACAAATCCCAGGCTTCAATTCACCAAGATATCATTCTTTTCATTTGTTGGGCCCTAAAACTTCCTAGTGGAAGGATAGACCCCTCTGTAGTGAATGTGGGCCTTCTGGCGCTTTGCTTGCCTTCAGCTACCTTCAGGGACTCAAAAGTCATATATAGCTCCATAGGGACTGAAGCCACCCTTCTCCAGGAAGTCAGAATGAACTCCCCCATCTCACAAGGAAACATTTTTCAGCAGAGCTCTTGCTGGCAGACACAAAATATGAGGAAGGACTTTTTGCAGACCCATTTCTTACATGCCCATACAATGTTTGCTTGACAGACACTGAACATTGTTAGTACAGGGAGCACGCTGATAATATGGCGAACTGCAAACTGGTATAGGAACTCATGCGATACTGAAGGCTGAGACACCTTCTCCCAGTTTTAGGGATTAGCCTGCATAGCAAGTCTCACATGTCCCTTTCAGAGATGCTAGATGAGGTGGCCTTGGGGATGCTTTGCTGCTAATCTGGGAATTCATCTGATGCCCAAGAGCTGGCTGGCACTGGCAGAACTCAGCCCATTTAGTTCCAATTTTTTTTAGAAGTCAGTTCTCCAGAGTCAAGGGGTTACTACCCTCTGTAGGGACAGAAACAGTAAAAGGCATTTATCTTCTCCGAGGCAAGAAAATGTTCCAGCAATATTAATTAGTGAAATAGCTGTCATAAAAGTGATATTTCCTGAACCTCCTGGAAGGAGTCTTGCTTTAATCACAGAAGGTAGATCCAAGTTAAAGGTCTCACCACTGACTAGTCTTGTTTTCAGTGGCTGAAAAACTCACTATGAAAACTAATTGCTTCCAAGATCTGCACTAAATACCTGCATGAAATAAATGTGCCTGCACAGTGCATGAGGAAAGATAATGCAAAGACAAACAGAACTGGCTGGCAGTTAGGACAGATCTGCACTTGGTGTCCTTTGGTAAAGGAGGCCTCAGCAGACACTGACAGCCCAAAGAATTCAGACTTGCAAAATGACAGAAATACCAGACCATGGTGTCCATAAAATTGAGACAATTATGGTAGATATCACTAGGTTTTTTCTGCAGTAAATTCATGGTAGCCCTACCACATTAATGCTATCAGCTTGGGAAGTGAGAATCAATTAGTAGCTCCAGCCAAATTGCATGATTTTTTTTTCCCATGGGACTAGAAGATATCAGAAATCATCAGTGCCTCGTTAATTCTTAATGTCAAGAGGTTTTTGCACTGAATCTCGAGCGTTGACCACCTGAGCCCTCTGTTCACAGGAGCGGGACCAGCAGTGCTTCGCGCTTCTCCCTTCAGCATGCGATCACACAGGAAAGGCTGCCAAGGGTGAGGATGGAACACACCTCCCTGCTTCAAGTTGAGGATCTATGTGCTGGTGTAGTTTTCAGGTAAAACATTTCCCTTCATAATATAGCTAGAGTTGGAAAAAGGTTTAGGAGGAACAAGTAGCTTGACTTTAGAAAGTTGGAAAAGTGCCTCCCTGGGAATATGGCTGTGTTAGAGTATTTTGTCTAAGTGAATTTGCATCAGATTTTACTTCTTCAACAAAGCAATTGAAAAGTGTTTTCATTCTTTTTGGCTGTTATTTCTCCAGAATCTGCCTGCCAGGGTAATTGTCTAGGACGGAGAGTGATTGAGATCTGTTTTGCAAACACAAATATAATGAAGTTTTAATATCTGGCATGTCCACAGCAATACCCTAGAATTCCCATAAAATAACATACACAGCCAGGAAGAACAACAGACATCTCCTGGGTTGTCACCAAGGAGTCTCTGGCTTCAGTGCCTTGGTGCGGTTAAAAAAAAATAAATAGATTTGAGATGTCAGATTATAATTATCCATGATGGCAACACAATGTTCATAATGAGAAAACAATGCTCTTTGGACTTCAACCCAGTGTAGCACCCACCTCTTCCTCTCTCCATTCCTCTGACTGTGTGAATTGAAAATAAAAGATGACCCGGAAGAGCAGGCGTGGTGCCCATCGCAGAGGGTGTGTTCCCAGCCGTGCCACACCAGTACCATGGTCCTGCTCCATCAGGAGCCTGTCTGGAGGCCCCTGTGCCACAGCAAAGTGCATTTTGGGCCCATGCCAGCTCGCAGGCAGAAGGATATTGGATTATTTTTCGCTTTGACAACAGGAAGTCTGAGGCAAGGCATTTCCCATTCTTGTTCCAGCATTATATGAATGGCCTTTAAAAAGTGTTTTGGAGAAGTAAACACAAAGGAATTTCATACAAAGGAATGGCTTTTAACAATGCCCCTGTTTTTTCCACATTCAGCTGTGTGGCTGGGCTGCTTTGTCTCAGCCAGCTCCCTTGAAAGTTAGTGCAGTTCTGTGCAAATCGTGCAGGGGTGAACGTGTTCCTCTGTAGCCCTCCTTTTGATCATAGAATCATTAAGGTTGGAAAAAACCTCCAAGACTATCTGGTCCAACTGTCCCCCTGCCACCAATATCACCCACTAAACCATGTCCCTAAGAAACACGTCCAGCCTTTCTTTAAACACCCCCAGGGATGGTGACTTCACCACCTCCTCGGGCAACCTGCTCCTGGCTGCCTCTAGATCTGTGATCTCCTCGCCTCCTGGTGAGAGAGCAGAGGGAAGATGTGCTTTACCCTTTCTGTGAATGGATAGCCATATAGCAGTCCCATATGTTTACAGGTATCTGAACCTATTTGGGGTAGGCTTTTTGCTCCTGTGAGGTATTTTTTGTTCATTCATTCATAAATAAATGGTCTGAGTAGACAGAAAATTTTTTTTAATAAGGATTCAATGTGCTTTGAACTCAGTGTGGATTTTCCACTGGTTTTAAAAGACTGGATGAGGTCTCAAAACCATAGATCACAGAAAGAGACATAGGAAAAATGTGTATTAGCAAACTGTTTAAAGATAAAGCCAAGCAATTTCAAAAAGAGAAACAAGGAGCCAATTGTTAACAGTAGGGGGGCATCAGCTCAAAATTTAACGCCTTTTCAGATGCAAAAAAATATATTTGGTCTAATAAATGATTTGATGTTCCTGTCTAGCCTTCAACAATATGTGGAGCAAGGCAGCCTCTCACCAAGTAAGGACTTGGTGAGAGGTTGCCTTGCTCCACATATTGTTGAAGGCAGATGACACCAAGCTAAGTGCGTGTGTCGATCTGCTCGAGGGAAGGAAGGCTCTGCAGGAGGATCTGGATAGGCTGGACCGATGGGCTGAGGCCAACTGTATGAGGTTCAACAAGGCCAAGTGCCGGGCCCTGCACTTGGGGCGCAACAACCCCAAGCAGAGCTACAGGCTGGGAGATGAGTGGCTGGAAAGCTGCCTGGCAGAGAAGGACCTGGGAGTATTGGTTGATAGTCGGCTGAATATGAGCCAGCAGTGTGCCCAGGTGGCCAAGAAGGCCAACAGCATCCTGGCCTGCATAAGAAGCAGTGTGGCCAGCAGGTCTAGGGAAGTGATTGTGCCCCTGTACTCGGCTCTGGTGAGGCCGCACCTCGAGTACTGTGTTCAGTTTTGGGCCCCTCGCTACAGGAAGGACATGGACGTGCTCGAGCGAGTCCAGAGAAGGGCGACCAAGCTGGTGAGGGGTCTGGAGAACAAGTCTTACAAGGAGCGGCTGAGGGAGCTGGGCTTGTTCAGCCTGGAGAAGAGGAGGCTCAGGGGCGACCTTATCGCTCTCTACAGGTACCTTAAAGGAGGCTGTAGCGAGGTGGGGGTTGGTCTGTTCTCCTACGTGCCTGGTGACAGGACGAGGGGGAATGGGCGAAAGTTGCGACAGGGGAGTTTTAGGTTGGATGTTAGGAAGTACTTCTTTACCGAAAGGGTTATTAAGCATTGGAACGGGCTGCCCAGGGAGGTGGTGGAGTCACCATCCCTGGAGGTCTTTAAAAGACGTTTAGATGTAGAGCTTAGCGATATGGTTTAGTGGAGTACTTAGTGTTAGGTCGGAGGTTGGACTCGATGATATTGAGGTCTCTTCCAACCTAGAAATCTGTGATACTGTGATACTGTGACTTTTTCTTACCTTTAAATTACCTTTAAATGTTTTATATGGTCATATTCTAAATCTATTAGGTAGTAAGTGCTCATTCCAATATGAAAACCCATATATCCCAACAAAAGAAAAACTGGAAAATGTTTTGCTTTTTCTCTCATAGTTCCAGTAGACCTGTTCTGATTATGTTTTCTTCTATAAATCTGCTTTGTCTTTGGAGTTATAGCCTCTGAATATCTGTATACTGTCTATCAATCAATGCTTAGTCGATTTATAAATACTCCCTTTAAACTCCTGTAAGTCTCCCAGTCTTTGTACAGCTCTGTAAATTTGGGAAAGAACATTTAAATGATTCAAACATTGCATGAGTTTTTCATAGGTCCTCTGCAGAGAAGTGATGTTCATCTGAAAAATCACCTTAATTTGCATCACATGGGAAATGGGGGAAAAAAAAAAACGGAAAAAAAAGTTAAATGTCCTCCTCATGGTCATGGTCATGCAACAGTTTGGTGAGAGAAGTAGCTTCTTGACCCTAGTCCCAGGCCTGACCTTAAACCATATGCCAGGTGGATATATATCTCTTCAGGATTGCCATACTGATCACATCTCTGGCATCTCACTCGCTGCTTTTTTATCTGTAATTATGTACTGACATAATTATCCTTCATTACATAGAGTGCATGCTGTGCACACACGGACAGGAAAATGAACTGTGCAGTGCAGCTGGGGTGTGCTTTATTCTGACCAGAGGTAAAATTTAGCCACCATCATCAGTGTGCAACATTGCAACACAGACCAGTTGCACTGAGTGCAACATAGAACAGTTAGGGGACAGGGTTTTCTTTTTTGGGATAGAGCTGTCCTGATGTTGTGGTTTGCAGTTCATCCATAAAGCTGCAATGCATTTTTGTGTCTTCTCACTTCTGTTCTACCATTTTCTCCAATATTCAAGCATCTTTTGAAATAGGTGTGATAAAATTGCTATCACTAAGTCTTTCTGCTTGGTTCAAGGTGCTTTCCCTTGTCATCCACCTGTATTTTCTTCTCCTTTGTGAGGATATCAATAGACAAAATATAAAATCTTAGGCAATCAAAGTATTGTAAATTACTTCTTAAGTCATCAGATGGAAGTCAGTCAGTTCTTTACTCTGTGAGGAAGAGGTGAACGAGGATAAGGATTCCTGGCCTGAAGATCACCACACGCTGCTTCATCCATGAGTGAGGAGAGGAGAGGAGAGGAGAGGAGAGGAGAGGAGAGGAGAGGAGAGGAGAGGAGAGGAGAGGAGAGGAGAGGAGAGGAGAGGAGAGGAGAGGAGAGGAGAGGAGAGGAGAGGAGAGGAGAGGAGAGGAGAGGAGAGGAGAGGAGAGGAGAGGAGAGGAGAGGAGAGGAGAGGAGAGGAGAGGAGAGGAGAGGAGAGGAGAGGAGAGGAGAGGAGAGGAGAGGAGAGGAGAGGAGAGGAGAGGAGAGGAGAGGAGAGGAGAGGAGAGGAGAGGAGAGGAGAGGAGAGGAGAGGAGAGGAGAGGAGAGGAGAGGAGAGGAGAGGAGAGGAGAGGAGAGGAGAGGAGAGGAGAGGAGAGGAGAGGAGAGGAGAGGAGAGGAGAGGAGAGGAGAGGAGAGGAGAGGAGAGGAGAGGACCGCAAGTGAGACTGATATCGCATAAGACGTTTAGCCGCACATCTGCCATTAACGGCACCGGTGACAGCAGTGCTGCTCAGAGGGCTCACCACCATAGCCAGCACTATTGCACCTTTACGGTGTGGCAGTTGGTGGTGGCAGCACGCCAGGATCCCTGGTTTACGCTTAATGCCCAGCACACAGCACTATTATCTATTATCACCAGTGCTTCTAACTGTACCTTTCCTGATAGACCACGTGCAACTAGTTTTATTTTATGCAAATGAGGAGTGGGGCCTTACCTTTGATCTGAGGAGTGACCACGTATCGGTCTGACAGAGAAGTCAGGTAAGGATGATGGTTTATGAGTGCCCTGGGTGTGCTTGGCTCCTGAGATCACAAGCTGTGCCTCCCGCTCACAAACAATTCCGGTGTCTGATGCCAGTGGCCTTCCGTCGGCATATAGGCCCTTCAGATAACCGAGCCATTTGATGGCAGGAGTTTATCTGTCTGAATCTGTTACAGGTCAGTGCTATAAATACTAACCTTTTTAGTATCTTGGTTCCTCCTCAATGTTTTTGCCTTTCATCTTCCCTATTGGAGTCAACCTGGAAAAGATAGGGATGGTTTCTGGTAGAGTATAAATCTCCTTTGTAACAGCCAAGGATGTGAACCTATATGCTTGGTACTGCCCAGGAAAGGAACTTCTCTGTTGTCAAGAGTTGGCTTTCCCAGTTAAATCAGCCTTCCATCCTGCCGGCAAGGGAGTGAGTGTCACATTCCTTTGTATTTTTTTGGATGAACTATTAGACCATACTGGTCTGAAAACTTACTTAAAAAAGGAGGCAGGGCTGTGTTTTCTTTTCTTGTATTGTTCTAAGCAAGTTGATATGTACCACAAATAAAAATGCTATTTGTTTTATGCATAACAGCAAGAGAGGTTGGGAGGCTGAAGCTTTCCAGAAAATCCCACAGGAATTTGAGTCCAGTGCTGTGTTCTGGCCCAAATGCAGTATTGCTGGTAGGAAATACAGATCTCCATTGTCTCCTAGCTGTTGATGTTTGACTGAAGTCTAATCTGAGCCCTCCGCTTCTATTCCCAGTGATCACCTCTGGAGCATGTCTCAGCTTCCAGGGGGCACACAGTCAGGAGGAACTCACCTGCAGAAGGTTTCATTCTTCAAAATGCACACACTAGATCAGAACTGTTCACTCGTTCATATTCAGTTTGAATAACACCTTACTCCCATGACCACTTGTACTTTCCATGGGTGAGGATGGCAGACAGCAGCGCACCACCTGGTTTGTAACCTGTGTGACCTCTGGAACCTGAGGAGTGCAGTCACTTCACCATTGCACAGCACGCGTGCACCAGGAATGAGATGCCTTATGACTGATTTGTATTGTGATAGTGCTGTATTTTATGTGCTATATCAGTTTTTGGCAGCATCAGAAAAGTTCTACTCAAACTTTTTTTGTGGGAGGCAGAATAGGAGGTGAATGGAAAGACTACTTTCCCCAGTTTTGGTCAAAGGAATGAAAAATACCTACCATAAAAGAAGTGGAACAGCCAGTTTACAGAAATGTAATGCAGTTTGCCTGTGGCACTGCCTTGCACTGAATTCAGAAACCCTAAAAACTCACAACTTTTTTATTTCAGAATTGAGACAAGTTGTGTAATATTTATGTCCTTCTTTAACAGATCACAAGAGTGAGTCATAATGCTTATCTCACATTGTTGTCCCTGGCAGCATGATTTGAGGCTTTGTGCACCGTCATATTATTCAGAATAGGATGGGAGATTCAGAGCAGGGGCTGGCACTGGAAGACCAGACCCATGTGTGGCTGCTGGGTAGACATGATGCACACTTACAGAAGAAATCCTGCTGTATCAGAGCCTGAAATTCGGGCTTATGCTCTTTATTAAAATAAGGAATATTATTTAAAAAATCAGGAGTTTTGGCAAAGTTTCTTAAAAAGAAAGTTCTGGGCAGAAAATAGACAGCTTCAACCTGATGAGTAAATGTTTCTTTAAAGCCTTTCACCTCACGTGTAACAAGACTGGTAGCAAATTTTACCTGAAAGACTATTTTCATTTGATACTTTATGCTATTCCACCATATCAATGTATTACTAGAAATTATAACCCGCAGAAAGAACTCAAATAAAACCTGGAAACCGTGCATTGCTCTGGCCTTGAGTACTCCTCAGACACAGCTCCACATTCATCTCTGTCAACTCAGCTTAAATTGAACTTTTGTTCCTATTCCTGCCTGCTCTTGAGGTAATATCCAGTGACATTACTGTAACTTTATTTGGGGATGCTTAATGTCAGTCAGAGATCAGGATGCTTACACTTCCAAAACATGAGAAAAAATACTAATCTATATTTTTAAGAGAGAGGATGTAGACTACGCTGTTTTATTCATAATGAAGGAATTAAAATTACTTATCTGATATTTCTGAATTTGGGAGGACTGAAGAAATATTTCAGATTGGTCTTTGTGTTACTTTGCTCAATGACAATTATTTTATTACTTTTCACACTAACAGAAATTTTTATATCATTTTGTACACTAATACTGATACTTCTGCTTCATCACTGGCAACCTCTTATCTTTCATAAAGCTGCACTCTAAATATCCATTTCTCCACTAAAAGCCTTCCAACACCGATCAATGTTATCACTGTAAAACAACTGTCCTAATATTTAAGCATTGTATTATAATTGCCTGTAATAGTTGCAGAACTGTAGAAGTGTAAAGTTCTTGGGACACAGACTACTATACACGTTTAGAGAGCAACATGGCTAAAACAAAGCAAGAGAATGTGAAAGTTGAGCTCCTTGAGTAGACCATTCCATCACCTCCTGTGAGCACTTTAACCCTTATTTACTGCTGAGGTTTGCATCTTATCTTTTCACTAGAGCCTGATTGAACCTTACAGTCTCTTCATAAAGAACGGCAGTACATTTTTATCTTCCCCCTGAAAGATGTCTTACGCTTTGGGATTTGGGATTAGAGGCAGAAGGTGAACAAGCTGTTGTCTAAGGGCCTCACATTTTGACGCTATGCCAGAACTAATGGAGGTTTAAACCAAAATGAAAAGCAAACAACCTTAAGCAAACCAAGGTGATGACGGTAGGGAGAAATGAATGTTTAGGGAACTGCTAAACATCTCTGAGCCACTGTCAATCTACAGGCTTTGCTTTCCTTTGACTTATGACACTAGGGTTTGTTGCTCTTGGTGTCAGGATGACAGAGACTCTCCCAGGCATCTGATAACTAGGGAGAATCCTCCTCTTACACCTATGACCTTGCATGCGCTGCCTACCTTGCATATATGGTCTTGCAAGCTGTGATACAGAACTTCCTGAATAACTGCAATGTGCCTCAAGATAGAAATAACAGCCAAATGTTGCACACAAACTTTGGCTCTATCTACACACATTGCTTAGAAGTTTGTCACAGTTAGCGTGTTAGGGGTTTGTCACAGCAATACTCTGGGCTTCACACCGGGCTCTAATTCTGGATCAATTACAAGTTCCTTTTGCCTGGGCAGTGCATCTCAAAGTTTGCCTTTATATCCATCACTTTACTTGTGATCAACTCTGCCTTTGGAGTGCGGTGCAGTTAATAATGGAGACTACCTGGGGAAACCCACACCAATTGCCTCACATGGGGGACCCTATCTTGGGATACTGCAACTGCACATCAGGACAAGGTTGTAACTTCAAAGCCAAGTTGAAATCTTCAAAATATGGCATAAGAATCCTTTGGCATAAGCTCACCCTCGCTGCTCTGTCTTGCCTCTGCAAGCCAATCCGAATAAGTAGCCTAGACTTACTCCTGATAGTAAATATTCACCAACAACCCCTCACTTCAATATGCATCTTTAAAAATAAGCACAAATTTAATGCTGGTAGCAGAATATATGCTGGTTTTTTGTTGTTGTTTTGTTTTTCCCGAGTTCTCAGGCTTGGCATGCACCTGCCTTTCACATTTGCTCTGGCATACCAAAGTTTCTATGTGTTTTTCTCACACAGAGGGTTATATGCTAAGAAATATGCCTTCAGAATCCTTAATTATCCAAATTCTAACCTTAGAGCTGAGTGGTTGTTTCATGAGCAATCATTTATGTTTGTCCGTGAGCAGAAGCACTCATGCGTGGAAGCTGGCTGTTTAAAAGGTTCTCACCTTCACTCTGGCAAGGGTTCAAGTAACTATGTTTACAGTTAATAAAAAAATTTCGTTTTATCTTTTATTTGCTTCTTGATTCTGCCTTTTCAGCCCATTAAAAAATAAGAACAGAATCACCTCAGAGAATAACTTCCACGCTGTTTTGTTGTCCCCTATTTCTTTAAGTTGTGGTCACCAAAAGCAGTCCTGTCCTTGTCTGAACTTTGATTCAGCCTCAGGTCTAGAGAGTCCATTTACTGAGGAGCCAGGAAGAGTACATAAACAAAAAGGCACATTCACAAAAGAGGAATTATATTAGTCTCCATAAAATTCACACTGATACTTTATTTTCAGTGAATATTTGGATATACTCCTTATAAGAATGACCCAGAGCTTTTCCCAGCTGTGAGGCAGTTAAATATTGTATGATTAAAGATGCCAAGATGTCTTAGGATGTAGAGGGCTTGAGTCCTTCTGCTGTAATGGCTCCATCTTCTGGGATGCAATCAGTTGAGCTTTCTAGGTAGGTTATCACTTTGATGCTCCTAAATTCTCACTGCTACCTAAGCCTGGTAATAATGTCCTGCGAGAAGGCTTCTGAACTGTGGAGCTTGTTCTGTGTGAACTTATCAGTACAGCTGCCTCTACTACCAAGCCCAGACTTGCCAGCAAATCACTCTTCTTTAGGGAGTCCTACACGCTGGAAAGCAGATTTAGTTTCATTATCGTCTCCTATGAAAACAGGGTAACTCTTAGTCCAGGGAAGAAGTAGGTCGTATTAGAGAGGCTAACAAGATTATGACCAGTTCAGTAGGACACTCAGGAGGCCACAGATTTCTCCCATGCTGCACCTGACAAATGCCCTGCAGCATATTTGAAAGTGCAGAACGTCCCTGACAAAAACAAGACTTAAATTCTTGTTCCTCAGGTACACACCTGCTGCCACCTTGAAGAATGAAAAGAATGTACAATCTCATAATGGGGTCCAGGGAGTCAGCAGAAAGACTATACAAAATACTTCACATTTTATTCTTTCCTCATCTCTTCATTCCTTACTTCTTAAAATTCCCGGCGTCCTCAGTGGGAGTCGTATGTGTCGGATGCAGGGCTGGGTGCAGACCACAGTCCCTACCTTAAATCTTCATCATCTGTTGTAGCAGCAGCAATTACATCCTCTCCACTGCCTCTAGAGGGTAGAGCAATCATGAGTCTCTACCAGGGCAGGCAGACTGAACACTGACTGCTATTTCAGTCTCCCAAAAGCTTTAAAATTTCCTTAGCAACCCTGCACAAAAACTGCCCGTCAGTGCAGCCAGCCGGCAGACCTGAGACTGGTGATACAGCAGTTTAGCAGCGCTTTGCCAGATTCATCCCACTCCAAACATATTCATAGCAGTCTCATGGAAGTCCCAGGACTGCTTTGGCAGCAATTGTGCAGGATAAATAAAGCTCCCATTGTTGCAGATGATTCTGCTTTCAATTGCATGGGAATCCAGGACAGCAGAGACTTCTGACTGATAAAGGTTAGCACATTTGTACTACTTTTTGAGTGACACTGGGCTAGAACCAACGCACGAAGCGGCACCTTTTGGAACTTAATTTTGGGCAGCTTTCAGCATTTTTTAAGCAGCTAAGTCTCTTTGATTTTTGTCACTGCGCTGCCATTTGAACAAGTATGAGTTAATATATTCTCAGACATAGATATGTCTGGATCTCCAAGTAAATAAGGAGGGAGTCTTTTCCCCAAAAATCTTTGTGAGGTGGAGTTATATCATGGAAATATATATATCATGTTGAGTAGAAGAAACAGTGCTCTTTTTATTCTATGCTTTGATAGAAACTCTTTATAGTTGAAGATGAAGAGTGTATGTTCATTTAAAGTAGTCCTGATCATGACCTCTGCAAGTATTCCTGAAAATTCTTTGAATTTCACCAGCTATAAATATTCCTTCCATGGCATAAATTAAAAAGACCCAATACATCTCCTTGTATACTACCTTAACATTACAATAAATTTATTTGTCCCTCCAGCAATTTACTGAACTGAACTTACTGCTCCTGAATATACAGCATGTACAGAATAGAGATACAACCTCTTCAAAGAAAAAAAATAGTCTATTGATTATTTACCTCCTAAAGCTTTCCAGAAAGTGCATGCAGCTTTCCTGAACCAGAGATTTCCCAATAGTAGATACCTGAATAATTAGTGGTGTTACTGAATATTTACTTCCAGCAATTTGGTCTGCCTATGTGGTGTATGGGTTTTTTTGAGTCTAATCAGATCTCCAAAGGCAGTTTATATAAATCAGCCTCAGGATGGTAATATGATAGCAGCTGAGCTTGTTTATAACACAGACTTCTACATGGTGCAAAGTCTGAGTTTGATGGTTTATAGCAGGCAATGAAAAGGCATGCCTCTGCCTTGCCCTTTGATTGTTTTGCTGAGCCCGAACCATTGAACATTGCAAAAAAAGTTCACAGCCAATTTTTCTAGAAGTTTAATTCACTGTGTTGCAGCCTGTAGAATAGGGAAAAAAAAAAAGTATATAATAAAGTTTTTCAGAAGTTTAACCTCCCTCACGTGAGCCAGAGTTTGAGTGTAAAAGCACATAGGTGCCTCTCTATGCCAGCACAGTAACAAAATTCACTGTGGCATCCTGAACTGATGGTCCCCAACTCTTTACATCTGAACCCAGCCATGCAACAGCTAATTGACTGCGTGCTTGCAGCCAGCGAGCTCAGCCAACCTGCTTTCAAAGAGGAGGCAAAAAGTGGCATTGGGACTGCGAGAGCAAGTTGTTTGTTTTTCCCCCTCCTCTGGATGCCAGACGTCTCAATCTGCCAGCAATTTGGGAAGGGAGCGATCCCCAGGGGAGGAGCAGGGAATGCATGGAGGAGGCTGCTTCCTTTGCTCTCTGCAGCATGGCAACCCGTTGAGAAATAAGGGAAGACAGGCAAGAATAGTGTTAAAATATAGTCAATTAGGGCTAAGGAAGATGGTAAAGGAAGAGATGGCTGCACTCTACTCAAGCAAAATTTAGAAAAAAATCTAATCTTTGGGGCCTCACTGTCAAATTTGACTGAACCTGGCAACAGAGGCACATGTGTGCCTTATTTCCACAGGGAACTGGGTTAAATACCCTGGAGTTTTGGCTGGGGAATGATATACAGACAGGGCTTTTTGGGGCAGTTTGAGAAGCAGGCTCCAGGGCTGGGCAGAGGTGTGAGGAGCACATGTGGCTGTGTTGGACATTCAGAGCCCCTCAAATGGGTAAATCAGGGCTGGCTGTGAGTTAGTGCATACCACAAATGTATACGTGTGCACATACACATTGCAGAATGAGGTTTTGGGGGGAAACTTGTCCCCGAGCCCCTAGGAGCACCGCAGATTCACTGGTTTTAGGACTGATCTTGCCTCTCCTGTGACCAGTGAGTGAATTTTCCTCAGGGGAGAAAGGCAGGAGGCGGCAGGAAGGGTGGGCTTCCTTCCTCACCCGGCTGGCACTGTGTGGGGCTCAGCCTGGCCCTACACACAGGAGTGCCATAGGCCAGTGCAGAGGGTACCTCCTCACCGCTGAGAGCAGGTGGGCACATATTAACTTTGACACAGGCAGTCACAAGTAACGCGGCCTGTCCAGCTCAGGAACCATCTCACCTCCTATTGCCAGACGGCAACGCGCTGCCCAGCCGCAGTGCCTGTGGGATCAGGGAGGCAGGGCCAGGGCCGTTCTCCAGCACCTCATAGCAGGCACCATGGGCAGCAGGAGGCAGAGGGCCCTTCTGGGCATACCAGCTTCACCCCAGCCACTGAACTGCACTCAAACCTCCAAAATAATACCACCAACGGCTGCGCTTCCATCGGCCCAAGCGCAACTTGCCCTTATAAAGCTCTTAGTGAACAGATCATTTGTGATATGCAAAATATAATGAAAAGACAAGTGACCAGGAGTTGGCCTGCAACGACCACCTCTGTGTTTCATGACAGTGCTCGGTGTTCACTGGCAGTGCAGGCCGGGTTTATGGCCACCACTGAGGCTATGTGGAAAGTCACCTGACTCTGCTGGATTACTACAAATGCGTTTATGGCACATTGTTTTCCACTTCATTGTGCTTCTCCAGGAATGTAGTGTCACTTGAGATTTGCAAGATTCATACACTATGCTGCATAAACAACCTCCAGTGGACTGGACTGACGTGTCTGTATTGCCTTCATTGAACTGCTCAGTTCTACAACAGTTGAGGATTTAGCTTGCAAGGCCTATAGCACGTTAAAGATGATATTTTGGTAATTTTGTTATCTGATTACCTTACAGCTCCCCCGGAGAGGGACCTGCATTCACCCATTTGCTGCCCGGTGCTCTCCCCGCAGGACGAGCTGGTGCTGGCAGTTGAGCTGAGGTGTGCTCACATTTGGGGGCTTGCTCCAGACAGCACTCTCTGTGAAAGACCAGAATGTTAACAGGTTAGTCCCAAGCAATTTTTTGGTTCCCTTTATCATTTTTCAGTGTCTTCCTTTAACCTTAGTTCTGTGTTGATATTTTTTGTGATGGTAACGACTGTCTTTCCTTCTTTCTCTTAAACCTGTTGAAGTAACAGTGTACCTATACTGAAATACTGTCCTGTTTGGTATACAACAATGTAAAGTTTGAGGAACTGATTTTAAAAGAAAAACAAGAAAAAGAAATTTATAATTGTTATTTTGGTGCTTACGTTTTTTATCAGAGAGGGAAACAAATTGCAGAACTCATTTTTTTACCTCACTGCCCTATTCCCTCTGTTCTTGAAGCAGCTGGCATTTCTTCCAGCTCACCAGCAATGTTCTAAGAGAGTGATAACCCTGGCAGCAAATTATTTGGGGATTGGTAGTCTGAAATCGTGAATTTTGAATTCCAGATGCATGGCAGAACCATTTTGCTTTTCTTCCCCTGGAACAAACTGAAATTACCTACAGGTTGCTTTTATACTTTTGTGCTTCTTTCACCTATTTAGCCTATTTTTCTGCTTCCCCATTAAACCATTAAGGTAAGATTCACATTTCCCTACAGGAATGCCATAGATGTTTCACAAACGTAATTTCTTGGGAACCGTTCCTGCAATAGTTAAACATTTGTGTTTCTAGCATAAGGGTTAAGGAACTGTCCCAAACAGAAGAGGCAACACCAGGCTGCTGACTGCAAAACATCACACAAATGCGCCTTCCGTTTGTAATATCCCCATTCCGTGTCTTTTGCATAGTAAAAGCATTTAGCAACAAATACAGGCCACAAGGAGTTTATTCATGTCATTGTTTAATATAAGAAATGCCATACATGAGCATCTAGTAAACTACAGATTTTCTTAAATGTCACCAAATGTGGTTTTTGAAAGAGAATCGTTGCATCTGCTAATGCAAAACAAGATGACAGACCAAGATGGAAAGACATGGTCTATGCTCTTCCTGCTCTAATAGCAGGTCTTCCTCTGTCTCCCTCTGTTTCACTGAGATGAGCTTATTTCATATAATTTCTATGGTAATTTTTCTGTACACAAACTCTCGATTAGTACAATAAGTATGTAATTGGTTGTTGTGTTAGTTAATCATGTGGCCAAATAATCTCTCCATAAATAACGCAGGAAGAATCATACATCATCAATCTAGGAAAACAAATGAAAATAAAATTTTCTACAGAAAGATTTTTAAAAAGACTTAATTCTCAAGAAAGGCGAATGAGCTCTGTATGCCTTGCTGCTGCTGAGCCTGGCCATCTCTTTCTTGCCTTTGGTGCAGGCTGGTGTTTCCACAATGATCCTTGATTCTGCTCTAGAAATGTTTGTTTGGCATTATGAAACATGAGATTCATTATTTCATTGATCAATCAGTTTTACATTCTGTCTTTGGGAAATGGAAAGAGGTGGATTCAAAAACAACAGGGAAAGAATGAGGAAGCTCCTCCAGGCAGGGACTGGCACAGAGCTGATGGAGCCAGAAGAACAGGAAGAACAACAAAATAAGGACCAACAGGCCTTTCTCATTCATGCAGGTTATTGCTATTTGTCTTCTCAAATTCTCAAATCTTCAGAAATGACTCCTTAACCAGCTCTTGCTTCCTTCAGTTTCCTCATAAATGTTTTCTGGTTGGAATTTTCAAAGTGCTCTTGAAGAATTAAGATTTGAAAAGGTCTGGCTTTCCTTATGATTATAACATGGTGGTATAATCTTTTTGCAAAAACAGTTATTTTTTTTCCTGAAATAAAGGGGAAGAAAAAGTAATGAACCCAAAAGAAAGAACTGAGGGTGAATGTGGGAGCTTAAGCATTGCACAAGGAGCATGTGTTTGCACATGTCTCTGTGAAATAGCACTTTCCTTGCAGTGCTTCAGACCACAGCAACTACCAGGTGGCAGAAAACCATGTGCTAGGCATGCACCATCACACTGCAAAGTGACGTCCACATGAAATAAGTGTGTCTCTCTTCAGAGCTGCACCCTGTCACAGGATCTGGATACATGTGTGGGCTTCCCTGCTCTCAGGAACCCCCATCTGTGCTATTTTACCCTTCCCCTCCAGGACTTCTGCCTACGCATGGAAATTCCCTTCCCCTCAGGCAGTGGGTATGCCCGGGCTTCCACTCATACCTCCTCCACCACCACACTCAACTGTAGCTCCCTCCACTCAGGCTCTGACTCCCACAATCTGCAGCTGTTTCTGCATTGTTCTTGCAATCCTTTAAAAACCAGCTAGGGTCTTTCCACCTGCAGCTCCTCCTCCTCTGCTGTCTTTCTGCTGTGTGTATCACATAACTCCTTTACTTTTATGTCTCGTCTGTTGGGGTTGAAGACAATTTAGGATGTCCCATTAATTTCTAAATAGCCAATCCTCAACTTTTAGCTTAACAAGGTTCAAAAATAGCCTATCTGTATATCCGAGTGCTACACAACCCCCCAAAACTCAGCACTGGAGTGTAAAATTATGCTATTCCAGATTATGCTGGCCTCTAGTACCTCTCATGTAGTACAGCCCCTCTCCATCACTACCACTACCTGATGCTTAACAATGCTCCAACACACTTGGTGCAGCAGATTAAAACCAGTGGTTTCATGGCCTCCAGCCTGTGGCCTTACTCCTTTCCAAGGCGCAGACATCTGATTATCCAGGGAACCTGGTCCTGGATTGCCACTGTGGTCAGCCCAGTACCCTAAAGGAAAATAACTCAAGCCTGGGCTGGCCTTAATACAGAACTGCAGTAGTTCGAGGGCTAATTCACAGGTGGGTGAGCTGTCCTTGCTTTGAGGGCAGTGACGTCCAGCAAAAGGATGGGAATGGTGACTAACAGTAGTGACCTCTTCAAGTGCAGTGACCCTTTCAGTGTAATGTTTCTGGGACTGTGTGACCTTGCTATGAATTTCTGTTCAGAAACATAGGAAATGAAGATGCTGGACTGGAAAAAGTTTCCGACTTCCTTGAAACTAGTGCCTAGCTATTGTATCGAGAACTGATCGGTAACAGGTTGAAAGCATCCTCAAAATGTAACCTATTTAAACATCAAGTTACCTTCATGTTTAAATAACACTCCCTTTATTATAAACTGTATTCAGCTTTCAAATTATAGCATACAGAGAGGAAGACATCAATCACATTAGGTTTGCAAGTCTGCAAACGTGTGTGTGTAAATTTATGCATGGGAATATTCCCACTGAAAAGGTGTGCATGAGCCTTAGGCCTAGCAACTCATTCTCTTGGAACTGCAGCTGTGCTGGCTACAGCCGTTGTTGCCTTCCTCCGGTTCCAAGTGTCTGGGTCACCAGTACTTCAGTCTGTCCAATCTGCTAGTGCAGGATTGATTCCTAATATTTTAAACTGCTTAAAGGACAGACTTCTACCCTTTTACTTAAAAGATATGTCCACGATTTAATAAGTAGCTCTTGTAACACATTTTTCACATACTCTCCCTAAAGGTTTTGAAAAATGTGCTCACTTCTCTTACATTTACTCAAATTCTCAGAACAGTGTTGTTGTTGTTGTTTTCTTTTATTTCTGTAAATAATCAAGATTTCATATAATAATCCATCTCTGCATTGACTTATGCATGGTTAGTTATTGACTTGTTCTCTGGTTTTGGTTAAGCTTTAATGCTGCAAATACCTAATGGCATCTTACACTATATTAGCAACATGTCAAAAACAACTGATTGTGTAATCAAGCAAATGCCTAAAAAAAGTTACTAACCTGTAATTTTCACCTTTGCAAAGAATATTCAGATTCTCATCTCATTGAAGATCCTCAGTCCTACTTCTTGACTTCTCAGAATGAGATAAATGCAACTCTTTGAAATCCTGAGAGGTTTGGGCCCATATAGTGGTGGCTTGGTACTAGTGCCAAGCACAAACTGGTGGTCTCCACATCTGGATCGGCTGCTCTGTGCAGCTCCAAATATGAGCAGGCATTAATGTTTTACCAGTGAGATAAACCAGTCAAGTAGGGCAAAAAATAAAAGAGGATGGGAAGGGGAAGAAAGTCTAACAGAGCAATACAGAAGTTACAAAATCAATATCTTATCAGAGACTCTCCAACAATAGGACAGAGGTGAACAGTCTCTTCAGAGCAGTAAATTCCGGTGAGTGGCTGGCCCTCTCCAGAGATCTGTCTGGATTCTTACCCCTGGAGTGTCAGGAGGTGAGAGAAAAGAAGGCACAACAATAAGAAAAGCCATGTAAAGGTGGAATTCATAGGGGAAAGGAATGTATATAAAGGCAGTCATATTTAAAAGAAAAGGTGAGGCAACTCGGAGCAACCTCCAGCACAGCGTTTCCAACTCTGAACGATGCATGCAAGACTAAAGCAAAACTCAGTCAAGTAATGTTATCCTGCAACAGATGAAGTTTCTGCTGTGTTGAACAGCTTGATTCCTATAATCTTGGAAACAACTTCCACAGCACAGGATGACTAAAATAGGATCTCTTGCTGTAGACTAAATCTAAATCATAGCGGTTTTGTGAATGCGTGGAGCATGCACCACGTAGCTAACTTGCAGTTGTCTTGGATGAAAATATCCCCAAGAAACACAGTGGGGGCTGCTTTGCTTCAGATCAAATGCATTTTGACATGATTTCAAACTTCAGGCCAGACAGGTTATAAAAACAAAATGTACTGGAGCAGCTTAGCAGTTAGACAAGGTATTGGTAGCAAAGCTGCTTGTTGTGTTGATACCAAGTGAGACAGTAAGGTAGATGGGCCTTCCAAGTGCTTTAGTTCACTCAAGCCCTTTACAACTGGTTTTTACAATAACAACAACAACAACAATAATAATAATAATGTTTTACTAGAACATGCAGGGCAGAAATGGCAAAGTAGCTCAAGTCTCGTCTTTGCAGTGATTCTCAGATGAGTCCTCTGCAGCACTCTACCATGTAAAATCTAAAAGATAACTGCTTGATGTGTGAATCTCACTTGATGCCACCAAGAAAGTATATAAGAAACCACAAAGTGAGTGGTTCCAAGGAAGTCAGTGATGGAAGACTCCATAAAGATCCTAGAAGAGAGCTTTTAGTAGGAGGTTTCAAAAATACACTTTGATATATGAACGTATAAAAAGTCTCAAGAGTCTACCCTGGAGTAATTCAGTTTAGGTAAAACTTGGCATTTTTACTATGAGAAGCCTGACTATTTGGATATACTGCTTCCCACGTGGATTGGGGAAGGTTAGTGCTTCAAGCTTTAGGTTCTGATGGAGTGAATTGCCAAAGAATCATCAAATAAAAGTGGCAGTCCTGTACTTGCAGCTGTAGGTCTTTCCAGATTTGAAAACCAGCTAAGAGCATTCAAAATCTTCCACTTGTTCTGATCTGAGGCCAGAGTTAGAAGACTTGCCTTTGTTAGAAAGCTTCTGACAAGGTGAGTTAAATATTCCAGCCTCTAGGGACTTGGTCTGTGTTGGAAAATGGCTTTTGCACCTTCAGCTTCTGCTGTGAAGGACCTTTGGGTCTGATCTCCTTGAAGCTATCCAGAAGCATGAAATCCTGTTAATAAAAAAGAATTCATTTTCTCTGCCATGAAAGGAACACTCGGATGAGTCAGTGAGCTAATATTTGGCAGAATCTTCCAATTTGATGGTGATAGTTTATTGGGCCTATGGATGGAAATATGAAAAAGCTAACCCATTGAGCACCAAATTAATGCTTTTGTAGAAGATACTGCTTAAAAAGATATTAAAGGAAAGCTTCTTAAATTTATCAAGGCACCTTGAGCATTGAGGCAAAAAGTAAAATGAGTACCAATAACTGCAGTTTGCCAAAACACTGAAGTAGCCTCCAGAGAAGCCAGGCAAATTGTGTCAAAACAGGTTCCTACAGGCATCACATCACTTAAGGCAACAGCCTTCAACGTTGGCAGAGTACTGGTGATTCTGCAAGGGCCTCCTTTGCCAGGTACAATCAGGAAGAAATAATGGGGGGTATATAATATATATATAATATAAATAAACATATGTTTGGTGGAAAAGGTAAATGATGAACATAGGAATCCTGCTTTTTGCTTAATGCAGCAACTGCAGACATCAAGGATCAAACAAAAAAGTTATTGAAAATTATCTTATACTAAGGATCTCAGACCAAGAATTCTGGCCATAGGCTATCTTTATAAATTATCAACTTAAGGGTTTCTAAGCATAGCATATCAAAAAAAATAAACTTGTAACTCTCTTTTCTCCCCAAACCCTACCACTAACACACCATGCACCAGATTTATTTCAAATGCAATATATCCAAAACAGCCCAAAAGAACATTTTCCCCAAACTTTCTCAAAGAAATTAAATGCTTTAATCTTGCTAAAAAAAAAAAACCAACAACAATAACCTTAGCCAAAATTTACTTTGAGTGAAAGGATCCTTCACTTCCACTACACTGGAGGTGGGATGGGTTGCCTAGAAAGCAAGGCATTCCGAAAGAATGCCAGCCTGCTTTAAGCTGCAATGTTAGCACCAGCTGCTTTAAGCTGTGATGTTAGCACCAACTAATGCTTAATGCTCATATTCGAATAACAAAACAGCTTGCTTTAAATATAATTAATATTCATTGCTAAATATTGAGAACAAATAAAGGTGCCACATTTGGCTTTGACTTCACCACCGTGGAAATGTTAATCCAGGCTCTCATCTTGCCTCCCACGGCCTATTGTCAGTTCTCCTTCCATGTTCTTTAAAAGCCCAGCTTCCCAAACTCCCCTAAATGTAAACTATTGCTGATAATAGGACGAAGTACACTTATGTGATTCCACCTGCAAACAAATCTCCCAGTTTCAGTTCCATTTCAGGACTGCAGTTAAATTCATCCTTCCTATTTTTAAGTCTTCAAGTGGAATTGCCCCAGGGAGCCTTCCAGATGTTTATCTCTGTGCTCCCAGCCCTGCTCTTCCTATTAGTCTAATTGGTGTCTTCCTCCTTGCTGCAACATAGCACAATTCTGGCATTGCTGGTGTTAGGAACTCCTCCTCCACAGACCCCACATATAGCGGCAGTTTTCCAGCAATGAATTCTCTGTCTCTACTCAAATATCTGGAGTGATCATTGCTGTTTAAATAGCCCTCTGAAAATTGTCTTAAAGGGGAGAAAAAAATCCCACATCTCATTTATTTGTTATGGATTTATGAAGAAAGAGCAAAGACACCTTTTTTATTCTGTCCTGGGTTTTTGGCTTGCTTGCACTTTGACCTCTCTAGCTTTGCTAGCTGCCACAGAGCATAGGAAAACCAGAACGATGGCAATGACAATAGGGTCTGACATCTGAACAATCAGAGGCCAAGGGTCTCTAATCAACCTTTTTCTTCCTCCTGCTGAACCCAAATTCCTAATAATACTTCAGAGACAGCCTTATCTGGGAAAAATTCAACAGTCACATCTTTATCAAAAACCAGAGAGCTTTCACTTGAGCAGTTTCTTGTAGGGACAATGAAACTTCATAATTCTGATATTCCTTTCACATACACACAAAAACTAAGTGGAGAAAAACACTTTTGTCTATTTTACTGGGACTTTCTGACCTGAAATCAAATCTCAAGACACCGAAGAACACCACATTGCTTCTTGGATCTGTCTGCACAGAGCTCCCTGCAGGATCAGGGCTCACATTTGAGTGATAGAAACAGACATGTCTTCTAGGACCTGGTTTTGTTCATTGCAAAGCAAAAGGTGTATCTTCCTGAGTTTATCTTTAAAAAGTTTTTTTCTGTTATTCAATTCACTTGTTCTAATTTATTCCTTCTCTAGGATCTTTTCTCTGCCACTCAAAACAAATGATTAATTCAACCAATGCTAGAACATTCATTTGAAGTAAAAATGACAATGCAGATCTCAATTGCCTTTTTTATTTAATCACTGAGAGATTTTGTGAGGTTTGCTTGTTAAACAGGTTAAAAAATTAATCTTCAATACTGGAATCTGATCTATCCACTGACTTCATTCGGTTTACCCAGGCTGATCAAATTGCAGGATCAGTTCCTACCTTCGTACTGAACTCTGCCAGACATGCTACATAGAAAGGAATCATAGCTACTCCTTACTATATGAGAGATAATTCTAATATGATAACCATTCAATGTAGTCCTAGCATCACCTATGCTTATGCTGCTCCAGACCTGTTTTCACAGTTTTTAACCCATCAGTATAAAGTGAAGACCAGGGTGAAGAAGAATCAGTATCAGAATAGAGGTAATTGTTAATGTGGCCTCCTGAAAGAAAGAAAGAATTTGTGGGTGTGGGTTTTTCTTCTAAGGAGGAAGACAGAGTAAGGAGGTAAGGAAATGGCACTGGAGATATGGCACTGTAGGTCCCAGCCTATGCCTGGGCTGACAGCTGCTTCTGGGTGTACAAAAGCTAAACTCAGTATCCAAGTGGGGATGTGATTTGCAGCCAGGCAAAGGGAGGTGATTGCAGGAAGGAGAAGTAGTTTAAATCTTTAAGCACTCTGATTTCTCATATTATATTTTATGTTTATTTTCATGTGAACATAGTAAGTTACCTTTGCTTAGGAGCACTAACTCCTGGCAGACCTAGTGAACGTCAGGAAACATCTTATTTAGCAGAGACAGTACCTGCCCGTGTCTGTGACCTTTTCCACTAAATTGACCAAACAAATTGACATTTACGGATACAAAACTAACTCTTATGTTAGCAAGACCGAAGTTAAATCTGTGTTGTGTTCTTCTGGATCAGCCGCCTGGTGCTTTGCAGAGGAGGTGTCACAGAGGAGGTCTGTGACAAAGCCAGGAACTCAAGTGTCCTCTCATAAGTCTCAACCTGATACCTTAACCAGAATGTTTATCTTCTTGTTGTCCTCAAGAGCCCCCGGGGAAGATGGCACAGAAACAAATTCTTTGTTATCCTCCACAGATGAATGGACAGGCGGCCAAATACCACTGCAGGTGCTATTTGCCTTTTGATGCCAAAAGTGAAGAGACTTAAAATTTGGGAAAATTGCTCAAAGGTGATCAGTTGCTACGCCATGGCAGAAGAATTCACCTGATTTTCATCCCGCTACTCTGTGCCACCTTTCCATGGATGTGTCCAGTCCCACAACAGCAATGTGAACAGGGGTTATGAAGCTGCAAGTGCATGGCCTGTTGGGGCACATGCTGGAAGGACCTGCCCCTGTAACTACATATGTGATACATGGATGGCCACAGCAAAGAAACCATCATTATTTTTTTTTCTAAAAGCAAAGGAAGTAACAAAGAAACAAGCAAAACCCAGACCATGTAACTCATTTCTGCTTTAATATATTCACAGCTCACATTCTGGCTCTGACAGTGAGTTAGCTGGTGTATGACCTGTGGTGTACAACAAGTCACTTAATCTTTTCCTGCCCGTTTGTAAATATGGTGATCTTAAGCACCTCATCTCCCTTACAGAGAAGGAGTTGTACGGATTATTCAAACACGGCATTACAAGCATTTTGAGAACCTTTGTGGGTCAAGGCGCTTCAGCATAACAATGCAAGCTGCATGGAAGCATCGGTTTTCTTACTGGCAGACCCTATCTTCCACTAATAATGAATTCACTTTAAAAAGGGCTGTTGCAAGTATACCTAATTTCATAGATACTTTTCAGCTTCACCTTCTGCCTTCTACTCAGAGTAAGACACAATTTTTATGGCTAGACTTATTTGATTAATTATAGTTGCACAGAAAAAGATGAACCAGTAGAGTACCTTCCGTTCCTTATTTCACTATGGATGTATATCACTGGTAACACTTAACTTCACAGTTTACTGTGTCCAACAAAATTTGATGCGAAAAAGGGATCATCTGACTTTTCAAAGATGGTAAACAGAGACTGGGTCACCACCTAGCAGCTCAGATGTAAACACACCTCTTTATAATAACAGGCTAGTTTTTAATGTGAAAATTAAACCTCGTGGTTTTTGCTTTTTTGTTTTGTTTTGTTTTTTTGTATGTATGTCTTGACCCTGTGAAAGTCATACGAAGGACGTGGCTTTGGGAATCGCTCAAAGTATACCTTAAATCATGTAAAACTTTAAACTGTGGGATGCATTCAGATGTAATGGATTTCCCACCTTTTATTATTAAGGAATAATGATTTATATATCTCCTTAAAATATAATTGTTATTCAGTTAAAGAGGAATCATCAAACCAAAGATCTCTGAATTGAAAAAATCTCTAAAATAGACTTTGTCATTATGTATTTTTACCCTATTTTCCTGTGAAAGCAGAACTTATGGCACAGTCTGCCTGTCTGTCAGATACTAAAAATAAATAAATAATGAACGGGTAGAAGACTGAAATATTAAGTACCTGCAAACTGTGTAGAAATCGCTGGCTAATTAAAGAATCACAGAATAATTTCAGTTGGAAGGCATTTCCAGAGGTTGTTGGATCCAGCACAGAGAAATACTGGGGTTATTGGGAGCTATTTGTCACTTTGTGGAAAGAAAAAAATACAAAAGTCCAGAGTTATTGCAGGATTTTGAGGGTTAGAAAATGTGGAAAATACGTTCATAGGACATGAGATGCTCTCCATCCCACTAGCTGTGCACTAAGTTGTTGCAGTTAAATACATGCACTGCAGCCAAAGAAATTACTCAGTTTTTGCATCCAATTCTGTACCTTTAATGACTTTTTCTGCCTATTGCCTTCCTGTCTCATGTGCTCCAGCAGCCTCATGATTATTTTCTTCCCCACACTCAGCTTGAAGGTGTTCACAAGAGCAGCTGATCGCCTGCTTCAGCTGGAAGGTCTCTTCTCAAAATTGTCTGCACTAATGTAGAGAGCTCGGGACGTTTGACTCTGACTCCCTGCATAAGGTGCCCGGGGATCCACCTTTCACTCTCTAGATGCAGTGCAGTATCAGCAATGTGGCAAAGCACCAAAAGAACCATGAACACGGGAATGGAGAGCTTCTGGCAACAGTGAGAATATTTTCACTTACTTTTATCACTGTAGCACTAAGTGTCTCTGATCGTGGAAGAAGCAAAACCGTGAGACCAGAAGCAGCTGCCTGAGTGGGGAAGGCAGCCTCTGGCACATTTTAACTCATAACTTTAAGAGGTATAGGATGGTATAACTGTGCATATGGTCCCACGAATGCAAACGCAACATCCTGAGGAAGCACGTTGCTGGCACAGGGGCACGTTTGCATTAATATATATTCATCCAGAAACATGGTAGAATAAGCTGCACAAGTGGTAACCCCAGTTTTGCTGGTTTAGTGCATCTATATTAAGGGTGTGCGCTGGTGTAGTTGCCCTTCTGTCATTACACAGCTATAAATTTCCTTAATTATAGACATGGCCACCTGCACGCATTATGGGGCACCATAAGTGGTGCTGGAAGTGTAGAGCCTGGCCACGAGAGGACGTCTGCGCTGAAGCCAGGGCAGCAAACAGAGCCAAGTGGGAGGCGAGATGTCCTAACTCAGCTAAGGATCTGGGAGGAAATGAGCAGACTGGCACAAGTGCTCCTGGTCCAGGATATTGTGCCATGGGGCAGCATCCTCCTTTCCTTCTGCCCGGTTTGCTGTGGTGTTCCCCTCTACAGTTTACCCTGTGGTGGCCATCTGAAGCCATGGGTGGCCACTGTGGGCACCTGAAGCCTGCTAAAGACAACGTGGCCTTTCGGAGGAGGGGGCAGCAGCAGGGCAGGACAAAGCCTCCCCGACTCCATCACAGCCAGGATCTCACCTGGAGGGCAGACAGGCAGCAGAGACACGGGGCTGCCTGGTTCGGCGCTCGGCCTGGCACTCAGGCAGCCAAACACTGGCTTGCGAGTATTTTAAAAATAAACAGACCGAGTTGGATTTATTTTTAATTTCAGTGAGGCTCAGGAGCAGGTCAGCTTCACGAAGTGAAGCCCATTTCTTCAATGGCATTTTAAAGATGATAGCGCCTCTTTAACTTCATCTCTCATTACGATGACTAATGTGGAGGGAATGCCGGGAGGCTGCAGCCTGTCTGACAGCCCTATTGACCCAGCCAGTACAAAACAGGGAATCTCCTTTGCCTACTAATATACAGCTTGGGCCTGGAGGACAAAATCCTTTGCTCAGGTGCAGCTTTACCGAATTCCCCAGTGCTTTGTGTGGGCATAAGGGCCAAGAGGGACTGGATTAGCTTACAGGATAGAGGCCTAAATTTAGATAAGATTCAATAAGTGGGCGTAGGAAATGAAAGGAAGGAGTGAAAAAGGAAGGACAAGAATAAAACTGATAGCAATGGATACATAGACTGTATTCATCACGTCCCCACTCATGATCTTAATTGTTTCTTTTTCTTTTTTTTTTTTTAGTACCAGTAACCCTTGTCAGGTGTTTGCCCACCCTTCCACATACGGAATTTACCATCAGAACTGCAGGAGACTGGAATCATCTGCAGAGGGATGTGGCTGTTAAAGATGGGGCATGCAGTGCAAAAATGGATTTCTTATGAAAATAGAAGGTATTTATGGAACAGCTGGATAAATAAGTGATTGGATATCACTGCTGAGGTGGAGGCTAAGCCAAATGCTGGCAGCAATGCTATGGACAAGCGGTTACATAAAAGGTGACCATCCTTTCCTTTAAAGGATGGAGCTTTTGTGTCTTGTACTGGGGAGAGGTGAACAGCAGTTTCAGAAGGGAGTGGCAACAGGCCAGAAGTACTTTGCAGAAGTATGCTTCATGTAGTTGGGATAAAATGTTAGCATATGTTGAGATCTGGACTTCACCTTAGGCTTGGCAACTGATAAAATTTGTATTTCCTGTCCAAGACCAATCAAATCGCAGTGTTACAACCACTGGCTGGCTGTGTAAAATGCTTACCATTTATTTCAAAAATGCATTTGAGATCATTATACACACAAAATTTATTCCCTCTTAAATATGAGTACCCGAATCAATTTTCAATAGATTTTTTTTTTACTTATAGCTATATTCACACAATGTAAATGATATATTTTCAACTGTTTTTTTTTTTCTTCAAAACATTACAAGATACTTAAGTCTGCATTGTATCTGGACCCCGAAAAGTTCACTTAAATTAGAAATATACGGAAATGGCACTGCTTGATTGTGGCATTCTTCATAAGCTGACTATGCATTGTCCAGTTGATGACAAAAATTCCTGCCCCTCTTCCACACTGCCCTCTCCACAGCAAAGGATTTGTGCAGATGCCTTTTGCCGATTTCTGCTCCCCTAGAACAGCAGGAGAAGCCAATGACTTTGGAAAACTTAGCTGACTGAAAAATAACTGAAACTGAGAAATTTTCATATGTAAAAAAAAATGTTTTTAATGCTTATGATAAATTAGCTTGACTGTCTTTTGGGACTTGTTCCTAACCAGTGAAATTGTTTTCCTCAGTTGATCCTTGCTTACAACCTCACCGTCTGTGGCTGAAGAATCAGGTAATAATCTGTAGCTATCTCCTCGTTGTGACATACTCGTTCATCCTGTATTGGGAATCACTTGTGGAGGAAGGACAGAGGGATGAGTTTAAACCTGCATATGATTTAGGAGGTTGGAATGGAAGTCATTAGGAAAGAGCAATTGTTCAGGGAGGTAACGATAGGGAAAGGTTGCAGTGTGGAATTCAAAGTTTAGGACAGAAATGAATTTCAGAAATGAAAGATCTGTGCATAAATCTCTGTCCTAAACCGGATCCCATCTCCATCTTTATTGGAAACCCGGGTTTTGTAGATTTCCATGTTTTTGCCCAGGTCAATATCAAGTAAATGCTTGTAAATGATTTTTCTTTAAACAGCTTTTGAGAATTGAGAGGAACAACAGGGAACATCAGAATGTCCTATTTGGAAGGCAAACTATCAAACTGTTTTTAAAAGCTGATCTTCCCACTAATACCTTCAGCCTCCATTATTTTTCCACTTTCTAACTGGATTTTTGCTACTTAAGGCAAGGCTTCAGATGTGGGACATTATTTTCCTGTCCTGCCCACCCTGCAGACTCCTGTGTTGCTGAAAAGGGACCAGCTGGAGCCCAGACAGACTGGGTTTGTCCCCCAGATCGGGTGTGATTTGCTCATTTTATAAACTGGAAAAATAAATAAACTTGTAGATTACTTATCCACTTGCAGTCAGAGCAGCACTGTCTGCTAGGGTACATTTTCAGTCCCTTCAGGAGGCCCAGTCTTGCACGTCCTGGGCATTTCCCTTCAGACTATCCTCCTGCCCCGTTTTCCCACTACCGCGAATTAAATACTGCACTGTTTAACACCACGCATTACTAAGGCCCTCTCTGCAGTCTCCCACCTACTCTTTCATACCTAAATGAATTTGCTTCCTTCGTCGCTCTAGCTCTGGACTGGCCAGGCATTATCTATTCATCTGCACCCTTCCCTGCTCTTTCCAGTGTACAAAAACATAGTCCACGGGAGGGGCTATCCCCCACACAGCGCCCATGAAAAGCAATGGCACCCAGGCAGGGAACAGCCTTGTTTACGGGATCTCTCCCGTGCCTGTTCCCCCATGCCGCCCCCAAACACCCTTCCCCCGCCTGCCCGCTCTCCCCACGCATCGCAGCCCGGAGCCGTGCGGGCCGGGGGGCCGAGCCCTGAGCCGGGCCCACCCCGGCCACAGCTTCCCGCGCGTGCGGCTGTGCCCCGAGCTCCGAACCCCGGCGCCCGGCGGTTCCCCCGAGCCCCGGCGGCCTTGAGATGCCCGCGGAGAGGCCGCGGCCCGGCGGCAGGCCCGGCCCTGCCCTGCCCGGCCCGGCTCGGGCGCGGGGCTGCGCGCAGGTGGCGGTGGCGGCGGGGCCCGGGCCCCTGTGGCTCCGCCTCCCCGGCCTCCTGCGGCGGCGGCGGCGGCGGCAGCGGCTGCTGTTCCCGGCGCGGCCGCGGCGCTGCCTCCCCCTCCCCGGCTCGCTGGGCTGCCTGCCCCTCATGCGGATGTGACATTTCACGGCGTTTACCGCAGCCGCCATTTTGAGGCACAGAGCGCTGGCGGCGGCCGAGCGGCACCAGCGCGCCGGGCCACGGGCGACGGGGGCGGCCCGCGGGCCGGGAGCAGCGAGCCGGGCGGCGGCCAGCGGCGGTGCCGGGGCGCTGGGGGGGCCGGGAGGGCAGAGGAGGGGCCCCGCGGCGCCTCCCCGACTTCGCAGCGCCGGGGACACCTCGCCAGGGGAGGGGGAAGCGCCGGGCGCAGCCGCCGGGCCCTGACTCCTGATCTCCTGGCCCCCCCCCCCTCCCCCCTCCCCTCGTCCCGGTCCCCTCCCCTCCGGCCCCCGGGGAAGCCGCCACCCCCGGCCGGTCCCTCCTCCCCACCCCTTTCCCCCGACCGGGTGCCGCCGCCGAGATTGGGCGAATAGCGAGCAAATACGTGCGCGTCTCGCTGCCTCCTCCGGCTGCCCGCTCCCTGCCCGCCGGAGCCCAGCCGCAGCCCCCCGAGGCGGGTGCCCAGTCCCGGCCGCTGCCCAGGCCCCGCCGCTCCTCCGCCCCTTCCCCTCCCGACGCAGGCCCGCAGCCCCCAGCGGGAAAGGCCCAGGCCGCCGCCGCCGAGCCCCAGCCCCAAGCCCAGCCCGACATGAACCACCATCAGCAGCAGCAGCAGCAGCACCAGAAGCCCGGGGAGCAGCAGCTGAGCGAGCCCGAGGACATGGAGATGGAAGGTAAGGCCGGGGCCGGGCCGGCCCCTGGGCCCTCTACTCCGCGCCGAGTTTCCCCCCCGCTCTCCCCCAGCCTCGCCGCGGGCTCCCGGGGCTCCCCCGCAGCCCCCGGCGCAGCGCAGCCCGGCCCCCCCTCGGGGAGCTCCCTTTCTCGGCCGGAGCCCCCCCGAGCCCCGGTGCACAGGCACCCGGCCCCCCGGTGCACAGGTACCCAGCCCTTTCCCTCCTGCTCTGCAAACATGGGCGGCCGGGGCCGGCCGTGCTGCGGGGCCGGGGGAGCTCGGGCGGGCGAGTCGGCGGCGGGAGGCGCTGAGCGAGGAAAGTTGAGGCTGGGAGCAGCGTGCGAGGGGCTGGGGGGCGGAGGGGGAGCGGGGGATGGGGGGGGGGCGGCCCGGGAGGGGCTCTCTGCAAGAATGCGAACCGTGCTGGGGGGGGGGAGCGGCCGTACGGCAGGGGGCTCGGCTCCCCGGGCCGCCTGTGCGGGGCTCGAGGCTCGGCGGGGCGCGCAGCAGCGCTCGGGGGGCACCGGGAGCCTCCCGCGTGGGTCGGGGGCTCCCGGGGGCTGGGGGGGGGCAGCGGATCCCCAAATCCCTGCAGCTCGGCAAAGCGGGGGGGTCGCGCTCCCGCGGAAGGCGACGCCGCTGCCCGGCGGGGGGCTGGGGAGGGCAGCCCGGGCCCTGTTTTCCAGCGGGGCGTGGGGGGCCGGGGGGGGTCCGCGTTGGCCGGGGATGAACGGGGGGGGGGGGCCGGGGCCTCCCCGCCGCCCCCCTCGGGGCGGGCTTGAGCAGCGCCGGGCCGGGGCCGGGGCCGGGGCCGGTGCGGGGCCGCTCATTGTATGCGCGCAGCCACGCTGCTCGCCATTTTTAATTAACCCTCATCCCGGGGTTATTTACAGCAAACGCGCCCGGCCGGGCCTAGCGCGGGGTCGGCGGGGGCTGAGCGCTGCCCATGTGTAGCGCCCGCGAGCCGCCGGCCCTCATCCTGCACCGTCATGCAGTTGCGCCGCGCTCATAAAGGAGGCACTGCGTGTGCGGGCTGCTGCCCCGCGCCGCTCCCCGCCGCTCCCGAGCGGTCCCTTCGGCGTTTCTCGCCTGCTGTCCTTGGGTTTTGTTGTTTTGGTTTTGTTTTTTTTTCCCTCCCTCCTTCCAAACTACGAACTCAGCCCCGTGCAGTTATTTTGGGCAAACGGCACGTCGGGGGTTCGCTTCATCAGGAGGGGCAGGCACGGCGCTGAGCGTGCCCGTGGGGTTTGGCTTGGAGGTCAAAATATTGCCTAAATCTTGTTTAGGGTGGCTGGCCATGAATGCACACATTTTGTTATAAATATTTGGATTAGCAGTAAGGTAAATCGACACAGGGTATTTCACTTGTGAACCACGGAAATTGACATAGCAGATGTATGTTTCTACTAAATAACAGGCCTGGAAATTACAAGTAGCAAAGGTGTTTTGGTGGAAGTTTGTCACAGTAACTGTGTGGTTACCTTTCAAGATTAAAAGGTCATTACAGGAAGCCTTGCTTTTTTGAATGTAAATCCTATTTCCTAAAATTATAGCTAAAACCTATTTGCTATTGGAGTGATTTTTTTTTTTTGGAAAAATCTCCAAATTGGCAATTATATACTCAGTGACCAATACAAAAGACTTTTAAAATGCTTCATATTTGTTTTTGTGCACGCGTACGCACACATTAACATTTTGTGGGATATATTTTCCAGCAAACTTTGATAGCCTTTAGCAATCTGCTTTCTCAAAATCCTTTTCAAGTTCATAATACTACTGACTATCTAATGTTTTTCTTTTGATTTTTCTATGGGCTTGGAGTTCTACCATGCTGGGCACGCTGTGAAATACTGAACACCTTTATTCAGTTAAAGGTGTCCTGCACCTCTCAGGATTGCATCCCCTCTATCAGTGGGGAAACAGAAGCCCAAAATACACGTGGAAGTCCTTCTGATGGTCGTGCAGACCTTATGCTGCTGGCCACCTACTTTGGAGGGGCAAGGAAGGGGTCTGTGTACATCAGCACAGCATCCCTGGGAATGCAGTGTTGCCTCAGAAGTCTATTTGTGATCTATTAGGCTGCGCTCAGCTGATTCAGGATGTTACTATGAGCTCGCTAATTTGTGACAGCTTACTGACCTGTCTGTGTGCAAAACAAAAATTGTTCAGCCTTTGGAGGCTCTTTTTAAATGCTTTTTCCCCCCCTTGAAATGTGAAGTTTACCGAATTGCTGAGATCAGGTTATTGCTAACTTTTAATAAAAGTAGATGTCATGGGTATATATTCTATTTTGTGTGAAACAGTGTTTACCATCTTATGTATGGGTGTTCATGCTTCCATGGGGGAAATGTTTTCAAGCAGTGAGGAAAATATTTAATAGCGTGTAGTTAGCTTAATTTTAACGTGCATAAAACAGTGTCAGATGCCATTCTTCACTGAATGATCACACTAGATTTAGGAGGTATGTGAAGAATGCACAGTGGAAAATTGCACTTCTTGGCTTCAAGCTATGTGAAGGCATGCTTGTTCTCTATACGCCTATACTAGATGAACAATTTTAATGAATAAAATAACTATCAAGCAGTAATAAAAGCATGGAACTAAATTCTCCAGGATTAAGCGGATATGATATTCTGAGCGTCTGCTCTCTTGTCCAGGGTTTTTCTCCCTTCCCTTTCCCTTGTAACTAATGTACTCTTCACTGATGATCTTGCGGACACTGTAAGTGAGAGTAGTGTGCACGGGGCTGTCAGGCTTTAGGAGTGAGGGAGACGTACCCTCTAGAAAGGAAAGCTGCTTAATCTCTGCATCATGAGCTAAAGAAGCGATGACAGCCTTGATAAGGGGCAGGTATCTACTCCATATGACCATGTGTGATACAGGCTTACTTTCTTCTGATTTAGCTAGAATGTGATGTTGTGAACCGCCTCTTTGTATATTTAGTCTTCCTGTGGATGTTGTGTTTGAAATCAGTTTTAGCCTTACTAAGGTACAGTGGTAGCGATGCATGGACAGAGAAACTCTGAATTTATGAGAAGTGTAGGAAAACATTTTGTCCCTTCAGCTGAACATGATAGCTTCCCTAGCTAGAAAACACAGCATTTGCTGCTGCTGGTTCTCTTCTTGTGTCCTTCCCCAACATTTGCGCTAGCGCAACTTCTTGTCACCATAAAGTGATTGAAATAATTTTTGAGTCATTGAAATCATTGAAATGATTTTTTTTAAATGTAGCTTCATTCTTTACTTTTTAACTTGGTTCCCCCTGCAGCCCTGTTTAGTGTTATATTAATACGGTGAAGGTTTGGCATTGGGATGGGAAGGAACAAGAAAAGTGCCACCTCGAGCAGCCTGTCTTTACCAAATTATGTCAGTGGTAATGGATTTTGCCAGCACCCCTCAGCCGCTGCTGCATAAAGCATGTGATTCTGGTACAGCGGCTCCCTTTGCACTGAGACAGCCTGGGAGTGCGCACGTTAGCCATCGGTGCCCAACTTTGAGATAATTACCCTCTCAAGATGTTAATTTAGTCAATTATTCCACAGCATATTTTATTTGTTTATATACTAAATAAGTTTAGTGGAAAAAATAAATACTAGTTTTTCTGTACTGAAGGTGGGGTATGTAGGCTGCTTTATCATGCAAAGAATTAGGGCTGTTCAGTTGCTGGTGAGTTGCTCTGTGAGGTGTAATTGAACCCAAATCCCCCTACGTTCTGTATGCCTCCTCGGGAACTTCTTTGCGCAAATGTGTCTAGTTGAGCTTCAAAGAACTTGGCTTAATACAAATCTACAGTTACGTATTTCATAAAGTTCTTTCATTGCCTCCATGGAAAGTCTCATTTGCAGCTTAATAACTGGAGGTTTCCCTTGTTTATAGTTTGAATTTGCCTCTTTGTAGTTTCAGCCTCTGCCTGTAGTTGTATACATACGTATGTTTCGCATTAGGGCTGTTTCGTTTCAGATGTAGCAGGCGTAGTGTAGCCCTTGGACGCATGGTGATGGGTCGCTGGGGTTGCAGGCTTGTATTTTCCTTGTGCAGCCCTGCATCCTCCCTGGTGCTGCTGTCCTCTGAGCATTTCCCTAGTTAGGCTAGCTTACTGTTGAGATTTGGATTCCAGGTGAAACGATGCAAGCTATTTAGAAAGGAGGAGATGTCTGTGTGTGTGTGAGAAAAGTTTAAAATCGCGCTTTTTTGCAGCGTCCACACGATGGCAAGTTTGCGGCCCTTGCTGTTCATCCGTGTTTTGTTGGCTGCTGACAGCACTTACTGGATTTCTGTCCCATTGTAGGAGATTGGTCACAAATCCATAACACTTTTTTTGCCCGTCTTCTGAATACTCTAGTATTTTGTCCTCATTAGTGTTCTCCATCCCTGTCACTTTGGTATCAGCTGCTTACATGGTACGGGGCTCGGTCCTTTTCTTGCCTGCCCTGGTGTGCCTTGCTCCTGAAGGCCCGTATCCCTCTTCCCTGAGCTCCTCCACTGTCCTCGGCACTGCTTCCAGCCCAGTGCTGAGGAAGGGGGCTGTACATTTGGAAGGAGAATACGCAGGCCAGGTTCATCATATGAACACGGGTACCTGCTCATTTATCTCTTCTTCCTGCCCCCTCCCCTCTCCAGCCTTCACGTTTTTCCAAGAAATGGTTGATGCTCAAGTGAGGGGTGATAAAAGCGCTGATGCAACAGACAACGAGCAAAATTAAGTTAATTCTGAGGTTATGGCTAGAGTGAAGAACCAGGCCTGGTCTCTTATGTCCTGTAATGATAATGTGTAGTGCCTCTGGAAACAGCGAGCCTGGCCTTGGGAGGTGGCGTGTGTTGCATCCCTCTTGGAGAGCTGCTCCGTGCCAGCTGAGGAAACGGCACGGAGGGGACTTTAGAAGAGTGCCAACTATCTCTAGTTCTCTTCTGTGCTTTCTTTGTCAAATAAGTGCTTAGTAAGCTCTCAGATTTAGTAAGTTTTCTGTGAAGGAGAAGTGAACTAAATCAAGTAGTGGTAAATGCATGTAAAATGCAGAAGGAAACAGGTAGTGCTATTCAGGATGAAGTACATATCAATACGTATCAGACCTCCTTGATGCAGTACATACCAATACGTATCAGACCTCCTTCCTCTATCCCAGCTGTTGCTTGCTGCTGGTTGAATTCAGAACAGACGTAAAATCTGCTGCCTATTGTACTCGGTCGCTGTATTAAGTGATGGAGCAAGTTGTGTGTGTAAAAGCAGCGTAGCCCCGAACTTTAGAACCGCAGATGGAGATGGTTGTTTGAGACTAACTGAATCGGTTTCAGAGCTGCAGAATAATTTATCACACAAAATCTGCGCAGTGCATCCAGCCTGTAGCAGTTAAACCAGTTCAGCCAGTACATCTTGCATGACATCATTCAATATTTGGGCTAAGGGTGAAAATGAACTGGTTTAGAGCTTGTGAAGCACCCACTTTTTTGTTAAATGATTATACATTTAAAACAGGGCATTGTTTGCTTTAGTTTGTGCTTTGAGATGTCTTAGATGAGTTGTATTAGCTTAACTTTGTATCTCGTGGCTGTAAAATGTTGATTGTGAAGGAGAAAAGTATTGGGTAGCTTGCAATAGAAGGTATTAGTAAACTACAGCATTTTTTTCTTTTCAAACACAGATGTATGTATATTAGCATATATAGAAAATCTGTTATGTGCTAGTTTGATGTAACCAGCACATTAACATTTAATATAAAATGCCTTGGCGGGTAGATTGGGGGCTGTAGGCTGGTTACGTTATTTATCAAGTTATTAAATACGCAGGGTAGTTCTTAAAAAACTTTCTTTATTAGTACTTCAGATATTTAGTGTATTTTGCTCAGATAGTTTTAGTATTGTAGCCTGATACACTAGCAAAAAGCTGTATGTTCAAAGTGCACATAATCAGTGACAACAGCTGTAGCATAATGTATCTGTGCACGGTGTTGCAGGTTTGAACTTAACACTTGCATTTCAATATTTCCGCTGACCCCTTTTTTCACCTATGCTTACTGATTGTAGTAAAACAAGCTCTGTGGGTTTAGAAACACTGAGAGATCAGAATGGATTTTGAATGAATTGCCAGCAAAATGAGGAATGGTCAGCTTGGAAATCCCATGTGTTTCTGCTTTATATTGCGTACTTTCACTAGGTGGTTGAGCGTTTGTCAACCAGAACCAATTCAGCTGGAAATAAGTGGATGGACTTTGAGAACAGTTAAACTGTACTGAATATTTGCAGTTTGGGGAAGGCCATTTCACTCTTTTACATCTCGCACTGTAATGCCTAGGTGCTTTTTGGAGTACTTTTCAGAGTACAAAAGCACATGTGAAGACTGGTTTGTGTTGGACTTAATGTGCATCCAGAATAACACAGCTTGATTGTTCAGTGTAACAGCACGCATGTATTTGTCAAGCAAAATCACTTAAAATAGCATTGAATAAAAAGATGGTAAATTTTGGTAAAACTAAAATCCTGTGATGTAAGCAGCATAACATGTCTCAGTTTGGTTTTAATTGGTATTTGGCAGCTGTTTTAAGCATTAGTGCAATAAGTCATTCCTGACATGTTTAATTGTGAAGATTTAAGCAAAGCCATGACAGTTTGTTGCACCAAGCATCTCAGGAGGATGGGACATTCAGCATCGGCAAGTCCAGTTCTCCTTGCCTGCTGCCATGAAGCGAGCTCTGGAGCGCTGCCCTGCAGAGATGTGCCGGGAGCATCCCTTGGACCTGGGACGGGAGGGTGCCAGCATCTCAGCTTGCTCCTGCATGGATGCTGGTGTGTGAGGTGGTCTTCCAGGTGGCCTGAACACCTGGGGTCCCACATCGAAACCAGCACCTTGACAGCTCCAAAGCGTATTGCAAGCCAGTGGAAGACAGCGTGAGTAAGGAGCTGAAATGTCCTGTGAGAGGAAAGCTCCAAGCAGGTCTATAGCAGTTCCACAGCAGTTTGCAGCCTAGGAGATAGGATTAATATTATTTTTTAAATACAGTCAGTTCTTTTATATATAACTCCATAAAAGAGGTGGAAAACAGAACTTTTGTATGTTAAGGGGTTGATTGTATTCCTATAGGATTTGATTTAAATGTAGAAGTCTGTGAAAATTCTTAATGCTGTTTTTCCGAATTTCCCTTTTCCTTCTGTAAATCTGAAAGGATGTGTAGGAGTATCATTGATAATAGTGTTTGCCATAGCTCTAAGCTTGATCATCTAGTGATTTCGCAAGGTGCAACTGAAAGAGTATTCTTAAAAAATACATCTCTAGCTGTGCGTGTGCGTTTTTATAAAGATCTAAGGAAAACTTTTCTTTAGGGCTCTAACTGCGACGTTATATGAGTATAACAATTGGATGGACTTCTTTTGAGCTCTGTTTAAAAAAAAAAAAAAAAAGGAAAAAAAAGGAGTAGTTGTGTTTCCCCAGTAGAGATTTTGCTTCCTGTATTTTTCAAGAGGTCTGTTTTCTAACATCACTGGCATTGATCAGCAGAACTTTGATGGAGGTTTGGATAAAAGCAGGTGTGTGCGAAAGTCCGTTCAAACTTAGTGGCAGTTCTAAATTCCAAATCCACCTCCGTGAGTTAATATTCTTCCTGTTAAATGGATCAGGGGTCAATAGTGGATATTTCTTTGTTAAAATGTCTAATTCTTCAATTAAAAAGGCACAGAATTTACATCTATAGTAAATGCATTGGTAAAACACTTAATATGCAGAGACGTTATTTAAGAAATGATGGAAATTTAGGATATTTAGGAAATGATATTTTTAAGAGTCTTGGTATAAGATCAATGCATTTTTCTTTGCCTTGATAGGAAGTTATTGGTGTGAATCTTGCGCTGAGGCTGCGGGCAGGATCTCACCTCTAGGCCATGCGGTGATCCTTCTGCACTCCTGAGCATCTCCCACACGGGATTAGTGGTGTGTCTGGGCTGCTCTGCTCCAGGGAGGATGCTTTCAGCTTGTGTTCTGCACCTCTCCAGTGCGCTGGATGTGGGGTAACACATGGCTGTGGCTTGTGCTGGTATTGGACGGTCTGGTGTGCAGGTCAGGTTGCAGGACCAGGAAGGCTGGCCGCCCTGCTGCTGGTACCTGTATTTTCATGCATCACGGGATGCACATTGCTGTTTTGTCCAGCAGCTGCGATGCTGACCCTCACTGATCCCGTTCCTGTTCGGGTGCCGCAGCCCCTGCGACCAGATTTGCATTACATTTGGAGGTAGGGAAAAACTTGCATTCTTCCTTCCTGCCTGTAAGCCCAGGCTATTCTGCTCCAGCCAGCTCCTCGTGGTTGCTGTTTAATAGTCATGCAATACATCTCAGTTACGTACTGCCAGGATATTTCTGGTAACTGTAATCAGCTAACAGTTTTTAGACACAAGTTTGCCTTCACAGTATGTCTTAACTATTCTATTTAGATAAATGGCTGTTTTGCTTCTGTTATAGATTTTAGAGATGTCTAGACACTCAGATGCTGTTATATAGGTTTACAGGCTTCAAATCTGAAGACAACGTGAGATGTAATTTTTCTTAAAGGGAATTTTGAATTCTGGATCTGCACAGGCTGTGTGAATGCTGTTTAATTGTTCATTAAATCAAGCTATGGAAAGCTGGATTTCCTTCTTCTTTGGGAAAGAGCTAACCTGTTCTGAAGAGTTGTTCACCAGGTCAAGTGTTACTTAATGACATTGAAGGTCGAAGGTAATTTCTGGAGGAGAATAGGTACTATTCACAGTTTGAACACAGAGGTAACTCAAGTGCGTCTGTAAATTATATGAATTAAAGAATGGGTCACAAACCACATGCAAAGCCCTCCTTGCTAGTAGCAATTGCAGCAGTGGTGTTTCACAATTCTCTTCTGCTTTCCTTTCCCTCTGCTCATTCTTCCTGTGTGGTTTTCAGCTCCTCTATTTCACTGTGACTGTTTCAGATGCTACTTGGATTTGAACCCTGCACCTATAAAGCGATCCCCTTAAAAACTAGTACAGTGCTGTGCAGTATCTCAGTCGTGCCACAAAGGTGGTAACCATAAGTGCTTTTTTGTTTGTTTTTTGTTTTTTTTTCCCTTAAGGTGTCCTCACAGCTGAGGAATTAAGTAGCAGTTCAATCAAACCGGAATCGGCCAGAAATAGCAACTTTCTGATTTTTTTTAAGCATTGTATTTTAAAATCTCGACCACAGAATTTGATAACTGCTTGTTTCTTCAAATGTGTCACTTCAGTTTCATACTGATTTTAAGATACTTTATTGTTCTCAGCAGATTTGTCTTGTTCTTCAGCTTTTGTTCATCAGCTTATGCTTTGGCTTACACCCTCTGCCCTGAAATGTAGCTTCCGAAGTAGGAAAGGGTTGGCACGGGAGGGATAGGATCTGTTTCGGGAAGGGATTATTGGGGTTTCTCTCTGGATGAAGGAGTGCTCTGTAATTCCTCTGCCTACCAATGGATCTCTGCTGGGGAAGGCATCTCTTGATCTTGGTAATGGCACAGAGGGAGGGGAAGAACACGTGGGAAGTGCAGAAATTGATCTTGTTTCACCTACTGCTGCCCGTAAGCAACCCCTGATCATCCTTGTCTTTGCGTGCGGAACCGCAGCGTGTATCTGCAGACCTGTAGTCTCAGCGTGAAACCCCAGCTGCAGTGGTCAGTGACCTCTTGCTGGGTTAAGAAGACATTTCAACTAATTCTTTAAGACCTTTTCGTCAGCCTTCAATATAACAAACTGAGAGGTGTTGACGCTAATGCAGTGAGAGACTGTGCCTCCAGTGGTTCTCATCAGCAAGAGTCTGCTGGTCATCTTACAAAAGTACTTCTGCACTGGAATCATTTGTATAAATGGACCTTGATAACTTGAGTCCACGTTGAATCAACATTTAGATACTTTGTGGCACCTGTGAAGAACAAAACCCATGTGGAATCGCAGTACTGGCTTGATTGCAATGCAAAGTAGTCGAGGTCTGAGTGTGAGCCTCAGTGTGAACACATCCCTCTGCGAGTCGAGCTACACTGGTAGCACTGAATTCAACACAGAGCACACCATCAAGGCCCATTTCTTCAAAAATACTGTTATTGGTACCTAACTTTTGCTTAAACGAGCACAGCAGAAGCCTGCTCACAGTTAGCAGATGTGCATGCCTCGCTGCAGTCAGCAACGTCAAACATCTGTGTGCAGCAGCAGGTCCTGTGCAGCTGCCCACCGGACACCAGTGTCTATAAGGATGAGGAGCCCGACCCAGTACTGGGCAAAAGCTTCAGGGAAAGGTTTGGATTTTCATCTGGGCACTAAACCTGACTTTTTTTTTTTAAGATTACTATTTATTTGCTACTGGGAGCCAGGAGAAGAGTTTGTGTACAGTTCATGCTGACCCTCCTGCAGAGAACAGGTATCTCCTGGAGCAGTGTTTCACCTCTACGCCTCTCTTTTGCATCCTCACTTGCACTGTCACAACTGTTTGGGGGAGCATGTGGTAAGTAGGATGAATGAAGAGAATGAAATTTAAAGTAACTTCCTTATTCTGGGTTTATTTTTAACCGAGTTCAGTTCACTGGACTAGCTTATTGTTTGGCCTCGCAAACAAGTGGGCCAGCTTGACTGAGGAGGCAGGAGAGAGAGAGGGAGAGAGAACTCTTAAGCTGTTGATAACTTCCATAACTTCTTTAACTTTCCCAAGAATCTTTGTTTGACACTAGGACCTTTCTCCCCCAGTAAATGCATTAGGAGACAGGGCTGTAGCAAGGTTACAAGGATGAGTAGCAAATCAAAACTTAGTTCTTACTGCTGACACCTGGCTTTTTACCATTACAAAAATTGAATGTTGTTCAGATGCGAACCACTTTTGGGGATGAAATTGTTCTCATTATAGGTCTGCTTCTGAATATCTTCCTTTTTTTTTTTTTTTGCACAAGGGTATTCCTTGGAGCTAAAAATACTCCTGAATTCTCCAACTTGAACCTACATCTGAAGGATCTTCAGCTTTTTCACCTATACTAAATGGGTTACTATTTTTAGATTAAAGTACGTATTAAAATCTCCAGCAATCACAGTGTAATATTTGGGAAGGAGGGAAACCTCCTGCCCAAGCCAGCTTTTCTTCTGATACAGTGATTAAAAAATTTCAAGGTCATATTCAGACCTGGCGTTAGTGCTTACTGCGGCTTTTCTATGAGCCAAGCTCCCTGGCCAGCTTAATTGTCCTCATCTAAACAAGACCCGCCAGTTTCTGAAATGTGGTTGGGTCGTACAAGTTTGTAGCAGGCTGCTTAGAAGATTTCAGAGTTAAACATTTTTCATAAATAAAGAGGTTATTGGAGGAGATGCATGTAATTTTGATCATTTTAAAGTTAATTTAAGTATCTTTTGCTGTTAGTACCTTATTCACAGGTTAGATTTGGGAATACAAAAACATCTTAATGCTAGACTGAGTCTAGTTAGTGTAGCTTGAGTAAAATATTGGCAGAGGTTAACTAGGCTAATGTTCATTTTTGATCTCTTGTTTTAATATACCTTGAAATGCACATTAAGCACCTCAGCTGCATGCTTTATTAAATCAAAGGATAGGCTTACAGTAAAAGTATTTGAAATTTTGGCAGAATACAACTCTGTAAATAGAGACTTTTTTTTTTTGTTCTAAGACATTTTTTGAAGCTATTGGAATTGTTGAGCAATTAATGGGTCATTTCTGCCCTAAATATCGGAGTGCTGTATACCATGAGAAGCTAGTTAACTTCTGAGTGTTAAACCCATTCTTGGTGGTAGTGTTGCACTTTTGTTTTCTATATCATGCTCAGAAATTTGATGGGGGGCTAATTTGGTAACGTGGCTCTCCAGCTGGGGGTGCCTCGCTTGCCCATAGCTGCCTGGTGTGCAACACCAGTTAACCTGCCCATCACCCTGCTACTGGCAGCACTCTTTCCTTGGGAGCAGTCTCTAAGCTGGGTGAATTGTTCTGGGGATGGCAGAAGCCTACTTTAAGCCACTGTTTCCTAGATGAGGGTGCCTTGGGAGAACAAGCTCTGAAAATAGGTCACTACTTTGAAAAAAATAATTTTGGCCTACATCCTGGTTGAGTTCAGAAGAGTGCCTGGCGAAGTGGGAAGCCTGGGATCTCCTGCTTTTATTTTATGGGCAGAGTACTTTGGTTTTGGTGGCCCTGTCTAGATGCTCTTCAGACCCAAACAGAGAAGAGGCCAGAGGGGTATCAGTTCCTTTTCCCCTGCTGCCACTCAGATAGCGCCTTGATCCCCTGCCAGGTTAGGAGTGGCATCTGTGCTCAGACGGATAACACAGAATTTCTAGCGCTATAGAAACCCAACTTGTCAAGTTAACATATTTAAAAGACTCTTGATTATATTGGCTTAGGCATTAGTGTTCTGGGAGCTGGAACACTTTCCTCGCACTACCTCATTTCTCTGCCATTTATTGGGATCTGTAACTGTAGGTCATGTGTTGTGGGTGAGGGTATGCAGCTGCCTCCTGGGTCTGCTCAGAAGTGTTCGGATTGTCTGTTTTATTCACCAGCAGCACAAGTTATTTTAAAATAACATTTTAATGGTAGTTCAATACCTGGACGTACCTGAATAATTTAGGTTTTTGGCCTAGCCAGGTTGTTTAACTGTCTTGTGAGATTTAAGAGAAAATAAATTAAAAAAACAAAAAAAGCTGTAGTTCCACTTGTTGTAGTGGGGAGAGATGCATCTCCCATTCTCCAGGGCCCTACTGGTTATCTTGGATGCATTTCTTCAAGCAATGATCAAATATGAGGATTGGAGTTAGGCTGCTAGAGCTATACTGAAATGTAGGTTGCTACTGCAAGAAGTTTCAAGTACCATTGTAGCCAGCAACACGTGCGGCTGCCAGTGCCAGCTCTTCTGGGGATGTGTGCATGCCTTGATTTCCACCGATCCTCTCCTCCTTTCTTATCAAAGCTCGAAAATACAATCTGGTCTCAAAAATACTTAAATGACCTAGGACTAATGTGCTTTTTGTCCACTGCTTTCCTCCCCCCAACTCCATTTTCACCTTAAGATAAGGAATCACAAGGATTAGGAACCACATAAGCGGGTGCATGAGAATTGGGTGTTGAGAAGCTCTGGCTGGTGCCTGAGCTGCTGCGGGGGAGCTCTCCTGGAAACCTGACAAACCAAGTGCACCAGCACAGGAGCTGAAGGGTAGCGGTCTCGTCTTTCGACCTGGATAAAGGATTCATGTAAAGGACAATTGCAAGAATAATAGTAGTAATAGTAAAATAATACTAAAGAAAAAAATGTTGTCTCTGGTTTTACTCCTTGCTTGCAGAACAGATTGAAAAAGCTACTTCTTATCTGCTCCAGTCTTTGACTTACTTGCATCTTTATTAAAATCGGTAACATAAATCAAATGAAAACTTTGCGTGCCCAGCAATGCTCAAAATGGTATTCCTTAAAAACAAACAAAATAAAGTACATTCAATAAACTAGATAGAAAAATGACATATAAAGCCATCCCTAGAGCAGGGGTTGTATCATGCAATTAATCCAGCACATGCAATGCTACCGTGTAACTGGAGTTCGTCACTTAATACAGGTTCTTAACTTCCCACATAGAAGGATCCCATAATTTTGCCAGAGTGCTTTGGACACCAGTGTCGTGAATTTTAATTTGCATGTGTGCAAATGGATGGGCTGGGCTGGAAGGGGAGGCATTTAGTGGGTGGATCTGGGACAACCTTTCTGGTTCCCCTGCAGCTGGGCTCCCACGTTCAAGTGGATACTTGCCATGGAAGCCAAAGCTCAGGGGGAGTTGGGAATCGCTGGATCCGGGAAGGAAGGTTGTGGTGACTTGAAGTGCAGTTGGACTTGAAGAATGCTGAATTGGACTGAGTGCTAGGAAATAAGTGCTCTTGCAGTTATAGTGTTTCTGTTTGCCTGCGGAACTCATGAGGAGTTTGTTGCTACTGATATTTGCAGAAGAGGGAAGAATGAAAATAAAAGACTTTAAAAAAAAATTGGCTGGGAACACTGCGTCTATTAGGTAGGGATGATGGTAGGAGCGATAATAAAATCTAGAAACAAAGTGTCTATAAGCTATATTGGAAGGGTTTCCTCTGTGTTCTGAGGTCATGCATTCTGTGTCAATACTTAGCAAATATTTTAACAGGACAGAGGGTGGCATTGGCAGCAGTTTTTTTGATGAAGGCATATTTTTTTTGTCTTGGATCGTGCAGCGCAGTACTAGTGGGCAGGATATCTCTGTGTGCAGCATGGTCCTTGTGATGGATGACTTCTCTCCTGCCATACAACAGTGTATGGGATAAATCCCAGGGCCTTGCTAGAGAGGCAAGTACCTAGAGCACAGTAGACAGCCTAATAAAATCCGAGAGATGTCTAGCGTCCCACAGGTTATCATTTGGATGTTTAGAGCCATCTCTTGTTTACCAAGGCTATCCAAGCCCAAGTGAGACATCTGCTCACTCATTCTTTGTCTCTCTCTTCTTGTTTTCAGGGGTTTCTTTGATCTTAAAATGTGCTGAAAATGCATCAGGAGTAAAGCATCCACAGGAGTATTAAAATACATAAACTTAGCCATATGAGCTAGAGCAAATCAAACGACACATGTGTTTATTTCTTTTTTTTAACATTTTAATGGTCAAATGATGTAGTAGGAAAAAAACAAGTGTATCTGCTAGGTAAAACTATAGACAATGTGTTGTGTCTGATGGGGTTAGTGAACAAGCTTAAACAGGTAAAGAAAGGCTCTCCTGTTACATGTGCACAGATGAATTTCCTTTTGTGTAGCTTAGCTGTTAAAAGTATGCCAGTGTTGTGTTACCACACCAATAAACACAACATATTGCCACTTACAAAAACCCAGGTGCTTACAAGGAGGTGAAATAACTGAATATCATATCAAAGGGTTTGCTTTGGCTGGTTCTTTTGCAGGTCTGAGTGCTCTGCCCCAGAATGCAGCTTCTCCCCCCAGTAACCTCCAGCAAAAAAAGCATTCTCTTTTCAGCCTCAAGTCTATCTTGTCTTAGTTCTTTTTGTCTCTTATATCTTCTTATTCTTTACTGCAAAAGCATAGCATGGCACATCTTTTCCTTGCAGAAATGGAATAGAGTATTCCATGGAAATGGAAGAGTATTTCACTATGAATAGAAGTTGCAGCTAAACTATTGCTTCTTCTGCAAATTGACTCTCTGTAATCATTCATAAATCCGTATCTTACTCTGACTTTGACCCATAACATTTGGGTTTATTTTCCTTTCGTTTTGCCAAACTTGAATGTAATGGCATTCAAACTGGAGCTCTTTGCTTCAATTCTGTTAGTTCACGGTGTTAACAAACAAACAAAAAACTTTTAGATGAGAAACCTTCAAAGGATTCATACTAGCTGTCGATGTTTTTAATGAACTTTATTTCTTAAGGAAGATCTCTTAATTTGTGTCCTGACTGCTTCTGAAAGGAGAAATAAATCTGTATAGATTCTTAACTGAATAATACGTTGTTTAAAAAAAAAAAAGTGCCAGGAATTTCATTCTGAACAGTTTGTGGTATACCTCTTCCTCTGCATTTGTTTCTCTGTCCTCTCTTCTGATCAGCTGCCTTGCCCTGTCCTACGCTCACTGTTTCTCCGTTCCTCCAAGGAAAAGTGTTGGGTTTCCAAATCATGGAAAAGGAGTCCAGGAAGAAGAGAGGAAATGAGCTGAGGATCCAGTAATGGGGAGGACTGGAAAAAATAAATCTGCTTTTTCATGCTCCAAGGGTATACATAAAATACTGACAGCATTTGTGGGATAAAAGGTATAGCTAGAAGTGTAAGTGACCTAGATAGATCAAAAGAAGAGTGCGACCAGAAGGGTTTCTGTACCAGCGGTGCGTGAGCAGTCACCTCGTTTGTAATGTCTGATGATGACACAAGCCACAAGTGATACATCATTCCAGAGGAAAATAAAGGGTGGGGAGAAGACTTCTGGGACTTACGGGTTTCCTGGGACAAAGGAAGAACCATTCATCATCAATAGAATAAGGGACTTGAGATGCAGCTTAATTTGGTGGTGATGTTTGTACCAGCTTCTTGCCAGAGGCAAAGCAGGAAGGCGGTAATTAATTTTGGAAGTCCTCAAAATTTGCTTCAGATGAGTGGTGCAAGCAATGGAGCAAAAATAGCAGTAGTTAGGAAGATTTGCCAGAAAGAATAGAGTATTGAGATTGGGAGTGTATTTGTGGAATTAGGGTGTTTTGCAGAGCATAAGAAAGATTTAATTCAGTGGCTGACACGCAGTAGTCAGCTGCTCTAAAACACATTTTCAAGTCTGTTTTGTTGCCTTTGTGCTCTGAGAATGGTTGTCCAGAAAGCTATTGAAATACAGTCTGAGGGCTTGGCTCGTGGAGCAACAAATGAAATATGCAATAAATAAGAAAGCAAATACACAACAAACTTGTAAGCAGTAAAGTATAACTCACTCTTCAGAATGCATTTTTGCTCAGCAGTGTGCTAGTTATACTCATTGCCCCATGTGAGGTGACTGGCTTTTCAAGGAAAAAGGATGAAATTTGTGACCAACTTGGTATTCTTTCTCCGTTCTCAGAGGAAACTAAACTAAAGCTTTATCAGGACGGCTCTGAGGTAAAGAGCTAAATGTTCCTCAGCATGTGGCATGGACACTTGGAAATGCTGCCTCCAGTCAGCTGGAGGTACTGAGAGGGTGCTGTAGGTGGAGTGGGGTGGCTCCTAGTGGAGGGAAATCCAATGCCTTTCAGGGGAGAAAAGTGCTCTTAACCTTGGAATGGGTTGGAGAGAGGGTTATGGAGAAATAGTTATTTGGGGTTCTGACACATCAGGGCGTTAATGAGAGAGCTGCAATATACAAGAGCCCCACCATATGTGGGGACGAACAAAGTTCGTCCGAAGCATCATCTCCCCACCTGTCATTCACTTGGTTGCACTGCAAGGTGAAATCTAAATTACATAGGTGGACAGTCTCATTTCTTGAACGTCTGTCTCAAATTTCTGTTTCTAAAATAGTTTTTTTTGCACGATTTGCATAAACCATGTATTTTTGAGGCTTGCAGCTGCAAATGATACTGTGTGATGTGTAAGTTCAAGAAGCTGTGTCTGTGATAAAGAATCACTTTAAAAAATGATTGCTGCTTTACAGGTGTTGCAGTGTTTATCAGTAGGCATTCTTTTCATTCTTGTTTGTTTTCCAAGATGCTCGATTTTTTGGAGACCTGAGTTTAGCTGTTCTCAGCTGATGCAGATACGGGGGAATCTACAGCAGTACTTCTGCCTCGTTGATTTCGGTGCATTTACCTTAGGTTTTGGAAGAGAAAGCTGGCCTCAAAATGTCTGCACGGTTGTGGCTTTTGTGTACGTATATTGTTTTCTCTAAAATACAAAGTATACTTCTTTTTCAATTGTGTTTGCTTAACTAATATGAGAACTTGGCTACGTGGTCCTGTGGCAGCTCTTTGGCACCAGAACAATTGGTTGGATGTTTAACGCTTGAGTAGTCAAACAGGAAAAACTTTTCGGTCACTTCTTAAAAGTTTTCTTATGTTTTCATTCAAAAGGGAAAAAAAAAAAGACTTCAAGTTGCTGACAAAAAAAGCGATAAAATTGTCAGTGGAGTGTTTAAGTGAGAATTAGAAAATTCCTGTCCTGCAGTCTTCTACGAATTCCTCTGTAAATAATGGAAGCCAATGCCGGCAAGTCCTTAAGTTTCTGCAGGAAAGGGTTTTGGAGCTGTGGCTTAACTCTCTTTGTTTGAAGAAAGGTGTTCTTCATGTAAATAGTATGAAATAATTAACATGGTTTAATACTGATTTTGGTGCCTGCTAGCGTTTGGATGTTTTCAGTGTAGCAAATTCCATTTTTGAAGCAGTAAGGAGAAGCTGATGTTCAGAACCCTTTCCAGCAATAACCACCTCTTTCTCAGAGCCCAAGTAATTATTTGCCCGCATTAGCGCTGCAGTGGAAAAAATAGGTTACTGTCAGAATGAAAGGGAAAATCAAGTTTAAATCTTATGTAAAAGTGAACGCTGAGCAAAGCCTAAACTGCACTGGGACCTACTGATTCTGTTGTGAAGACCGAGAAGGACTCTGGATTCAGTCCCGTGTTAAGGCTTTTTCAGTGATTTCAATGATTGCTGGCATTTATACTGCAACGACTGAAAAGGCAGAGCAGCCACCTGGCAGATGATTCATTAAATTAATGCTGGCCAGAAGTGTAATGGCTGTGGTTTCTTGGGAGTGGCCAGACCCCAAAAATCTTTGTGGAAACTGCTGCCCAAATGGGCCCACTTCTGACATGCAGGATGGGTTTTCTACACAGAATTGTAGGGAGTGGAAGGGACCTCGAAAGATCATCGGGTCCAACCCCCCTGCCAAAGCAGGTTCCTTAGAGCAGGCTGCCCAGGTAGGCCTCCAGATGGGCCTTGAATATTTCCAGAGAAAGAGACCCCACAACCTCCCTGGGCAGCCTGTCCCAGTGCTCCGTCACCCTCACTGTGAAGAAGTTCTTTCGCATGTTGGGGCGGGACTTCCTGGGCTCCATTTTGTGGCCATTGCCCCTTGTCCTGTCCCCACAAACCACTGAAAATTGGTTGGCCAAATCCCTCTGTGTCCCACACTTAAGGGATTTGTAAACATTAGTAAGATCCCCCCTCAGTCTTCTTTCCTCAAGGCTGAACAGACCCAGGTCTCGGCCTGCCCTTCTCTGCTTGTCGTCGTTGGCCTGCTGAAGTTTTTGTCAAACATGGAAAAAGTGCTAACAAGGGAGATCGGGAAACTTAGCTTATTAAATAACAACCTCAAAAACTTGTGGGAACAATATCTTTCAGGAATTTGGGAAACTGGTGGAAAGTAGAAATTCTGTAATCTGCATTTTGGACAAGAAACTGCTTTTTTGTTCTAGCCCTTTGTAAAGCATCCCATTTGAAAAAGGAACGTTTCTTGTTTTGCTCACTCTGTGGTTGTTAGTTTTAGATGACAGCATAATTACTTTTTGTTAATTACAGTGAAAACGAATGGTGAAATTAACCCAAAGCGTAGATTTTTGTAGTAGGAATCTCTTAAAATCATCATTTACCATTATGTTTGCTTGCAACTTGTGTTATTAAACCTAAACATGCTGAAAACTGAATTCCACGAGGAAATAATGCTTTTGGTGGCAATGCTCCTTGCCTCTCTGAGGAAATCTTACTAGTTCCTCCTCTGGCAGGATGTGGATGTGTGCGTTTATGTCAGTTCCCATAAAGAACTGAAACCATTCAGGGCTTTTTTGTCGTTGTTAACCCCCATGTGTAACCATGACCCTGGCACAGGCTGCGTCTGTAGGGGTCGGACACCCGCGGGCCCAGCTCAGCGCGCCGCAGCCACAGGTCGAGCGAGGAGGAAATCTTCAGAGGGAATTGGAGGGAGTCGTGGGAGGTGAAGCCCCCGCGCTGGGTACAGGGCTGGGTGGGGAGCCGGGGCTCAGCCTGCGCCCCGAAGCCCTTCCACATTGCATGGATGCTCCCCGCGGGGCAGCTGGGATTGTTTTTCTGGAAGTGGAAGGGAAACATGACCCAAGTGCTCTGTTAGTCTGAACACCAAATTTGTATTCACACTAAGGATTATAGACGGTCTAAAATTGTCTTCTGAGTTAGGAACCTTGGATTTTTTTTTCCTACACTGTTCCTGTTTAGGCTGTTTAGAGATTTTTCGGGTCAAAAGCTTCTTATGGAAACCCCACGTATCTCCGTAAGATTAGGCATCCTGTATTAAGCAAACATTGTGTTTAACCTGGTGCCTTGTGTCTTGAGGGTTGTCAGCAGCAGATGCCTATGGTGAATGTTAAGACATGGAGCACTCACTTCTCCACTGCCTGCGCCCTGAGGGTTTTCTGAGACTCCCTAGGCTGCCTCCTCGTGTTTTAACAGCTTTTGATGGAGTCATCTTCCATTCATTTCTTAGCTTTTGGAAGTGAATGGGAATAATATATGCTTTGTATAAGTTCACTGCATCTTGAATACTGAGTGCAGCCTGGTTTAACAGCCTTGCTTTTTTGCTTTTTTTTCTCCATTTTGAAAAGGTCCAGGAGAAGTTAAAAAAAAAAAAAAATGCAGCAAGGAAAATAAAAATCATCAAAGGTATTAAATGGCTGTTGTAGCAGTAACGACTAAATAGACTAGGAAGCGGCTGTCTGGCACTACCTTCATGGATAACTGAGGAAAGATACGATAAAAGCCTGGAAGGCACAAGTAGCAGGAGGAGGAGCAGAAGCAGCAGTTTAAGAACTGGAGAATATCAAATGCAACATCAGAGGGTAGGTTGAAAACAAAAAGAGTTATTTTCTATAAGACAGCTAAACAGTGGCACTCTTTGCTGGGATCTTGTAAACACCAGTGATGTATGCTGGTTTGAAAAGTGGGGGACACCCTCACAGGGAATTTTCAAAAGCAGAGGCACCATCCACAGGCCAGGACGTCCCAGAGCTGTAAGATGTGGGGCCTGGCAGGACAGTAATTTAAATTTCATGTAATTTCAAGTAATGCCCCTTACATTGCAAGTGGAAAGTAATTGTTTTCTTGGGCATCCTTTGTCCCCCTGCCCCAGGTTCTGTCTGGCATGTTCCTTACCCTCATTTAGTCACCTTTTCTGTACAGGGAAGGAATATATCTACTCTGTTTTCTCTGCCCTCATTCTGAATTTGTTTTAACTACAAAATAAAAGCTAAGTGTACAAGACAAACCAGCACACACAGCAGCCTTTACAGTTCTCCCTTGTAAAACAAAGCGTATCTCTTTGCTTCCATGTAATAGTTCAGATCATTGTAGCATTCAGCACACTTAATTAGAGCCCGTGGCAGTTGGTTTTTATACAAGTACTTACCACTTCAAGAACAATGCAGTCAGATACTGTGGTTAGCAGGTCCCAAGATCTCCTACCTGTGCATCCAAACTGAGCAGTATGTGCATGATGCCTAGTGCCCTAGATCCCCATGCTCTGGGTACCAAGCAGTGTTTTCACATCATCAGAGACTTGCCATAGGACTGCCAGACCAAGTCTGTAGGTGACTTGACTTGTGGTTATAGCTGCTATGCTGTAATAGTTACCTTTAAAACAGGTTTAGTAGTTGCATAATTAGGCTAAGAGGAGTCATTTCTTGTGAGCACATTTGATTTAGACTCCTTCGCAGTAGAGCAAAAAAGCCTGGATTTAGAGTTGCTTGTGTTCTCTGATGAGAAAGAAATACCATTAACTCCACTTTCTTTCTTTCTTTCTTTCTTTCTTTCTTTCTTTCTTGCAAACACGTAACAGGATTTAAAGTTGCTCTCCTGAATCTGGTTTGTTTGCCTTTCCTTTTCACTAGGCTGCTCTCAGAACTACTGAGAGACTGCCTGTAACAAGCACGTCAGATTTCTGTGGTCCTGCCCTGTGTATCCATTTTTCTGCACGTTGCAGTGCGTAAAGAAGAGATGAAACCAGATCAATGCTAGCAAATCTGTGATGGTAAAGGAAGACCATTAAAAGCATTTGCAAAAGTCACGGGAAGAAGTGCTGATGGTGTTGGATCTCAGATGTGAAGTCTCCGATGTGCATAGACCACACTTTGTCTAGCTTGGAGTGATCTGTTAATGGTGTGGTGGTGGTGTTTTTTTTAAACAAACCCTGCGCAAGAAGTTACTGTTAGTCCTACTTACAGACAAGGTATGAGGCTAAAAGTGGTCTATGTCATGTCATTCCCCCCTGTCCTGTGTGCTAGTGTCATTGCAGTGCAAAATCTTTATTATCCACTGATGCTCTCTGCTGGAAAATTGGGTTTGCATTTAAACATGGGCAGATGAACTACGTTTTCAGTTTCAGAAAATCATGTCAGTATTACAACAAAAGAAGACTTCTTGTGCCCATGCTACCTCTCCATGCTGCCACTGGTGTCAGGAAAGCTCAGTGTATGCCCAGGCGGCATTTAGCAGTGAGCAGCATAATTAGTGATTCCTGTAAGCACAAAAGCGTTCTCAACAAGTATTTCAGAAATTAAAGTAATGGCTAATGATGTTTTAACTAGGTTACAAAAGTAACTACACAAAATCATCCTACCTTTAGAGCTCATTGTACAAGTACTGTATATAATCATACTAACCCTCATTCTAAGAAAGGGTAAAGTAATATTTTATATTATTGTTACAAGTGAAAAGCTTTTTCGCTGCTCTAAGTATGTAGCAAGAATTCAGCCATGGTATTTTGCTTTAATACCCCAAAACTTTAGAATCTGAGAAGTGTACTCAGCCAAGATGATCCAGAGATGAGTTCTGGGTATGATCCAGAGATGAGTTCTGACAGGTCAAAATTAGGCTGGCTCAGGTGGTGAAGCCATATGCTTTTCTATACTTGAAAGAGAAGTGTATCAGGCTAAAGGGAGCATAATCACCAGCCCCATAACGTGTTCATAGTACTACCCAAATAAGCTTATTTAATTATTAATTTCTCTCTCTTTAAAGCACAAAGAATGTGATCACAGCATTGCAGCATGCTGAGTGTAGCGTCACAGGTAAACAGAAGTGCTCCATGATGCTTGGACTGCCCTGGCTCCAGTTGAGAATGTATCATTTTCCGTATGTTAGAAGTTCACTTTGCTGTAAGTAGTTTTTCAGCCTTTCTAGTGATGATTGCCGAAGAGCTTAGTGTTTGTTGTTGCAAGAGATAAGTCAATTAATTAGTCAGTAGAGCAGTAAAACATAAAGAGGGGTGTGATACTGGAAAAACACATTGTTTAGGGTGTGTTCAGTAGGTTGGGACCAAGTGCCTTGTCTTCAGCAAAAATGTAATCATGCTATCATCTCTGGAATGCGCAGAGACAAGACTTAACGAGTTAGGATGGTTGCCTCTCTAGCCGTGCTCCTTTAGATGCAGTGAAGAGAAGGCAGTGCAAGTCCGGTGGTTGTTGCTATAATGGGTCATGACACTTCTGATGTTTCAGCCTTTCCCCTGTCGTGGAAGAAAATTATTTGTCTTGTCAACCGTTCCGTTTACTGTTTTGAGTACTACATGGGAGCCAGAAGCAGTCGTCTTTCCTTTTTCTTCCGGGTCTGGTAGTTTTCTACACGTGTAACCTAAGCTAGCAAAGCTCAGCAGACTAAGAAAAACAACTATGGAATGATTCTCAGCAGACTTTCTCTTGCCCGGATGACTGCTGAGGAGCTTGTGGCACTGTGGAATGGGTAAAAACAGGTTAGTGAGAGGTTGGCATCTTTCAGAGAAATAACATCACTGTATTGAAGAAAAAACTCATGCTGGTATTGTTGCGTATCCCAAGTTATTAAACACTTTAAGCTTTAAAAGTGTGTGAAAATTTTCTTAAAATACATTGAGAAAGCAATCTATAGAAACTGCTCCAGCAGAAGTATAAAGTTGTAAATATGTTGGATAATTATAGGTGTGTTGTTAGTGTCCAAACTGAACTCTGGTTCATGCAGTCTTTCATTTGACACTGAATTATTCATAAAGCAATGAGTTAAACTGCTGAAAGCTGGCAGTAATTTAGTCACTGCTTGTTTTAGTAAATTTGGGGAGGTGGGGTGACTTCTTAAATGGCAGCTTTTGGTCCAGTGAGTAATTGTATTGATAATCCTTTAAATGATTTATATATGTCTATAAGAAATTAGTCGTATTTTCAAGACTTCAGCATCCTGATAAGCATTTTACAGAACAAAATGTTATCTCTAAAGATAAGCAATTTGTTGCAGCAACTCATTTATCTGCCTAATTTAGGGAATAGCTTCTGTGTAGGCTATTTGTTCTCAGCTATTTTTCTATTCGTGAAGATACATTGTACCTCCCTTTTATTTTCAAGTAATGATAGCTTTCTTAGTAGGATGACGTTTCAGATACTATTTACCATGATATGTCTCTCTCATGCACATTTGGTGTTCAGAAGTTTCTTAGGGGAGTAACTCTGGTTTATCTGAGAATGTAATAGTCCTGTAACTTACTAAGATCATACCTTTTTGGATTCATTAGGTACACTGACACAACATAAAAACACTCTTGCCATCCCATATTTTGTCAAAATGTTCTCTTTAACAGGCGGACGTAATGATAGGAATACAAGACAACAGCAATATAATGATTGATCAGTGTAATAAGTGGTGGCTACAGCATTACTGTCTGTCTAGTCATTGTTAAATGTTCTGTAGGCATGGCAGGGATGAGTCTGCTTCCAGGAAGTTTTCCCATCCCAGTAATGTTTTCTTCATTTACTGTCTTGTGTAGCATCGTCTCTGACTGTGGGGGATTTGCAATTCAGTCAATAGTGCAATAATTATTTGTTTCAGATGACAGCTACAGGGCAAGAGACTCCTGTATAATTCTTTATTTTTTTTTTTAAAGAACTAACATTGGCTACTTGCTCTCTCTTTAGTAAATAAATGTCTTTCCTATTTTCTTTCTACTAAATTTGCTAAGGCAAATTTTGAAAGCACCAAGGACCATTAAACCATGCCTCCCTCCCTCGCTACAGGTCATTTCTCATCCTGTGACCACAACACCTTTGTTACTTCACCTGCAAGCTTGCCTCTTGCCTTCTGATGCTTCTCCTTAAGTTTACGTAGTGTCCTTTATAGCTTTCTAGCTTAGGGGCTTGCACACAGTGCCGTTTGACACTGGATCAAGTAATGAAAGAGGGAAAAAGAAATAGAAAAAAGAAAATTGGGGGAGGGGGCACAAATCACCCACCATTTTGCTAATATGAAAATTAACTCTTTGCTGTAATTGCATGATCTTTTACAAGTCATGGAAACATCTGTGGCAGCAACAATCTGTACCTTCACATCAGTCTTCAGGATCCTACTGATTTAGCTACTTCCTTTTTCCTTCCTCCTCTACCCGGCCAGCTTGAGTTCCATCTCTTTATTCCATCTTTTGAAAATGTTTGGGGTGGCACCTGCTTTATTTTTTGGATGCCTTTTGAAAGCCAGTCAAAGTACAGAAATTGGTTGTTGCATTTTCATGTTTTCATTACAGCAACCTCAGAGTGCCTTAAAAAATGGAACTGTAGCACACTTTTTGCTTAATTTCCTTTCTCCTAAGTCCCTTCGTGCAGGTAAGAAGTAGTGTTTGTATGCTAACTGCAGGTAGGGATTAGAGGCCAAATATTTTCTCTCACTTTTGAAAGGCTGAATTCTTCCAGAGCAAGCTGGTTGCTTTCTTCCATCAGGGGAAGAATTTTATAAATCTTTTCTTTGAACAGTTCTACTTGTTCAAAGATTGGGTGTTGTAAGTTAAGTTTCTTGAGATCACACAACTTGTTTGGTTGTGTCTGTTGTGTGTTTAACCTGCTGCTTCCTGGGAGTGGTGCCTGTTTCTCTGCCTTCACAGCAGGGCTTTCCAGGCTCCTGGGGAGCCAGTCGCTGGAAACCCGCAGGCTTTTTTGTAAACTTCTAGTGTAATTGTATAAAACCCAGTTCCACTGACTCAGTAGACTTCCTGCACACTACTTATGGTTTGGGGAATCTTTGTTGCAGAGAGCTGTGAAGTAACCTGTCTGCACAATTGTTTCCCATTGAAGGTGGGTATTTATTCTTTCATCTTCTCCACATTGTTGGAAGTTTCTTGTTTGCTTTCAAGAAGTAATATTCTTTGAGTTTTTTGGAATGAGTCTCATCAATGTCTAGTAAAGGTCAGTGTGGTGGCAGATGACGTGATTATTTAAAATAGCACTTTAAATCACAGAGCTCTGTCTCAGGATGATTTCTAGCAATGGTGTGGCTTTTGTTTATTTTTGTTTTTCAGCTGTGTGGTATTATCAATGTGGTATTGGTATTTTGAATCATGTAGTCCCTGATGCATTTTAATATAGCTACTTTAAAAAATCCTGTAAAGACGCTGTATTTCCCTAAATTGAAAAGGACTCGTGATAAGCCCTGCGGACCAGCAGTTCGGCAAAGCTGCCTCAGAAGGTCCTTTTCCAACTTCAAGTGGTCCAATGAATTCTGGCACTGAGATGGAAAGTTGGCCTTGGCTTTTATGTTCAGCATGTGATTGATACCCTCTGATGCTGGTGTAATTTGACTGCTGCAAGACTGATTTCACTCATTTTTCAGAGAGATTTGCGTAGTCTGTCTACATACTATTATATATATGTTCTTAAAAAGGCATTAAAAGGCATTTTAAAGTCTTCAGTGAAGTAACAAAGGCTGAGATTCTGGAACACCCAGCAGTGGGGGAGAAAGGCTGGTCTTTTTGCCTTTCTCTCCATAAAGGCAGAATCCTGGGTCTGAAACACTGCAGGGCAGCTCCTGAGGCTGCTGCCAGCAGCAAGCGGCCGTAAGACTTCCCTTCGCCTTGTGAACGCTGGAGCTTCTCGCTCGTCCTTTCTGGAGTAGTCGTGGAGGTTCTGCATGGAGGTCTGTACGAACCGTAGAGACACGGGAAAGTCCTCAATGCTGATGGTTGCCATCATGAGGCAGCCGTACATGATAAATCATAAGTTTTTAGTGTCACTGTTACTCCAAAACTGTGGTCTGTTTAACCTGAAAAGGAAACAGATTTTTTTCATAACCTGCTACGGAGACTACTTCCGTTTCTCCTCTCTGTCTGCCAGATCCAAAAGCTAACGAGAAACACTGTAGATAATCTTTCAAAATTTGAGTACATCGTATGACAGAAGTCATGACTGAAACCTGTGAGGTTAGTAGGTTGCTGCTGTCAGCCTTAAACTATGGCAGAATACTGCTACTAGTTTAATTGCTGCTGTAGAGGGGTCAGTCTGTGGCTTTTGCTTACCTGTGACTGCAAGCACAATTTGCTGCTGAGCTACCTATCCTATATCTTGGAGATGCGTGAAATTCTCCAGTATTTTTTCAGTATGAATATAACAGGCCTCATATTGTTTCAGAGGCCACATTATCTTAGGAAAAAAAAATAGGAAAAAAAATTACAGCGTTCTTTGAGTTTTCTTTCCCTGTAGATTTGAATTATTGTGAACAGTAAAACAATAGAGCAATACATCTTACAGTGACACTGAGTTCGTCCTACTAAACCAGCTGAATCCATCTGAAGAGCTTTTTTGAGTCCAGGCTTTTTCAATCATTGTGCTATTTTCATTCTGATTAGTTAATGTTGTATTTACCTATGTTAATGTTGAGGTCACTGTCCTTAATGAGGAGATTTTAAAAAAACCTTTCTGTAAGAGGTGGCATCCTTCGGCATAATTCTAGCTCCAGAGAATTCTGACTTTCGAATAACCACTTTGCTTTCAGGCTTTCATCTGAACTCTTCAGTGATAGACTTTGTTAATGAGTGATGAGGAGTACACAGTAATTTGATGCACAGTAATTTGTGTATGATCCAGTAATTTATCTGTGTAAGGTGACTTGCTTCTCACTGCTTTCCTAAACTGTACTGTCATGTTCCAGTGTCTTTCTGGTTGGATACGCCAGTTTCTTAGACTTGATTTCACTTCAGCATTCATGATCTTTCAGAAAATAAGCAAAAGCTGTTTCGCTCAAACTTGCTAATATCTGAAGTGCCTCTCTTCAGATGCTAACAGAACCTCCAAACTGTAGAAACCCTCTTTAAACACTCGGAGCTGTTTGGTTTCTTAGTGGTGCAGTGGCATGAATAGATAGAAAACTGTGTACAACCCTAAATGTTTAACTTGTCATCACTGTTCATCATGTCCTACATTTCTTTTTCTAATAAAACAATATCTAAACAGTTGTAAGTGTTGCATTTTAGGAGATAGAAAAAAAGTGTTCTTTACTGACAGTGTTTGAAGTATTGGAGGCTACAGTAATTTAGTATTTTGTAGTACTGTATTTCAGGAGTTGAAGGCACTCCTTATTCACAAGGTCATTTTATGCTTTGTTGTACTACCTTCTTCATTTATGTGGTTTATGTTAAATTTTGGTTGATTATTAGATTGTGCCTTTATTTCAAGGATACAATTAAAACTGGGTGTTCTGGTCTAGGAACTGACGGGTGACATGACTTGGGTGGTGTTGACCCAACGTGGTTTTAAGCTGTGCTGAAGACAGCAGTGTGTTTGGGAGGAAGGCCTTCCTGACCTGTGCGGACAGGTTTTTTTTCTTCATCCTGCCTTGTATAATGCTAAGAACTCTTTGGCTTGAGGCTAAGAAAAGTGTTGTTTCTTGTTGGTGGTGTTTTTGTTTTGTTTTTTAATTAAATCTTGGTGCAATTTGACATTTCTTTCCTCTTAAGGGCAACAGAGGAAGACATCAATTCTCAATTTTCAGTGCTTGGTTCAAAAACAAATGTCGTACTGCTTGCTAGCAAATCTGTTAAACAAGGTCTGTGTTTGCTTTGTGCAAAGCATTCACAGTAATTGTTGAGTTTTATTAGAAATCATAAACTTCCTTTATTCACAGCAGTCGAAAACATTTCTATTATCTGTCTTCCCTATCTGAAGGCTGTGTTACAAAATGTGTGTCAATATCTGTCAGGAGAAGCAGCAGCAGCAGCTCGCATTGTGATTCAGTTTATCTTATCACTAAGTAGTATCTTTCAGGAGCTGCATCTGTTGTATCTTTTAAGTTGATTGCTTTTGCTGTGATAGCTTGTGTTTTCTCCCTGCATGCTGCTCCTGCTCATGCGGATCGCAGAGCGGTATCTCATAGAAAGCTCTAGAGTTAGCTAAGGACAGATATTTCCCAATAAAACATGATTTCAACATTTAAATTTTCTGTGAGAAAAATAGTTTGTTGGTGAAGAACCAGATATTCCTCAAAGGTTTGCTTCAGTTTGTTTCTGGATATCAAGTTAGCTTGATGGCAACTTTAATACTGGGCTTTAATTGTACCAGTTCGGTGTGTGAGCAGCGGTATTGCTGCGAGCAGGCTGGGTGCTCCCGGGGAGGAAAAGTGACCCGGAGGATGGATGGCTTCCTTCTTAGGCTTGTTTCATGCTGTTAAACAAGAAAGGGAGGAAAAAAAAAAAAAAAGAAAAAAAGAAAAAAAAAAGCAAGCTGTGGACATAAACATAGTGATCTGTACTTTTTACTCTCCTTTTTGTCACCCTCTTCTTGAATTGCAGCAGTTTAAACTTCTCCCTCCCTGATTCTGTTGTAGTTGGGCTCTTTTTATTTGAACTTTCTGTGCTCTAGCATTGCTGATTTTGATGCCTGCCAGCATGGGCTTCTTTAATGTTCTGCATACCTGTGTCTAGTGCAACCCAAACTTTGCTTCGTAGCTGATTTTGCTATCGCCCTTCTAAGGAGAGATGAGGAAGGCACACGCTTCAGTGTGGGCACTGCATGCTGTGTGTCTTCAGCATTTAAATAGCACTCGCGCCTCAGTGAGATGTGCTCTAACCCAGCAGGCCTCTGAAAGTCATGGGTCAGTGTGAAGTTTACGGTCATTTGTGTCTGGTCCAGGAGCAAACCTCAGGTGGGTTTCTGCTGGTACCCGAGGCAGAGGCTGTTTGTTCTGGGGATTTCCTCACAGAGCTGCTGCTTCAGTAACAACAGGGTAGGAACGCCCATCATTTGTGTCTCTTTCCTTCAGTACTGTGCACTGTAAGGAGGCTGCAACACCCAACGTGACAGGAGGATTGAGGCAGCCTGACGCTACCTCACTTCTCACCTAGCTGGCAGTGGCTTTGGCCTCCACTCTGGCTTCTCAGGACGTACAGGGTTGGGGACTGTCGTGCAGCGAGTGCGCGTTCCGCTTGTCGCTCCTCTGGCACGAAACGGGCAAAGGAAGAGCAGCGGGCGGAGGCGGGTCCCGAGTGAGCTGTCCCCTGTCCCAATCCCCCAAATCCTCCAGTCCCCAGCCCCGCTTCTCCTATGGGCACTGGGGGCTGCGGGTGTCCCGGGCCAAGCGGGTGCTGCTGTCCGAGGTGCTGACGGGGCGCAGGGAGGCGCTGACTGGGGGACTGCCTACGGTCTTCTTTCTCTGGGGTCATGTGTGCCCCTGGGCTGGCGGCAAAGGGGGTCCGGGTTTTGGTTCCATGATGGGAAAGAGTTTGTTCAAGAATGTATATGGAGGAAAAGCAGTAATTGTGGCAGTAATTGTGCTGAAGTGATCAGTCTGCTTCTGGTGCAGAGCAGTGCAAGAAGGTGGTGTTCTGTTGTTGGGTTCATCGTGAAGATGCTGAAGCAATTCATCTCTGAAACTCTGTTCTACGGTTCACAGAGTTGTTTCACATCTCCTGTTTTAGTGGCATTTACGTGTTTAAAATGGTTATCGTAACAAAACTTAGTAGCAGTAGTGGCTAGAAACTGGAAAATGTTACCTCTAATATGGTCCTGAGAGGGGAAAGGATTTTCCTTCCAAAGTTTTCCAAGTAAGATTTAAAAACATAACTTTACGTTTGATTAAATATTTAGTTTTACTTTAAAGAGCAGTGGCACTGAAGAAGTCTTGAAGTAGATTGTTAATTTATGTCTTATGTTAGAAGTATATCTACAGAAAGGTGGAATGGCAGGAAAAAAGCCATTTAAAGGTTCATTTTTTTTACAAGACATGATTATGAGATACTTGCAAATGGCCTTACACTCAGTTTAAGAATCAAGTTGGTTTTTTGTATGTGTTCTGTATTAACATGGACTTTTTGCTCAATCCCTAAGTGTCTACCTCTTTGAGGAATTTTACAGTTGGATGTACACCTGTACAATAGTTGTACTACAGCTTCAGTGGATACTGTTCTGCAGGAAAAAGCGTGCCTTTTGTGTCTTGGTTATCTCATAAACATTGCTGGAGATAGAAATGTTAATACAGCTGAATAATATATATTTTTTTTATTTTTCTGTGTTAGCTGGAGATGCAGATGATCCTCCAAGAATTACTCAAAATCCTGTCATTAATGGGAATGTAGCAATGGCTGATGGACATAACAACACTGAAGAAGACATGGAAGATGGTATGTAAATATTTGATGAAAACCTGCAGCTTGCTCATTTCTTTATTTTTCGGAGTTTAAGAACAAAATGCTCCATGTCTTATGTGTCCTCTAAACTGCAGCTAACTAGAAAATCAAAGCCTCAATAGTTACAGCTTTTTTTCTGTTTAGGTGTTCTTATGACCTAGCTATACAGTAGGGTTAGGCATCTGAGGGTTTGTTACTTTTTTTTTATTCATTTAAAAATTGCAGAAAGTGATACTGTTTGTTGTTACATTTTGTGATATATCCCTTTAAACATACTGCAGCTGGTGCTTTGCTGAATTGTAATTTTGTCAGTTATGCAATCCCTTCAGGACGTTTAGAGTCCTTATCTGTCCTACTCTGTTGTCAGGTGGCAGCTGTGATCAGTTATGATAAGTCACTGCTAACGATTTGTCTGAGGAACACTTCTCCCCCCAGCTCTGATGCACTTTTATTTGTGATTTGCAAGGGAAAAAGTCTGTACTATTGTCCTGTTAATGAAAGGGGAAAACAGTTAGGGTTTTGATTTTGTTGTTGTTGTTGTTTGGTTTGCTAAATAAAAATTAGGGGGTAAACTTTATTTTCTATTACAGAAAAATAATTTTAAGTAGATATGTATAGGCTTATTTAAAGAAAGATAACACATTTGTAATTCACTTAAATCTGTTATATTTAGTGAAGAAAGTATGTAATACTATTTCTTATCCTAAGATACTAGGAGGAGAAACTGCTCCTGTTTTGAAGAACTAAAAATTAAATTGGGGGAAAGGAGACACAACTTGAATGGGATCTGTTCCCTTCTGATTCTCTGTCTCATGCTGTCTTGTGAGAGTTAGGAAGTACTCAAAGATATGCTTAAATATTTGTGGAAAGTGTTGTGTGGTTTTTGTTTGAGAAAAACCACAAACTGAGTTTAAAGGGCAAAAAAGTGCTTGCTGTCATGTATTCAAGGAACCTAATAACAGATGGAATGCTGATAGAAAATGATAATGTTCCATGAACAGAATATGGTTTAAATTCAAGACAGAAACATCTCATGGTTGACTTGTCTCTGTAACACTGGCAAAGATAAAGTTTCCTAAGATCAGATTATTGCAAGAAAGTAAACATGATGTCTGTTTAGCTTATGTTCTTGTTGATCATCATTCAGGGGGGCTTTGATTTCTCAAATCAGGAATTCAAGAGTAATTACCCAAGACTAAAAGAGGATTTTTTTTGTCTTGATCAAAACCAAGTTACCTGCTGTTAAAAGATGTTAAGCATCTTTTTTGGGTCCTGGTATTTGGATGGTAGCAAGAGGAGATTGAGTGGATTGACTGGCAAGGATGGCTCTGAATTTCATGCTCTTGGTAACAGGATTTATAGCTAGAAAACCTGATAGCAGTGAACCAGTGTAGCCAGTAGCTAATATTATTGGTCAATTAGTACAAAAATTTGTCCAGATGTTCGACCACATATACTTGCACAAATTAAGCAAAAGGAAGTTAAGCTGCTGAAGCAGCTGATGAAGCCCAGGCTGCATCAAAGATGGCAAGTATTCAGACATACACCTCTCTTCATTCAGAACAACGTTGACTTTTTAATCAAAAAGCTACAGTAACACAGTTTGTCATTTACCAAATATTTGAGTCATCTCAGACAATCAGTATGCTGCTGTAGGAAAAGAAGCATCTGAAAGCATTCAGCAAAAGGCTTGTGAAAGCTTCTGTGTTTGTGGCAGTACTAATGTCTTGGTGGACTTTTCAAGAGCTTTGCTCCATTCTGCTGTGGGACACCTTTCAGGGGTAAAATGTGATGATTTAGCAATACTCTGGTAGTTCTTGACTATCATATTTAGTTAAGGAGTGTCTGGATACATCTTGGTGCTATGGTACTTCTACATTGACACAGATAGAAAGTAGGGTTATTGCAAAATGTTGTAATTGCAAAAACATTCCTGAAGACTTGCATCACATAAGTGAATGATGCCTTTTCCAAGCCTTGTAAACCAGATGAGTTGCTTGCTGTTGCATTACTTACACGTCAGTGCAGTTGCTGTCTTGCTGTTTGTTCCTAGGCTGTCCTGGTTTGCAGCATGGTATACATGCATAATGGACAGCGTGGGAGATTCACAAGATAGGAAAAATGCAGGGAGGCACTGGCCTCTTTAAACATGCTCTGTTTTCCACTGCTGTTTTTCGTAGCAGTGAGACCAATCTGAGCTGAAAAAGAATGCTTGAATTCAGACACTGCTTCAGTAAGAATATTCACAAGTGAGTTTAATGGTTTCTGCAAAAGAAGTGAAAAGCAGGATAAAATGTTGATGCTGTTTACTGGATCATAGAGACCAACTTCCTAGTGAATTTCTGAGTTCAAGAAACTTTGAAGGTGATTTTTTCCTCCTGCTTAGACCACAAAAAAAAAAAAAGGCTGATAAAGTGGGAAAAGTGCAGCTTTCATCCCTTTTGCTAGGTGGCTCACTGTTGGCATTGTACCATGTGACCGGGGCAGCAGTGGACCGCCAACTGGACTTTCAGACAGCTTTATTCTTACGAGTGGTTTGACTGTAACCTGGTGTTGCCCTATATGATGTCTTGGCAATTAAAAAGAACCAGCTGAAGGAGTGTGCCATGCTCTGTACAGAGAAGGACTCGAGGAACCAAGCCTTGTGAGGAGGAATAGCAGCTTTGCAAATATACATATATATTTGCAAACAATAAAAAGGGAGCTCTGATCAAATTTGTTTTGTAACTGCATCAGCATTACAACCAGTAAATAGAGTAAATTCCCTCTGAAGCTGAAGTTCAAGCAGAAGGTCCCTAGCAAAACAAAATCACAGCATTGGAATTACCCACTGAGTCTCATTTTGGTGAAGAATTACAGTGGCTAGGAGGGTTTCAGAAGCATAAGTCTTCGCCATATGCTAATGTTGCATGCTGTATTTGGATCACTATTGAAATATTCAGAGAATTTTCAGCCAATTTCTCCATTAATAATTCAGGTTCAAAATATTTTAATAACCCCAGTGTACTTTAAAGGTAGCAACATCTACTAAGAGAAAAATCTGCTTTTCTCAAAGGTAAAAATACTTAAACATGTACAAAGTCTTGAAATGCATCATGTTCTGTATTTGGATCTCTGATCTGAAGGATCTTTGTTGTATCACGATGTTAAGCGTGACATTCATCTCACTGGTGACCAAATCTTTTCCACCTAGCAAACACAATCCATTGCATGGAATTTCACCAGGCATTGTTAGCTGGGTCTGTTCTTTTTGTCTTGTGGTTAAGTTCATGTGTCATATTTGTATTTCAATGATTTATGAAAGCCTTACTTGCCAGTCACTAAGAAATTATCCTGCTGCCAATTGTAGCCTTTTATTACAAGTTGTTGGATATGTTTGTGATGGTGAGTAAAGGTTTTGCCTATGTGCTCAGTATATTAATCAGACTTAGTATTTAAACTTTTTTTAAACACAATTCTTGTTTTAATCAATTGCACTTGTTAAAAATATGGGTTTTCTGGAAGGAAAAGAAGGTTGTTGTTTCTAGGGATTGTTTGTATTCTTAGAGAAACTTCTATTTTAGGGTTGACCTTTGCTGCGAGGTTGAATTTCTGTGGAGTGGTTTCTAGTGATTGCTCAAATATTCTACTGAGAAGAGTGCCCTTCCCTGGTGAGGTCTCACACACAGGCTTTCCTGAAAAGAAATCAAGAAATACAGGCAAACTTGCTCTGAAGCATCTGCAGATGCTGCGTGGGCTGCCTTTTTTTAGCAGATAACGTGGCAGCACTGCTGCATCCTTGTACTGAAGTGCTCTGAAAGCTGCATTAAAGGAGGCAGAAAGCAAACTTGGTCTGCTCATTTTTTGGACGCCTAAACCAAGTCCAGAAGGACTGATCTTGGTGGTGAACAGGGAGGCGTTCTCGAGCTTTTCTGAGAAATGTGATGCAAGGCTGATTCTTAAATTGTTAACTCTGTTAAGGATCTTCTTTGATTGTGTCTGCAAAGAAGCTTGCAAGCGTGGAGCTCCTTTGCTCGTAGAAGAGCAGCTGCCTGAATTCTCTCCACAAGCAGTAAGTAAAATGGGTAGGAAACAGGTGCAAAGTAGGTGATAAACTACTGGCTAGCTACACTAGCACGTAGGGAAAAGGAGGAGAAGGCAATCCTTTGAACTCTTCTGTTGCTGAGGAAGCTGACAGCACTGAATATTACCAAGATTATTACAGGTGTGGAGGGGAGAGGAAGCAGATCGGTTGGCTGGTTTCTGTTGTAGTGCTGCTACTTTTGAGAGCTAATTAGGAAAGCTTAGGGATAATAAGACCAACTGTGTTGCCAAGATCAAAATCAGCAGTAGAATAACTGCTTGGAAAGAAAACCATTTTGCAAGGGTGAAGAATGAAACCTGTCAAAGCTTCTGCACAGCTACGGACAAAATTTGTAATTTTCTTTGTGAAGTGTATAATCTTTACACTGTTGCATGTTGTAATCAAAAGAGTTTAGTTTCTTAAACAAGGCAGCAACCAGGACTTGCCTGCTTTAAAAAAAAAAAAGAAAGAAAAGAAACAAAACAACAACAACAAAGCACCATTCAACACAATCTTTGGTGTTACACAAAGCATTCCAAGTAAAAGACTGCTTTGCAAGTACCAAAACCCGACCTTTGTTGTATACTGTACACCTTGTCACTAATTTCATGGTCCAGTTTCTGGCTCGTTGTCCTTGTACCTCAGTGCTTTTGGCTTTGGGTGTCACTGCATGTGACACATCTGCTCTGGTTCCGCACCCCCTGTGGGTGACGTGGGATTAACGTTGGGACCCCGCATGCCATGTGCCACCCTGTGCTGCTCGTACTTTCCCACACCCAGAAGCAAATCTTGCCATGTTCTGCAGATGTTAAGTTGGAGCCATGAAAAAAAGAGGGGAGCATCATGAGCGCGCACTGTACGTGTTCCTTGCCTTGTGAAATTGTTGAGATAAGTTGCAAGTTTTTTCTCCCTATATACAATATGAGGCATGTCACAACAAAAAAGAGCCCAGTCTTGTGCCTTCCTGAAGCTGTCGCAGTCTCCAGCACCCTGTTACAGCTTTGTACAACAGAAGTGGAACAGATTGTGGTATATGAAGAAGCAGGGATGTGGGAAGAAGGCAAAATTAGTTTGTGTGTCAAAATAAGCAATATTAAAAACTGTCTTATTTAACTTTGTTTTAGACCACTAAAAATCTCTAAAACTTGCATACAACAAGGAACAACAGGACCCTAGTCTTGAAAAATTCTTCACTTATCTGATAGGAAATTAAAAGAAAAGCATGAGGTTGATCTGTTTTAGAAAAAATACTCTTGCAAGCAGAAACCAGCTAAGTAGTGACTTGGTATTGACAGGCCAGTTGAACAGATTGTGTAAATCCTTCAAACGTCTTGGTTCATGCCGACAACTGACTTAAACTGATCTGTGAAGACACTGCACAACAAGAGGAGGTAGTGGGCTGTGATTTTTGTTGTAAAGCATTCGATATTTCTGTCTTACTGTACCTATAGCTTTAGAAGAAACTCAAGTGGTAGCAAATTCTAGTAATAAAATGGTTTAAGAAACAGTACAGAAAGAACGTGTCTTTCAGTGCTCTGTTTTCCAGAATGCTGTTGCAGTGTGTTTTCCAAAACGAGAAAATTGAAACTTCAGTTGCTAAAGAGTTAAATGACAGTGGATTTTGGACTTCTTTTTGGTTGTTTCCAGAATCTCACTACATAAAACACACCCATGTTGCAGGATTTTTGAAAATTATTTTGAAGGGCAAACCATCAGATCTTTCAAATGCTCTCTGCATGTATTTGTGTACTTTACAGATACGAGTTGGCGATCGGAAGCAACATTTCAGTTTACAGTCGAACGCTTCAACAGATTGAGCGAGTCAGTTCTCAGTCCTCCCTGCTTTGTACGGAATTTGCCATGGAAGATCATGGTTATGCCACGACTCTACCCGGACAGACCACACCAAAAAAGTGTAGGATTCTTCCTACAGTGCAACGCTGAATCTGACTCCACGTAAGACTTTTTTTTTTATAAGTCTTCATTTGATACTAGTTAATCTGTATTGCAAGAAATGAAGACAACTATGGAAAAAAAAATCTACCAATCTTTCTTTGAGAGGAAAGAATTCTTGCGAGATTTTGAGTCCCCTTCCCCCTACCCCCCCCTTCAAAAATCAAAAAAAAAAAGTAATCCCCTCTTTAGGCAGTGTGGCGTATAAGTAATCTTCTCTTTAGGCAAGTTTGTGGTAGAATTTAGATATATTTGTTTGATTGCTGGAGGGAAGTCTTTGATTGACAGTTCTCTTAGCATGTGAGAAGTCCTGGGTTTACTTCAAATTGAAGAGCTTCTGGAGTTTCAGTAGCCTTGCTGAGCTATAAATCCTGCCTGTAAAGAGCATGAGCAGGTAATTCTTAGCAGCTAAGGCAGAACAGTGCATTGAGGTATCTCCTTAAACAGAGTTCATTACTCGTTGGCCAATATGAGGACATGGACATGTTCTTAGATTCCTTTATGCCAAACAAAATTGGCTGTCTTTTACCCCTTTGGCAAATAATGCAGGAAATTAGAAAGGTAAATACAAATTTCTGGGGAATTACTGCACCTTATCCAGCTAGAGAGCAGATGTCTCTAAGGTATCTTTTCCAGTAAGATAATTTCATTCTTGCATGAAATCTTGCACAGTTTGCAGCTCACTGCATAACAGCAGTTGTTTTTTCACATCATTTTTGTAACCTAAAAGGTGAATGCTCATCTCACGCACGTTTAATCACAGGAAAAGAATAATGTGATCTTTAAAAGTATATCAAACAGAGTGCAGCTGATGGAGCTAAGAAAGCAGTCATGCCACTGGATGAGACAGTGACAAGGCATTGTTTGAACTGTTGTTCAGTCTGATCGTTTTGCACAAGCGAGATGAATTTTAACAGGACTGGTCACAATGAAATGCTACTGAAGACAGATTAAGAGTGTAGGGGAATTTATCTAGTGGGAGGGAACGCAGAGGAATCTCCTCCTTTCCTTAGTCAGAGGCTGAGTTACCACACTTTGGAGACACCAAGACCACCTTCAGTTGGCGTACCCATCTGCGCTGAAGTAGGTTAGAAATAGCTTACCTTGAGATCAGTTAGCTTCTTAAACTACTGTTACCTGTGCTTGCCCAGCAGTAGTTTATTAAAAATGTCGTTGCCCTAAGAGAACCTCTGTTCCAGCTTCAGGTTCATAATGCACCCTCAGAAGGCCCCAGGGATTCATGCCCTTGAAAATAATTAACCAAATCTTAACATCTAATAAGAAAAAATAAAAATGTGAAAGTAAGGTACCAAAAAACCACAACTAACTAACAAAATGTTTTAATGACTATAAAAAGCTGGTTTTGAATGAGTTTCAAATGTTTCTTCTGTGTTTATAGGTCGTGGTCTTGTCATGCGCAAGCAGTTCTCAAGATAATAAACTACAAAGATGATGAAAAATCATTCAGCCGTCGTATTAGTCACTTGTTCTTTCATAAGGAAAATGACTGGGGCTTTTCCAACTTTATGGCCTGGAGTGTAAGTAATTGGACATACATTAATCTATTACGTTATAGATGCAATTTTGAACTTGCACTCCTGGATCCTGAGATATACCTATAGAATTTTTTTAAGCTGTTTTTTAATCATTGCTGAAGATTTATTTTCAGTTTCTTATGAATTCCTGTACTTAGTTATTATAGATTGATTTTATTTCCATTATGACATAAGCATTCCTTCATTATTATTTCCAGTGTATCTGAATGCCTGTCATTGGGGGGGGGGGGGGGGGCGGGGGGAAGGGGCATCATCATTCTGAAGCAATGCAGACTTTCTTCTGTTTCCATGTGTTATTTGTATATGTATATAGATACTTTAATGTACTAATAATACTGCTAAGGCTTATCTTAAGTTGAGACAGCTTTTTAAGCCTTTTCAAAGGTTGGCCCTCTAATCTTTCATCTGGCTGGAATAATGTTCTTCAAGTAGAAGCCCAACTTCTGATTACCGATTCTTATTATCCACAGGAAATTGAAATAGTACTGTAAAACCTTAAAAGCCAGGAACGAGTTTCCTGTATTGAGACATTAAAAAAGAACTAAGTGTATTGAGCTGAAAAACAGCCTTGCCGATGTCCTTCTTTTTTTTCCCTTCAGTTTACTATTACTGGTAGGTCTGACTTGGAAATTAAGCAATGTCTAACTGGATGCTTCACAACAGTCATCTTGTAATATAGAGAAGTTTTGCAGTTCTCATATTCCCGTGTCGTTCTTGTTTTACAGGAAGTTACTGATCCTGAAAAAGGCTTTATAGAAGAGGACAAAGTTACTTTTGAAGTCTACGTTCAAGCAGATGCTCCACATGGAGTGGCGTAAGTATCTTTGTTTAAATATAGTTCTTAATTTTAATATTTCTACATCACTTGAGGTTGTTCAAGTACTTTGTTATTAATAGTTGTAGCTTATTAGACACTTTATCATGTTTACTTGATTATTTCTCACGAGCAATATTTTTCATCAGTCATAACGCATTTTTGTCAAGGTTAAACTTCAATTTATATTACGATGTTGTAGAACTTTTACTTCTGTACAAATTAATTTGTGATTTAATGTGTCTGCTAATGTAGCCTCAATATATCTGACCTTACAACTGATAGGAGTTTCAGATACAGTCAGGTGACTCTTCTATCTAGCTTCCCTTGGTTTACAGTTTTAAAACTGCCTTGTCTGAGTCATTCTGCTTTGTGTCACTTCTAAACAAATAGGTTCTACTGAAATGCAGACTTGCTTTTAAAAGGATAGCTTTGGATTTCAGTACACTTTCATAATAAATATTTTTTCTGCCATATAGAACATCTTGAAAAAGAAAATCTAACATCAAAACATTTAATTCCAAAGATATACTGGCAGGCAGTAGGAAAGCATATATAGTCTGGTTTTTTGAACCTTAAGTAATAGTGAAGAGTAGCTGATACCTACCAGCAGTGCTACCTTAGAACAAGTGCTCTTTACAGTTGATAAAATCTTTTTTTTTTTAACCACTATTTTCCAGGTGGGATTCAAAGAAGCACACAGGATATGTTGGCTTGAAGAACCAGGGAGCAACTTGTTACATGAACAGTTTGTTACAGACTTTATTTTTCACAAATCAACTACGAAAGGTAATTAGTATATGGAAAAAATGAGATTGCTAATTGAAATATCCAGAATATTTATATATAAATGCTTCAGAATGCGTCTCTCTATTCCTTTTGCCTCCTTTATCCTATTACGGAAGCTGTGACATGCTGATGCACGTCTTGCTTCCTGCACTTCAGCCCCAAGTTTCCTTTTCTAGTTTGAGCATAGGCTCTTGGTTTTTGTGAAAGTAGACAGAATACCTGGTGGAAAAACCTGAGTTAAGGGGTGTTTCCTAGGCTTTGTTATGTGTGAATGTTGCTTGAATTGTTGAAGGAAAAAAGACGACTGATTCTACTTCTTGCAGATGTGAGGAAAGTAATTTTCGTTTCTTTAAATAGTTAAACTAGAAAACTCACTTATGACTTCTCAGCCCATAAACAACATAAAAAGATAAATAAGTACGTCCTGTGAGGTTCATTTGTTCTGTCTTTTAATTTATGTTGCACAGCTGAATTTTCTGCTGTTGTGGTTTGCATCTTTGTAGTGATGGGAAAGCATTATAATTTCAGCAATTTAAACAACTTTTATATTTGCTTCATTCATATGTTTTTTATTTACTGCAGATGGTACTTCTTTGCTGGAAGGAGTAAAATTTTGGAGTATGCGCTTAATAAATATTTCACTGAAACAGGATGAAATGCACTAGATAATGTGTAATTTTAAAATAGTGCAATAGCCTTAATGGGGTAAAAAACATAAATTACTTTATTGAAGCATAGCTAGTTAGATATATACTACTTGGTACCATTTAGTTTATTGGAGTGTCCTTTTGATCCTACTTTATCCTTCTACTGTTATTAGTTGTTGTTATTATTCCTTAGGAATAATAATAATAATAAAAAAACTCTTCACTCAAAGATTTTTGAAGATTCTTTTGCCATTCTTAATCTTCTGTTGTATTTTGTTCTTGTAGTTTTACCTAAGTTTTTTGTGTTCTTGCCATTTGCACTTGTATCTCTTAGTGAAAATGAAGAATTCTGACTTTTCTTGTGTGTATACTAGGCTGTTCCATTAAGCTTTCTTCAGTACTTTTCATTATACCTATTCTCCAGTCTTATCATTATTATTTGTATCACAGTGGCCTGTAAGAGTCCCAGTTGGGATTTTTTTTTCTCTTTTACAATGTGCTGCTTACGCTTCAGAGTTGCAAAAAATAGCATGTTGAGCTTCAGTAGACTGTAACTGAGGTTTTACCAATGCCATGCACAAGAAATAAATACTTGACTTGTTTTATGTGGTGCACCTGTTTCTTTTTTACAAGAAGTGTAATTTACCCATTCAGCTTATCATTTGTTATAATGCCTGGTTTTGGCTCAGCATTCGTAATGTTTGTGCATTTTATTCTTTTCGACAACCTCACGTTTCTTGAAAGAAAAATGTGTTTTTATAATAGCTACATCTAATCCAATTGAGTATTTCCTTTCTAGAATGTCTTGCAGTCGGTAAATCAGTATGTAGCATGAAGAAAACTTGTTCTGTGAAGAAATGCTTTTTGTGATACAGATCTGTTTCAATTGAACTAGTCTTCTCAGGCATTCCCCTGCACTTCTTCCCCAGGCCCTAAATAAATACCAGCTGTTAGGGATTGTTAATATCTGGATAGCAACCATATGAGAGAGCTTAATTTACTAGCTGGTAACTGCAGATTCTTTAATGGAAACGGTACTGGATGCCTAATTCTCTGCTTATTCTTCAGATTTTCAGAGTCCCCTGAACCAGAAGAACCAATAGTGGTTGTTTTAGGCAGTTTTGGTACTCACTTGCTGTTACTACAGATAAGGAAGAATCACTAGCTATCTGGTCTGAAAAAAAAAATATGAATTTCTACAACATATTTATTTTCACTTTGAACAAATTTGTTCCTTTTAAAACAGTTAATTATCACCAATTCCGTTATTTCTGTTAATCCTCCATACTTAGGATAAATAATTATTTTTATTGCTGTTATTCAGAGGTTTGTTAACAGAGAAATTGCTGTCAGGAATAGAGCTGGGAAAGCATGAACAATATCAAGTGCAAGCGTATATTTATGGGAAGTCAAACCCTCTGATGAAGCATGGGAGAGGATGAATGCAGACATCTTTCCTTCTTTGCTCTGTTTCCAAACAGCGGTTGGAGGGTTCCTGGGTACTTGAAACGAAACTTCCCTTTTTTAGCAGCCGGGTGGCTTCTGTGGTAGGGAATAAAGCAGGGCATATCTTTGTGACGGGTAAATGCACGCCTAAGCACAGTCTACTCTGGCAAAGGACAGTGGGGAGTCCAGATATGATCTCAGACCACTTCATGTTGCTTCCCATCTCTGTCATCAGTGCCCCCAGCCAGTCAGTCTGTGTTGCTTCAGCCAGTCAGTTTTAAAATTCTTTGCTGGTTCTCTTGGAAAAATTCTCTACAGTTTGTGAGCATGTAGCAGAACGTTTACATAATTATGCTAATATCGTAAGTATAGGTGCAATACATTTCTCCCTGATCTGCTCTCCTTAATTTAGCTAATAATTTAGCTAATATATTTTTACCATACCTTCAAATTTCATTCACAGTGCTTTCTTCCCTTCTTTAAGCAACTGTCTTTGACTCTAAGCACTGTCTTCAAGCTTGTCTGTAGCATTCTTTTACCACATAAACATCTAAAAATTTTTCTTGTATACCTGTCTGTTGCTTTTAGCCATTGCCTCTACATGTTCCTGTCATTCTTGTGTGTTCATTTCCCGAGGGAACTTCTCAGGTGTTAAAGATGCTGCTTTTTTCTAATGGATCAAAATGCCTGACTCCTTGATCTTGAGATCAAGTTTTCGAAGTTTGGGAGGGCTAAATGTGAAAATAAAGGTTTGTAAAGGATCGTGGTTTGTTTTTAGCTTGAAGAAACACTTAAGCTTTTTGAGAAGTGGTCTTCAGTTGTGCTTATATACACACACACACACAAGGAAAAACCAAAGGCAGGCTGTATGTTAGATGTCAGTCTGTAGTAAAATATTAGAATTTCAGAAGAAATAAAACTGGTGTTTTTATTCAATTGCATCTGGAATGTAGTCATTATATAAATTTTTAAATAATTGATTTAATATTATTTGAGAGATACAGGAAAGGATTTAGTCATCCAGATGGTACATGAGGAAACCAAATTAGAACTAAATGCAAAGAACCTGATTTTGTTTAATCATTACGCTATTCTGAACTCCCATTTATCTCATTTTGCAAGGAGATAACCTAGTGGTTGTCACTATAGCTGACTTTTAGCCTGCTATAGTACCATCTTGGGTTTGTCACAAAGAATGTTCATGACAATAGCATTTGAATACTTATTATTGATAAATATATACAAAAAGTATTCTAAGAAAATGTATCTGCACTAGTTACATTTGATTTTTTTTTCCATATGTGATTTTCAAATCCTGTTTGCCTAAACGTAGCAAGTAACTTCTTAAATTTTTGCTTTTTATGAGTGCTTGTTTACAAGTTATGGAAAACAATTAATACAGGCTGGTTAGATTTGAAAGATTTGAAACTTGGTCACTCAGATATTTCCCGTTTCTTCTTTTGGCCGGTGACAACCAGCTTATAAAAGGGTTCATAAGCTGGAGTTAGGGAGAGGTTAATTCTGCAAGATGCTGATAATGCTTCACAGTCTGGGTGGTCAAACTTGATGGTAGCATGTGTGGAGAGGTTGTGGGTCTCCGTTCCTGGAGATACTTGGAACTCAACTGGGTAGGGGCCTGAGCATGTTTTCCCTTTTAGGTCTGTAGATATTGCTCTTGACAATGTAGTTCACAACTAAGTAGAAACATAAATTTAAATGTTACTAGTGTCCAGTCATGATTCTGTTTTATATCATCTCTGTTTACTGCTAAATTTTGAAAGTTAAATATAAAATTCAAAAGGAAATAAAATGATGTGAATTATCACATTGCTTTACTGTTGCATAATTAACTTTTTTTAAAAGATCTGAATGTCAGGGGTTTGCTTTCCTTGCCAAACTAATCAGTATTTCAGTAAAAAGTTGTGAAGGAACTTTAGTTTGTTTTATCTCATCTTACTACTGTGGTTGGTCTGCTGATAGCCTCGTATAGTTCTTATCCTTCCAAGTGTTTGTTTCTGCATATTTGAAAACTTATTTTGTGGATGTTCTGAATTTTTTTAATCTTCTTAACTGGCCAGTCAATATCGTAACATATTTTATTGCCTTTTTTTTTTTGGCTTTTTTTGTTCGACATTAATTTGTATTTTTCTGTCAGCCGTGTCTGTATCTAATGTCTGTCTTGTGGCTCCCATTACCTCTGCACTGAGCATTCATGTAACAACAAATGCGTTTACCCCAGCAGTTGAGCAACCCGCTGGAAGTACCAACCTCGTTCTGTGCACAGGGAACATAAGGCACAGGGTAGATGTGCTGGACACATCTGAAATCTAGGCTGACACAGAAACGGAGTGAGAAGAGCTGAGGTCCAGTTCAGTGCTTCGCGCACAAAGCTGTACACTTCTCTTGTTTCACAGGCAAAAGCTCAGCTGGCAATATTTCTGTTTCTTAACAGGATGTTTCTCTTATATTACTTAACATCAGAGTCTATTATTTCAAGTGTTATCTCCTTTTGAAGTTGCCTCCATTTTCTTTTTACAGTCACAATTTTTAAACGAGCATTTCTCAGTCAATACCTTTTCTTTGCTGTTACTTTTCCCTAGATATATTGGTGTATAATTTCTTCAATGAATCTCATTTCACTGCCAGTTCGAACTTTCCTAAGGCCTGTGTTGGTCTGGTTGTGTAACTTTTGTTCTCAGTCCTTTCTGGTTTGGTAGAATCAGTGAATTGAATTGTTGAGCTGTTTACTTCAGTTGCTACCAGTGGTGATGTTAAGTAGGAAGGAATGTATCGGAGAATCTGTGTCCTTTGACATCCTTCTCCTGCACGTAGACCCTTTCTGTGTTCCTGATTGACGCCCTTTGTGCTTTCATGTGTTGTTTTCCCCCAGTGGAGATGACAGTATTCACACAGAACCAAGCTAAAGCACAAAAGTGATATTATTTTTAAAATCCTATAGTGTTGTTTGGTATATCTGGTCCTACTGTGATGATTGCATAGGCATACAAGGCATGATCAATTGTTCATGTGTTTTGAATGCTTCGGTGTATTTACTTTTCTAGGGTGGAGTTTAACTATTTAGATAACGTTCCTGTGAATGGAGTCTGTTCAGATCATTTTAACCACTGTGCTCTAAGAAGAGTGATTCCAGACAATTAATATTTTTACACTACAGTAAAAGATTTTTTTTCAGACTCTTTTGGAGTGATTAAATGGAGTTATATGAAGTAAGTCACTGAAGAGGAAAGGATGCATTCAACGATATGAGCAATGAACTTTTCCTTAGATACTAATTGAACTAAATACTTTTTCAGGCGGTGTACATGATGCCCACTGAAGGAGATGATTCATCCAAAAGTGTTCCTCTAGCATTGCAAAGAGTGTTTTATGAGCTGCAACATAGTGACAAACCAGTTGGAACTAAAAAGTTAACAAAATCTTTTGGGTAAGTTTCAGAAATTTCAATTATTTTTTGTTCTCATATAACATTTCTTTAAAAAGGCTTTATTTAAACTAGACTTTTTAGAGAGGTGCAGAGAAATGTTAATACGCCATGTTAATTGCTAGTTTTTCATAGGTTTTTAGTAATAATCATTCCTAAAGTCAGATTGGTGGGGCTACACAGTCATCAAACAAATCAGTAGTGGGATTGGGATTCGTGTTACCTGAAAGTTGTGACACATTTGTCTAAGTAAGATTGAGAACAAAACACATTGCTGAAATATTGCAGTTCATATATTGTGTCTCAATTGCTTCTGTTTTAAATCTAGGGAAATAACAGTAACTTGTATTTCCAGATTGTTAGTTCAGCACTGATGACTGTTGTAACACTTTGTTATTATACATCAAAGATGCATGTCTTTTTGCCTGTCCACAGTTTAGAAACATTTATCCCATATTCTGTTTCATGATTTAAAGCTTAAAAGGAATACCTGTGGTGTGAAGTAAAGGTGTCAGAGCACACACACAAAATATTTCTTTGCATTTTCTTTACTCTTGCACCCTCTTTTCCTCCATAAAACATCTATTAAAAGCTTGTTTTTTACTTTCATTCTTCCCCAGTATCCAGTTTGTTGCCCAATATTTCTTTGGTCTGGTACTACTTCTTGTGAGACAGTGTTAAGAAGTATATTTTTAAATCTAGAATATTCAAATATGCGGAAGACAGAATTACACGATATAGCTGTGTTGAGGATATTTTTGTTGTTTGTTTTTTACACTAGTTTGATATTTTGGTTGGGCAGAAGTTGAGAGAAGATGAAGATTAGCATAGCCTCTACAAGTTTTCTCTTTGCACATCCTATGAATTCAGAGGATTTTTAACTAAAAATTGTTCTAAAAGATTGTTTTTTGCATTATTTTGCTACATGTGTATTTATAAACTAACCTTTTGTAATAGTATTGAAAGGTTTTTTTGTTTGAAAACAAGTTATAAAATTAAATTATATGATCTTACATGATCACACAGCTGTCCTAGTGTTTAGCACGACAGTCACATTTCTGAGGTCTCTGATCCTGCAGCTTCTGCTAAAACTTGTAGAAGGGGTCTGTCCTCATAAGATTCTTGTAACCTTACAGCTACTCTTATTTTCTTTTCACCTTTTGAGGCGATTTTAAAATGAAATCGGTAACCTCAGTGCTGTACCTTTATCTGGTGGTATCTTCTTCCTACTGGTACACTGTATGCTTAGTTTATCAGCACTCCTGCTGTCCTGTTACACTATAAAGATTTGTTGATATCATAAATACTTCATCTTGAGCTAGTATCTTAACTGTGTCATCTTCAAGAGCATGAGGAGATCTTTCCTGAGGGTATTGCACATGCTTAATTTTGTATCTGAGAGTAAGCTTCTGAAAATGTGCTCATGCATGCCTTTGTTCTTGGGAAGGAACTTCTGAATGTGGTTGAAGATTTGTTCTTTTTCCTCCTTTAAGTCAGAGAGGGAGGGTTCTGACCTTGTGAGACGTAGCTATATGCTGTGTATATTTATCGGGTATTATGAGTTTCTGTAGAATCTAAATAAGTTTGGCTTTTTTCAGTAGAAAGTGATGCTGTCTGAAGGAGCTCCTTTTTAAAAATCCTTATATTAGTATGTAACCTTTTCTTTGATTTTTGTCCTTCAAGCTGGTAAGCATTTAAAGCCTGGAGATTCAGGAGGCTATTTTCCATTCTTAATTGCCCAATGGATTACTTCATTGATCTTGTTCCAGTGGGGACCCCCACACAGTTGTTCTGGCATGCTTTTGGGAGCAGCATGCTGCAGTGTGACAATGCTGATGAGTCACTGAGAAGAGAGTGGGAGGGGAAAATAAAGTTAGTATTGCTCCTGATCAGCCCTGTACTTCTGGCTTCAGGAGCCGGGGTTGAACCTTTGGCTCACACAGGAGCTGAAGCCTATGGTAAATATAGCTTATTTTATATAGTGGGAGTGATGGCTGTTGCAAAAGGAATTGTCAGAGACTTGAACTCAAGGATGCTTTTTAAATATAAAGAGTTTCTAGGAGCAAGTATTTCATGGTGAAATTAAAAACGGCTCCTTTATGCTTCTTCCCTTTTATTTAAGGTAGTAGCACTGAACATCTTTGCTGCAGTGTACCGTTTCGGCTACTGTGGAGGCATTTTGACTATGTTGCACTCGCCCCTCCGTTCACACAACTGCTTACAAATGTACATACAGTGCAGGTGGTGTTCAGGCAGCTGGGTGCGTCCTTGGATTTACTGTGCATCCAAGAGTTAACTGTTCAGATGAGCACAAAGGAGCCAGGATAAGTCCATTTGCTTCCTCTGATGTGCGCAAATAAGCCCTGAACGCTACTTAGCTGCACCTGAAGGGTGCTCCATACAGAGGCAGCTAGAAGCATGTTGTGGGAACTTTTCTGACAGCAGTGAGTTGGTCCGAGGCCTCCTCTTGAGTTTTTTGACATGAATTGCAAAGAGGTTTTAGACTAGATGAATTCTGCTGTCAACAGCCTGACCCTGGCCTCTTCCAGTGGCATGGGCTGCTTTCCTGGTACCAGTACCACAGAAAGAAAAGGCAGGAGGGTGCAAAGCAGCTGCCAAAATGTTCCACAGGTTCACTGCCCCTTCCTCCTCTGAGCTGGGCTTACTGAAAGGAAAAATGGCTTTAGAAGCAGGCTGTAGGCCGAGTAAATGCTACAGAACTAAAAAGCATGCGCACCAGGCAGTACTAAATCTTAGAGTCTATACATCTCACTATATATTAAATTCCTGGTATGAGAAGAAATCATGAAAATGACTTCTGAGCTGTAAATTTTCGTTATGGTATGGTAATTTTTCTGTTGATTTGCCTTACAAAGGTGGGAAACTTTAGACAGCTTCATGCAACATGATGTCCAGGAATTATGTCGAGTGGTATGTTTTTGCTATTTCTTACTCATGTATCATAGTATTGTCTCTTGATACTGTGTGTATATAATACAATTCAGTAACATTCCTAGTAATAGTGATACTAACTGATTAAATTAAGTCTATATGAATTGAGGCAGTTTTTGCCTTGGTTTATTTCTCTTTTTTAAGAATGGGATTAATTGTGACTTTTGAGGGTGAGGAGTTTGTGAAGGATAGGGAAGGTTGAAAATAAATAGAAAATATATATTCTAGTGGTCCTTATATTGCTGTAGAGAGGAATGCAACATTGAACATGCAGGTGCATCACTTAATTTGTGAGGTTTTCCAAACCCAAAAGATGGTAGCTGGGGTAGCCCTCAAAACATTTTCTAGGGGAAAGAAGAGAATTTGGAGGACTAAAAAAGGAGATACCAGTATGAATAGACTAAAACTTCATTTTTATGCAAATGGCTTAGAGTTTAATCAGTATAATAGTCATTTGTATGTGATGACTGAATTCAGCAACTGTGCATGTTTATCCTATGTAAAAACTAATCTTTCTTTCAGCTGCTTGATAACGTGGAAAATAAAATGAAAGGCACGTGTGTAGAAGGCACTATTCCTAAATTGTTCAGAGGGAAGATGGTGGTATGTATTTAATCTGTTAGTAATTTTTAAAATTAACTCTGTTATTTGTGTACATTGAAATTCTATGGTGTTTGTTTTTGTTTACAGTCTTATATCCAATGCAAACACGTAGACTATCGATCGGAACGAATAGAAGATTATTATGACATCCAACTAAGTATAAAGGGAAAGAAAAATAGTAAGTGATACGTCATGATATGCACCAATCAAATACTTCAACATGTTGGGCTGTTTTTTGTTTTTTTTTTTTTTTGTTACCGGATGGGTTTAGTACCTGTTTGTTTAGTGGCTGCTGATTTCAAATGGGCTTGATGGTGCTCAGCACTTTGAAAGATCCTTGTTTTAATTTCAGAGGAATGGGTCTTACTTTTTGACAGCTCATTGAAAACATTTTCTGTAGAAAACGTCTTTGCTTATGTTACCCTTTTTCCCCTTCTCCCTTTTCACTTCGCTGTTCCTTCCCGCCTAATTCTCTGAGATATATTTTCATGAAACTCTTTGAATTTAGAGATTTTACTGGTGTCATGGAAGTGCATCAGTGACATGTTAATAACAGTAGTGTTATCACCGTAGGTTATAATTTATACATGGAGATGAACTTGTGGGTAATAGGTTCGTATTTATGCCTGACCATAGCAATAAGAAAAAAAGAATAAACTAATCAGATTAACGTAACATTGATCACTTATCGGTGGTCACCAAGTATTTGGCGTACAAGACATGAAAAAGGATGCGTAAGACTCAAGCAAACAAAATTATCTAGTTTGATACTTAACAGCTGTAGAGAGAATACATTTGGCAGGCAATTCTAACTGATTTTAAAATCTTGAAATTCCTATGTATGCCCCTCCAATTTTGGTGTGTTTCTTGATATTCTTGAACAATATAAAACTTTAATTTTAATTTTTATAAAGACAAATACTCAAGTACAAGTTCTGGTGTCTTAAAATGTTATTTGATAAATATATTGTTAAGCTCCTATGCTAGAGTAAACTTAAATTTTTCTTCCTCTTTCTGTATTATTCCAAATCTTTTTCATTTAGTTTTTGAGTCCTTCATTGACTATGTTGCAGTGGAACAGTTGGATGGTGATAACAAGTATGATGCAGGAGAACATGGCTTGCAGGTATTTTTCTTTTAATTTGATTTTTAAATTTTATTTTTGTGTCCTTGATGAAACAAAGCTACAGTGGCCAAAAAACTTTGCTACTGATACAACCATTCTAGATTGTATCAACAACTGATCTTGGTCATTTTTCTCTTCAGGCAAGCTTGTACGTAGCTCCTCTAAATTGCTATTAGACTTCTCAAAACAGAGCTTAGATTTTAAAAGTCTACTCAGCAATGAATTTTGATTTTGTACCTGTAACAGTTTTAGTGACTAGAATGATTTTACAGTTAAATTCTTTACTGATTTTCAAGACTGAGAATTTATTCAAATCCTTCCTCTAAGAGTGGCCCAGTCTTCTGTGTCTAGTAAAAACAAAAAACAAAAAACCAAACAAAAAAAAAAAGCTCTGAAAGTTACTTTAGAGAGGCAATTTCTATATTGTCATCAAGAACATTAGATGCACCTGTGGAATTTTAACTGTTTATGTGCACATTTCTGAGCTTTTCAGTTGTACTTTGCAGCATCCACTGTAGGGAGTAGTAGTCCTTTAAAAATTTTTCTTTTTCTACTAGAGCTTATTTTTGCAGCTTCCCTATAGCAGTTTTTGTCAGTAATGTGCTTATATATTCTTAGGTGTTCTCAGAAAGCAGCATAATAGTGAAATATCTGTTGTCAGGATACAGTGGACATGAAATCCTTAATTGATCAGAAATGAGATTTTGCCTCAGTATTCTTCTGTAAATTCATTCTCTAAATTTCATTTATATCTGAGTTGCTCGTAACGTAGTGCTATGTTCACATGTGCTTCATGAATGACCTAAATTTAAATGAAATGTTTTCTTGTATGATGCTACTTTGAGTAGCTCTTGGGAGGACTGCAGCATTAAGATGGTTCAAAACTGGGGTGGAAGTTAACTATTCTTTGCACATTATAGTGTCAAGTCTATAAAATAAAAGTTTAAAGAAAAATATCTGCAGCAGACAGGTATTTTGAATTGCTAAAAATCTTACAATTTCAACCCTCTATTTCCTTTAAAATGTCTAGGAGGCAGAGAAGGGTGTAAAGTTTCTCACGTTGCCACCAGTGCTACACCTACAGCTCATGAGATTTATGTATGATCCTCAGACTGACCAGAACATCAAGATAAATGATAGGTGAGTTTGGGGTGGGTTTTTTGGTGCATTTTTTCTTCGTGTGCTTTTGGTTTTGGATGTAGAATTTGGACCAGTTGATGTATTTTTGTAAACAATAATAATAAATAATAATTAAAAAAGGACAAAATCCTATTTTTGAATCAGTTCCAAGGGGAAGGTGTGTGTACAGGCATATGTTAGAGGTCCCCAAATTGAACGTTAGTGTTGAATTTGTCATTCAGAACTTCAATTGCCATTTGTAGCTGTTGTTTTAAACATAATGCAAGCAAATGTAGTTTTTTAATGTAGTTTTTTTCTTTTTCAAAATTAGGTTTGAGTTTCCTGAACAGTTGCCACTAGATGAATTTTTGCAAAAAACAGATCCTAAAGATCCTGCAAATTACATTCTTCATGCAGTTCTAGTACACAGTGGAGATAACCATGGTGGACATTACGTTGTTTACTTAAATCCAAAGGGTGATGGCAAAGTGAGTATTCAAAAACAACTAAACATATTTGTGTGGTGTAAATAGATACTTGCAGTTTTCATAATGGGCAAATCTTTGCAGTTGTTCTTTCCCTAACAGAAGAGAGTACTGGCATGATCAATTAGAGAAGTCAAATCTCTGTTTGATGTAGTTTGTAGGTTGATATTTGTCATTGTTGTTTCTGTTCTAACATATTTGGGAAACTTGCTTTGGATTTACAAAGACAAAGCAGCAGCCCTCATGGCTAGTTTTCTTTTGCTCTTTAGGGGAGAAGCTTGCATTTGGAGGCATCACTTGCCTTATTAAGAGAGCACCTTCATATTTTCTGTTGGCTTTTGGCAAAAAGACTAAGGGAAGCCCTTCAGTCTTCTGTCTGTGTGTTGAATTTCTACAGCGAGCAAATTTTATCCAGCATTTCTCAGACTTCATGCTGAAGCAAATATGAGTCTTCCTAATGTTTCTGTGACTCAGAAATTCAGTATCTTTGCATGTCCAACTGTTACAGGTTTAGGTGACTTGATCAGATTAGATGTTTATGGGTCAGGTGCCTCTTCCCTTGAGCTTACTGGTTTTCTGTGTCAATGACTGTTCACAGTAAAAGGAGCATTCAGGTTTTACTGTGAATTTGTTTCTATTTGTCTTTCACTATTAATCAGTTTTATTAGTTTTATTTAAAATTTCTTGTAAACTATTTCAAATTTACAAATAATTACCAGATAACTGGTGCATCATTGCATTGTGTTATTTAATAAAAATAAGGCCAGCTATCTGAACTTCGTATAGAAATGTGAAATACTTCAGGAATAGTCTTGAGATTAATTCTTTGTATAATTATCTGGCTAAAAGCTTTTGATATTCAGTGTAAGATTTTCAGATGAGTCGGAGGTACTTGTGACCTCCCTTATGCTGAGTGCAGGTAGCACAAATTACACCGAACTGTAGAATTTTTTAAACTTATGATGCTTGAAGAGAAATTGTAATTACTTGGAGCTGAAAGGCATGCCAGAAATAGGATTAATTTCTCATTCAAGAACATGTTTCTGTGTAAAACGTTATATTGATGTAATATTTTCTCTCTAGTGGTGTAAATTTGATGACGATGTTGTATCAAGATGTACAAAGGAAGAAGCGATTGAACACAACTATGGAGGCCATGATGATGACTTATCTGTACGACACTGTACCAATGCGTACATGTTGGTTTACATCAGGGAATCAAAATTAAGTATGTATACCCTGTGTGTGTTCCAAATTAGATCGGGATAGAGGGATTTAGAGATATATTTGATTTCTGAATTATTGACAGCCTTCTTATACAAAGGGGCTCCATTAGTTATAGATGGCATCTGTAGATTCTATGGGGATCGACCAGCCTTTCTCTCACTTCTGGAAAGTGTTCTAATCCTCCGGCATCTTGTCTTAGCACAGTAAGACAAGACTGTGTATCAGCAAAGTGCTTTAGCCTTAATTGTTTTATAGGATGAAAAATCAGTGACTCTTGGAAATTAAATCAAATCCATTATAAATATGTAGATATATGTATATTAAAAACAATTGGGTGGTGGTAAATGTTTTTTTAATCCTGAAGTGAATATCTAATTCAGAAGTCTGTGATACATATTTCATGGAAATAGTGCATTTTGGCTCAGGATAGAAAATACTTCTTTTGCCAAAACATGATGATATCAAATAATGTTTTTAATTGAAAGATGAAAAAGGCAGGTTTTTTTTCTTCAGAGGAAAGTCAACTGTGTATGAAAACCCTGTTTGATGTAAATTTCAAAATGACATCACAAAATTTGCTTTGTAGGTGAAGTTTTGCAGCCTGTCACAGACCATGATATTCCTCAACAACTTGTAGAAAGGCTACAAGAAGAGAAAAGAATAGAGGCTCAGAAGAGGAAGGAGAGGCAGGAAGCTCATCTCTACATGCAAGTGCAGGTCAGCTTTTGAAATAGACCAAGTTGCAATTGCCTTCCAAACAAATTGAATATTGAGCCACCTAAGACAAACCTAGATTTTCAACTCTTGAATATGTTTTGGAAGTAGCATTTGAACTGAAATAATTTCAGTGCTTGTAAGTATATTTACATGTGCACTGAGTACTGATGAAACAAACTGTACTGTGCTGGAAAATCAAAGCATTTCTGTTTTCTCTAGAAGGCTGTGAAAAGTTACTTGCAAGGAAAAATAGTAAGTTCAGGTGAAAGGAAAAGGACTAGGTTATTTTAAATGTCTGCCCTGCCACTGCACTTTTATCTCCTTCAGGAATTATTTTCTAAAATTAGAATGTATCTAGCCATAGGCAGCAAGGCTGGACTTCTGCCAAACTGAGCTCATCAAGTAGAAGCAGAAGGAGAGAGTGCTTATATTTGCAATTATCTCTTTGGAAAAGCCAGATGGACTGGATTGTTATGAATTGCCTTAAGGAACCCTGTTTATGGCTCTTTCCAGAGCCCATCTGGCAGAAGAAAATAAAACCCATTTTCCATTTGCCTCCATGTTTCTTTGCATGTTCTTTCTAGAGTTCTTATGTAGAGCTATTGGTAAAGGTTAGCTTGTTCCACACTACATTTACACTAGAGCTATTTCCAGTGGAGAGATTAGCAGAGTTGTGTGGTCTTTCTCTCAGTTAAAAAAAAATACATGGGAGCTGTAGCAGATGCAGGAAATGTTTTAGGCCATCCTCTGTGCATTACACAAAATAGTTATGTAGCCTTTTTTTTTTTTAAGTGCCAACATTTTTAGAATACATGTTTCCAAGATTGGGATCTAAGTGCAACTGGTGTTTTATTGTTCAGGATTTGTAAGAATTACTGTACATTAATTACTTACAGTGATTTGATTCACAATTTTTAAATTCCATTATAATCTGTGTACTTGCAAATTTTCTTCATGAGAACACAAATAGCGTTAGCAGTGTGATGCCAACCATAGAGTCAATGACACTGCATAGGAAAGCATCATAAGAAAATATTGTATTGTGGAGCTGAGTAATATAAATAGTAACCTTTAAATGTAATTTTTCAGATAGTAGCAGAGGATCAGTTCTGTGGCCACCAAGGCAATGATATGTACGATGAAGAAAAAGTGAAGTATACTGTTTTCAAAGTATTAAAAAACTCCACGCTTACGGAATTTGTTCAAAACCTCTCTCAAACAATGGTAAGCTTTCTGTAGCTGGCTACGTGTGTTTATTTTAGTATGTTATGTTAGTTTTTATCTTCTCCAGGTATTAGCAGCAGTCATAGTTTAGACCTTTTAAAATAGAAGTTCTGTTTGTTTTTAATAAAAATATCTTAATCTTTTTTGTTTCCTGTCACAACTTTTATTTATGTCAGGGATTTCCGCAGGATCAGATCAGATTATGGCCAATGCAAGCTAGAAGTAATGGAACGAAAAGACCTGCAATGTTAGATAATGAAGCAGATGGCAATAAAACAGTAAGTATTCATTGATAAGTAACATGTATGTCGTCTGTGATTCTTAGATTTCAGATCCTAACTTTGGGACATCAGATCTTTAAGTGTTTTAATTTAGCCTTTGTCTGGTAAAGTTTCATATTTGAGAAGATTTGGGCTATAGTGGGTTGATTGGGGTGGAAAGGAGGATTGTGGTGTATGATTCTTCTTCCATGAAGAAAAGACATAATCATGGTTTATATCCTAGATTTTAAACATAAATATATTTTTAGTCTTCCATTATTTGGGCAGAAACAATGGATTTAATGAAATGTATTGCTGAAGATGTAAAACATTGTACTTAAATACCACAAGAAGGGGATTGGTTTCACTGTCCTCTATTTTTTTTTTTTTAGAGTGAAGTAATTTTCTTGCTATAATAGAGATAACTGTAGGTATACTTTTAAATGAAAAAGAAATAGGTCCATTTTAAGTAAAACCTATCATTTGTGCTTCATTAAAACTCTTAATTTTTTTCTGTCATTGTTTCTCTTCTCATAAACTTTCTGTCACTAGTGCAGCTAAAAAAAAAAAATCCCACTCAGAAAGTATGTCAGAAAGTTCTCATATCTGATGAAAATATAGATGTTAGTATTATGTTCTCTAGAGACTTTTTTCTTCTTCCACATCTACATAGATGATTGAGCTCAGTGACAATGAAAATCCATGGACAATATTTTTGGAAACAGTAGATCCAGAGATGGCTGCTACTGGAGCAACATTACCCAAGTTTGATAAAGATCGTAAGCATATATGCTAAAACTCGAGTAAATGCAAAATACTTTGGTTATTATCTCAAGAAACCTTGTGTACTTGTGTTTTTCAATGATGTCAGTGATGTACCCATCAAACTACAGTGCTGAAATTAGTTTGTCTCGTGCATTTTTTTTCCCTTCATTTCTTTTTTTAAGTGCAAGGTGTGTTTCAAATGCTTTTAGAATCACTGAATAATTTTTCATAAATGCAGGTAAATATATATAAATTCAGTATTTAAGAATATTTTAAGGGCATTAATTAAATGAATAAAGGAAAGACACACTTACTTTGCTGTTTAAAGAAAAGTACCTAGGTGACTATTTCCAGGCATAGTCAAATACTCCTTAGAAAAAAAAATAAATCTTGTCTTAATTTCTAGATGATGTAATGTTGTTCCTGAAAATGTATGATCCGAAGACTCGGAGTTTGAATTATTGTGGACATATCTACACACCTATATCCTGTAAAATACGTGAGTTCTAAAATTCAATTTCATTATTATAATTGAAAAAATTTAGAGACAATGTATTGTATATCTAATTTATTTTTAACAGTTAGTTGTTCTATTGAAGTCAAAAATAGGCCACAGTGAAATTTTTATTTCTCCCAACACCAGTGCTGGTTCTCTGGTACGCTTTTCTTTCCCATGTTGTCAGTGAAACTTTCTGCGAGGCTGACAGTTTTGCCTTAACACAGCATTGGCTGTCAGGTGTTTTTTTAGTTTTACAGTATTCTTCAGGTGTTGCTGAACATAAAAAGTTGTTTCAGACTTACTGTAAAGTTTTGTGATATGATATTGCTCCCCAGTTTTTTTCTTTTATTTCAGGTTATTTTTCAGAATGGACCTTTGCAATCACTCTTAAAGTAGTCTTATACAATTTGAGTACTCTTGTACTCGTTTTCACACTGGTAGCCTGAGAATAGCTGCTTGGGTTTACTTAGCTGTGAGCCTTGGTTTTCATATGGATCCATTTAAGGAATTCAACAAGTGGCCACCAAGTTAAGATACTTTATCATTTTGAATATCTCATTCTGTTGATTTGTACATGCTTTATGTTTTTGTGTTTTATCCATGTGATTTCAAAAAAAAAAAAATTAAAATTAAATCCATCTCTGAAGAAGGAACACTGTAATTTAATTTCCTTGATCTTGGATGGCCTTGCACATTTTTTTTGTTGTTCAGATGAAGTGAAAGGAAACCTTAAAGTCTCTCTCTGGGTTAAATCTCAATATGGGCAGCTTTAGCCTAGAAGGTTCCATTCCTTAGAAAGGCATTTTAAAACTATTTAACCAGAACAAAAGAAAATAGATTCTCTGTTACTTTACGGGTAGGTCTTGCAAGCAGTTACAGTGCAATGCATTTCACACTCCTTTTCTTTTCCAACAGGTGACTTGCTTCCAGTTATGTGTGAGAGAGCAGGATTTCCACAAGAAACTAACCTTATCCTCTATGAGGTTTGGATCGATAGACTTGTTTATTGTAAAAATCATTATTGCTGTACCAGTAGCAAATTTTGGGGTCTTTTTTTTTTAAGGATGAACCACTGTTTGATAATGTTCTAAATTGTGGATAATAAATAACCAAGTAGGTTGAGATGCAAAGCTTAGCATGGCAGTTGTGACCTAACATTCTCATGTACAACACAGACACAGTTCTGTCACTCGTAAATCCAGTCATTCACACAGAAGGGAACACTTGCATCTAGAGAATTTGTGGAATTGCAATCTTTGGGACATTTCCAGCACCTGAAGGAATGAGGCCTTGAGCAAACTGCTCTAAACTGGAAGTTAGCCCTGCCTAGAGTAGGAGGTTTAGCTAAAGGCCTCCAGTGGTTCCTTCAAATGAAAATTATTCCATGATTCAAAATGCGTATCTCTGAACTTTTGATATTACACATCTGTTTCATTGTTATCTTATATACTTAAGTACATTACTAATGTTCCCAACTCTTTTAAAGAAACCAAATGGTGAAACTCTACTTGCAAATTGAAGTTCAATATTTAAAAGGTGCATAAAAGCGACTAATAATGTTACATGTATGTTATAATACACTGTGAGGCATGATTCTGTTAACAAGGTTCTGTCAAACCAATACATTTTTCCTGAGAACTGAAGGGATGAATATTTTGACTTGATCAAGTAAAGGTGGTAAAGTATTATGATTTAACATTTTTGTCACTTACATTCTGTAGCTAGAGGGTGGGAAAAAAAAGCTTTATTGGTTTAAAAAAAAAGGCAATAATTTATAAGTCATAAGTACTCTAACTAGTAGGACTGAGGTCTACAGTGCTGCAAGAGAGTATCAGCAGATAGTTAACTTTGGAACAGATTTAAAATTAGAAAACTAGAAGTCTGAGGCTTTAAAAACAAAACAAAAAAATCTCTACATGAACTCCTACATGTGCAGCTTTTCTAGTATGAAATCTGTGCATACCCTCTGAAACTCAGCGTTAGAGGAGCTATGCTGCCAACATTATCGGCCATTGTATTTTCAGTGCCCCTCTTAGACAGATGAGTTGAGAAAATGTTGCATCATCTCCTTCCTTCTACAAGTTCAAAGTCAGCAGACAAAATACTTTGTCTGCTAACATATTTCTATTACAGAAATAGTAAATCTTTGCAACTGCTGTATTTATTGAGCACCGAAGGTACAGATCTTGCCAAGGCAAAGTTCTTACTATAGTAAGAACAAGGAACTGTTTTTTGTGTGTTTTGTTAGCAGTCCTGCAGTTCTCTCTGGTGGTTCCAGGGGCACACATGCAGTTCCATGCTATAGAGCAGACTTGTCAGGTACTGCTGTATGTATTTATTTTCAAAAATCACATGTGCCTTGCAATATGCAAAACATTTGTACTCCTTTACGGGTCAGGATTGCATTTGTTTCTAGTTATAGGCAGGTGCTTTTTATCTCGGGAGGTTATCCTACAAGTAAAAATAATATGTATATATATATTTTATAGTATAAGCATTTTTAATAGGGCTTTGTTGTCTTTTTTGTGCGTGTTCCTTTACAAAAGCTCTGCATTATTAAATCAGTAAGCATACTTAGTATTCTCCAATCTTTCTGGAAGCTGCACGAGTAGAAAATTAATCTGAAATTTACAAAATTTCAGTGGTATGATAATACTGAATGATAAAATACTTCAAAATTAAGATAACTTGAGTGAGAATCCTAAGGTAAAGTATTGGTAAAATAAGCATTTTTATCCATAATAATGAGGTGGCTGTGAACCTTAGCTAAGATTGCATTTAATTAAAAAAAAAAAAGTATACACACACACTTCTTTCAGTTGAAAGAAAATAAAAGTTACCTTGTCTGAGTACGTTTACTATTGTGACTTTTATTTTTGTCTCTTGTTTATTCTGTGTGATAAACAATTTTCTTTTTTCGTTGCAGGAAGTTAAACCCAATTTAACAGAAAGGATTCAGGACTATGATGTATCTCTTGATAAAGCTCTTGATGAACTCATGGATGGTGACATCATAGTGTTTCAGAAGTATGTATTTTAAAGGGCCGGCTTATCATTACAATTAAATCACCTGGTTCACTTTGAAAACAGAACTTCCTTTAATTTAGTACTCTAACAGGAGCAAAGTATAGTTTTCCAGCAGTAGATGTTCTCAGCAGTTCTCATTTGTTCATTCAAAGGGGAAATGAAAAATATATTGATAGCTTTTTAATTATAACTTCACATAATTTAAGGAAATTCATCCTAGTTTAGAAAACTAATGCTCATAAATACTGAAATACGTCTCACTATTACCAAAGCGTGGTTCAGCAATACATCTGAGTTCTGCAGCTTTTTACTTGGAGCCACTGTAATCCAAACAGTGAAGAGCCTACCAGAATTTCAGATCTTGGGTTCTGTACCACCAGTGCTGTACAAGGCTCTTGACTTGGAGCTCCTTTCAACTTAGAACTGAACTCCTCTCCCTTTTTCCTTTTATTCATGCTCACTTTAAGTTCCATACTGGTCTGCGGTGATGAGATGCTTCCAGTTTGCCTGAGTGTATACAAGTTATGGGTGTACTGGTGCTTCGACTGGAGTTTTCTCCAAGGCAACAGGAGAACTCCTGCTTCTTTATCCATTAAAGGGATCTTTCCTAAGCTTGTCAGGGCTATAAATCAGCATTTCAATGCTCTCACTCCTGATGGTCACACCCAACTGTGTTGCTCTGTTTCTCTCCATGGGCTGACAGTGGGTGGAAGCCAGCTAGTCTATCTTCAGCACTCTTACCCCAGATTATGTGAGATGAATGTATTTCTCATGTCATGCCTTGGAACTCGCATTCCCTGTTGACCCAGTTGGTGTTATGCACCTTTGGCTGGCTGCTGAGTTTTGGGTAAGTGCACAGCTTGTACCCTGGTGCTATTTCTCTGCTGAGAAGATAGGGGTACTGGTCAGTAGTGACCCAAACCAGCATCTGTGCAGGTTGTTTTGCTTCTGTGGTTCAAGGAGTGCTGTTGTACATCTGGCCTCTGTGCAAAGCAATTGATACAGGGGTATACAGAAAGTTTTGGCAGCATTAATAAAGACACACACTAATGTGCCAGGGTGGAGAGGGAGGGAAGAAAGCTGTTAGAATGCTGCTGTGAAATGAGTGGAATTGTCTATTGCCAGATTGCCAAATGAGAGAGCGCGGTGTGCAAGTGCAGTGACTCTTGCACTGCACAGAAATATTCAAGGGTGTGAGTCACTACTGACTGTATTAGTTCTACTGTGTACAAGTGGTGGCTCTTTAAAAAGGTTTCTTAACTTTATTTCTGTATTTCTCAACTGTCACTGATTTACTGTAGAACCTGTTTAAGAGCCCTAGCTACGTGTATCTATAACAATGTAATGTGTAATGGTATTATCATTTCTCTGCTCCTGTAGGGATGATCCAGAAAATGATAACAGCGAACTACCAACAGCTAAAGAATACTTCAGAGACCTCTATCATCGAGTGGATGTCATTTTCTGTGATAAAACCATCCCCAATGACCCTGGCTTTGTTGTTACTTTATCCAATAGAATGAACTACTTTCAGGCACGTACCCTATTTGTTTCTTTGCATTTATTTCCTTGTGCTGGAAGTGACTTCTGTATTAGTTCATAAGCATGTTATAAATATTTTTAGGGAAGAGTAGATATGTTCTTGTACACTTCTTGCATTATGGTAAGGAAAAAAATAAGAAAACCACTAATGCTTCTGAGAAGAAAATACTTTAAAAAAAAAATAATTTATTAATTGGATTTCATGCTGTGACATGAAAATATTGATGGAAATAACATGGTGATATAACCCAGCAAGCTAATTTCCTATGAGTGAGTTGAAGAACAGTGAGAATCTTCAAAGAACAAAGAATACAGGTTTCCTAAAAAAAAAAAATATTATAATGAAAAACAAAAGAGGAGTAGAGCTATTGTTGTGGCCTTTTGGTGACAGTGATTTATTGTAATTAGAGACATGTTCCCCTCCCATTCCCTTTCCTTCTTACTCTGGGTCACCTGTTCAGAAGCTAGAGATAGTAGTTTCTTCTTTTCTTGGAGAAGTAGACATAGTGGATCTCTCCCATTATTTCTCTAGCATAATATTTTTGAAGTAGAATAATGAATGATTGGGGTTGCACCAAATGACCTCTAGAGGTACCTTCCAACCTTAACCATTCTGTGATTGTATGACTGTAGAGCAGTGCCACAACTGTCTGAAAAAAATCAGAACTTACACAAATTTTTGTTTGCAGGTTGCAAAGACAGTTGCACAAAGACTTAATACGGATCCAATGCTATTACAGTTTTTCAAGTCTCAAGGGTAAGACAAATTTTCTAGTTTGGTGTTCTGTGTCTAAAGTATTGTTTAAAATACTTAGCCCCAAAATAAGTAGGTTTCAGTTAATTTGTAGCTTTTCCATGTTGTGAACTAATTTTTTATCATTATAATGTTAGCGTTCTGGCACACACAGCAAGTTGCATAGACAGTTTACTAACTATTACAGTGGCTGGCTCTAGAGACCCCATGAATTGTTCATTTTATAAGAATTGTAGTAAGTAAAATTAAAAAAAAAAAAACCAACAAGCATTTTAAAGGATTGTTGTTTAAATAACATTTCTGAAATGATTAATTGTTTCAGAGCCTTTACTGTATGGGTCAAGTTATTAAACTAATGGAAGTGCTATTTCAGAATATGCAGATGTCTAGAATGGAGGAGACCAGAAATAAGTGCATATGTAAAAGCAGGATTCTTGCTGCTGTTAAAGCTTTAAATGCAGGAGCTACTTGTCTCTGACTTTTATTTTTACTATTTATTTCCTGGAAGCCTGCAAATAAGGAAAGTTAACTCCATCCTGGCCAGACCCAATACAATGACTGGGATCCCACAGAGCTGCTAAAAGGGATGTTTCTGGTTAAAGTGGTGGTTTTGGGCACAGTTGTGTAAAACTGGATTTGAATCTATAGGAAACTGCAACTGCAGCAGAAAACAGCATACTGGTAGTTATAGGTATATGCTGCAGGAATAACACACACACAAATTGTATAAACTTTTTGTAGGTATGTAAAAGTAGAGTGCTCTTGAATCATTAACCTGCAGGTCTCTCCCTTCCTCATCAAGGAGCCTGTCCCAGTTTGGATAGCTCTGTGTAGCTTACTGGGCTTCGGTCACTCTGGAATTTTGCTGTGTCATATGGCCCCACAAATTAACCTTTCACAATCTGAATCAGGTGACTTTAGTGCTGCTATACTAGTAGTTTCAGAGGAATATAGGTCTGCCACTCTGCAGGATTAAAGGTAAACTCTTAAACATCTGAGAGAGTTAACATGTACAGCAAATGGTATTTCTGTTCCCATGTGCTTGCCTGTTTCTAAAAATCAGTAAAGCATTGGATATAATGCTGTTTAGCCTGTACTAGCAATTACGTGAAACTAGTAGCCAGGAATAAAAATGTTCTTGGTACTTTGATTTACTGAGCATCAATGGATTCTAAAGAGATGTTTGTGTTTTTTCTTTTTCTCTTCTGTAGTTATAGGGATGGCCCTGGCAATCCTCTTAGGCATAATTATGAAGGTACTTTAAGAGATCTTCTGCAGTTCTTCAAGCCTAGGCAACCTAAAAAACTTTACTATCAACAGGTAAGAGTTTTTTGTTTTTGTTGGTGTGAATAATAAAAAAAAAAAATTGCCCTGTACAAAGTATGCCTAAAGTGTTTCTCTTTTCTTCTTTAAGCTCAAAATGAAAATAACTGATTTTGAAAACAGAAGAAGTTTTAAATGCATATGGCTAAATAGCCAGTTTAGGGAAGAGGTGAGTGAGGTTGGCTGTTATTTGTTATAATTTCTTTGTTGAAGTTGGTACAGCTGTGGTTATGGTACAGTTTGTACATTCTGCTGTCTCTGAAGAACACCAAGTTAGAACAGAGCTGTACCTTATAGAAAAACAATGCCAGTTCTTAAAAAAAAAATTTGAAGCGGTTGTTCACTTCAGTAATTTTTATTTTTTAAATATGGATTTTTGATGAAGAATCCAGTGTTTTCTGTGCTTTAATATGGTTGTTTACATTTTCAGGTTTTCTAATCACTTTTCTGTTCTAAATACCACCTAGGAAATAACAGTATATCCAGATAAGCATGGGTGTGTGCGGGACCTGTTAGAAGAATGTAAAAAAGTTGTAGAACTCTCTGAAAAAGGTTCAGGGAAATTAAGGTAAAGCTGGAAGATTTTGGATTTCTTCTATGTGATTGTATGCAGAAAAGTATCCATAGAACTTAAAATACTGTGAAAACTATTATTATGAAATGAAGTCTAATACTGTGTTAAAAAATGAAAAGATTCAGGAGTCTCATTAAGAGAGTTCTTATTAAATACAAATAGGAATCTTACGTAGCTATGTAAGTTTATGAAATAAATAATAAATTCTTGAGATGCTTAAGATTCATCAATCTCAGTTATTAATTCACAACGTAATAATTGTTTCCAATTCATGCTGTTCGCTTTTCAGGAGAGAAAAGTGAGGTCATTTAAAGAGAGTTTAAAAATAATTAAAACCTTTGCACTGCTAAAACAGAAAATTCAATCCTAGTATCTGTTTACATTCTGACTACACTAATTCTTCTTCAGGTTTGAGAAACTAATGTTGCATTGTTTTTTGTCTTTTCCCCACCACCCTCCATCCTTCCCCTTATAATGCTTTTTCTGTTCATGTGTTTTTAAGGCTGCTAGAAATAGTAAGTTACAAAATAATTGGTGTCCATCAGGAAGATGAGCTGTTAGAGTGTTTGTCACCTGCAACAAGTCGAACGTTTCGAATAGAGGTAAATACTACTTTCTTTAAGAAACTTTAAAACTTGACTTTGAAAGAAGAAAGTATTTCAGGTGGTTATTGTCTTTTCCTAGATTCTGTTTTTCAAATACTGTGATACTTGCAGCAAGCAAGAATACGCGATTATACATATATATTTTAAAGATAATCCTTCTAAAAATCTCTGTTCCATCTCCTACCCTGTAATGGTTCCATTCTTTCAATCTTTACATACGTTTATATAACAAAACGTGAACAATTGGCAAGGGCCTGTCCTGAGAACATTTGCCTTCTTAGCAATAATTAATTCCAAGGTTTGTATGGGGACTCATCATGCAAATTTTCATGCTTGGAACCCACATTGATATGCAGAATTGTATTCTAGAAGACTGTTTCCTTTTCTTTTTAAGTTAGAGCTTCTTGAGCCAAATCTTGTTACTTAGTGTGATTTTTTCTAAACATTTCATCTTGCAAATCTGTTAACTTGCCTCAAAGATAAGAAATAAAAAAAGAATAGTAAGCTTCCAATGTAAAGCTGTAATGAGAAGATGACAAGAGAAGGTCTGTGATATTTTTGTAACTACAGCTGATGGAAGATTTCATGTCAAAAAAGCCATCCAGGGAAGCCAAGAGAGTGTTTTACTGAATAGGGGAAGCTCAAGCATTGTTGTGACAGAAATGAATGGGGGTGGGGAGATGACACTATGTCAAAAAAAAGGTCTGTCTTTAATTGTTTTTAAATAGACTTGTTTTGCATCAGTAATAATACGTTAAGTATGCATTTAGTTACTTAATATGTTGGTTTTTTTTTGTGGAAGCTTTAGCTGATTGCAGTCTTAATTTTATGTCTGGATCTAGGAAATTCCTCTGGACCAGGTAGATATAGATAAAGAAAATGAGATGCTAATCACAGTGGCACATTTCCACAAAGAGGTTTTTGGGACATTTGGAATTCCATTCTTGCTGAGGATACACCAGGTACATATGCCTCCCTTTTCTCCTTATGCAATAATCTTTTTGATGTTTCTTAAAATACTGTAAAAGAAAGTGATTAGAGTTAGTAAAAATTGTTGCTGTTTAAAAAAGGGGAAAAAAAAAGTTCTGCCCCATATATGCATTTTTGTGGTTAAATCCCTTGCTGTCTTGGTTTTCCTTTGCATATACAGATTGCTCAGTGTTTCAGTGAGCCTTTTTAGGTCATGAATATCAAACTGGTGATTGACATGCTGTATATGTAATATTAAAATAAAAATAGAATCTGATTTCTAATACTGTGTTAGCAATTCCGATGTAAACTTATTGGCAAAAGTGGCGAAGCCATTGTTGTTTGGCTTCTTATTGAGACAAATGATTATGACAAATGAGTGAGTTTGCTTTCTTGAACATTTTCTAAGATGACTCTGCATTTTATAATTTATTTCATAACTTTAATAATTTGGTGTGCTTTATCTTCCAGGGCTGGAAGTTAATACAAGAATGAAAGCTAATTTTGAAAGTTTATATTAAGTTTTTATGTATTGCTACTCTAACCAAGTGTCACACTATTTCTTTCAATAGAAAAGTGTTTTTATGAGGGCAGTTAGCACTTGTGCTTTTAAACTATTTTTCTGTTTTTTGTTTGTTAGTTTATACGAAAATTACATAGTTTCATGGAAGTTTTGGAGTGAGACATATGTCCACACCTCTGAATCTTTGTGTCATTTTACCATATTTCCATGTTTTTGACCAATGTAGAGTAAGATCTTTGTGTTAATTTTTGGTGGAGACTATTTGCACTGCATTTCCCTAAGATAGCTCTATTGATCTTTAAGTTAACACTGTCTGGTATTATATTTCAAGCAGCTTATATACAGAACATGCAGAAAAATACTATAAAATTTACCAGTTGAGGGGAAGCATCACAGCTGTAGAGGTTTGAAGAAGCAATATACTTAGGAAAGATCACTTAAAAATAATAATACGTATATTTTTAAAATCCCTATTTTGCTGCTAATTTCTAACTTTGTTTCTTAACTTGTATATATTGAGCAAGTCAATTTATGGGAGAGATTGCATAAAGACGAATCAGTAAGACTTGCAGATGCCGAGTTTATAGAAAGCTGTACATTGTACGTACTCTATTGTAGTAGATAGTGTTGACACTTCAGTAATTTTGGTAATAGCTGAGAGATTAAGATATGCAATGTATTCTGATGTAGCTTGAAGTAGGAAATATTTACGGCACCCCTTTTGCTTCCTATTTTTTGACGTTAAAAATGTCGTAATCATTAGGGTGAACACTTCAGAGAAGTTATGAAGCGGATTCAGACAATGCTGGACATACAAGAAAAAGAATTTGAAAAGGTAATGGCAAGTTGGAAGAAGTTTTATTGCTGATTGCAGACTCTAAGTTTATTTCAAAAAGTTTGAAAACTGTAAATTTGGGATAAGTGTAGATGTTGATCAGTAGAACAGTTGCTTGCCCTACTGACCTTTCTGAGAATAATTAGGTAAAATGTGTAGGACTAGTACTTCTGTACTGTGTAAAATGAGATACTCCGCAAAATAGCAGAATAACCTAGAAAAAGTTTGGATGGTACAGAAGCTCAAGAGGGCACGCGCTTCAGTTTCCTGCTCAGAGTAGAGCTAGCTTAAAGTTAAGTCAGGTTGCTCAGGATTTTACCTAGTCGCAATTTAAATATTCCCAAGAATGGCAGTTCTGCCACGTTCTGGACAGTTATTTTAGAGCTGTATCACTCATTGTGAAGGTCTTTTTCTTACCTGAGATCAGAATTTGTCATTTTGCAGCTTCTGATAGTAGCCTCTTGTCCTTATGCTGTGCACCACTTGGAAAAGTCTGCCTCAGTCTTCACAGTATCACCCTTCAGTTGGTGGAAGACTGGATGTTCCTGTTAGCCTTTTGTTCTCTGAGCTAGATAAACAAGTTCCCCTTAGCTGCTTCTATGCCTCGTGCTACAGCCCCCTGTCTTACTGGCCTTTGCTGGAACCCCTGCAGTTTGTTTCCAATGCGCTTTCATTGGAGGGCCTGAACCTGGACACAATATTCCAGATGCAGTCTCAAGATTTCCTGACTGTTCATTTTTATCCTGCTGTCTAAGTAGTTGATGAAGATCTTAAACAGGATTGACTTCAGTATCAACCCCTGAAGAATACCACTCATAACCAGCTGTGTTTTATATTATGAAGTTAGACTTGGAGACTTTATTTTAGTACAGTATCTTAACAGTTTTCTTCCTTTTCATAGTTTAAATTTGCAATTGTAATGATGGGCCGACACCAATATCTCAATGAAGATGAGTATGAAGTGAACTTGAAAGATTTTGAGCCCCAACCTGGTGAGTTGTTCTCAATCTGACTATTCTGACCTCCTGAAGTCAGGTCTGCCAGTTGTTATAAGGCAGTTATCCTTAACTCAGAACACAGAAACAGATTAGTTGTTCTTTGTACGTCAAGTACACTGAATATAGTAACTAAGCAAGTATTTGCCTATACTTGCATGCACACTTCACTGTTAGTCTTGAGAATATATATTCTGTAGACATATGAATTACTGCATAGTGTTTGCTTGTGAGCTAAAAGTTTGCATTTGAACAACCAGCATTTGAGCAGGTTTATGGCTAACGGCTGTGAATATGAGGGGACTTGCCAAAACTTTGGATGTCTCCATGTGAACAGGCCATCAGTGCGCAGAGGGAAGTGTGGTTGGTGTCACTGGGGGGACCTGGTTTTCTGCACACATTGTGAGGGGTCTCTGGATGACTAACTCAGAGGTAGACATTTGTCAGTGGGCAAATAAGCTCGCTCTTGTGTGTTCAGAGCAGGCAGAGTCCTGATTTTATTCTAAGTCATCTTTCTGAGTGCAGGGAAAGGGAAGGCAATAGTCCAAAATGAGTTATTGGACTTCCTGAGCAAACCTAGAGCCAGTATTGCTGAGGCAATGTGAAAGACTAGGTAACTAGGTCAAAAGTACAGAACATAGAAGAAATTGGAAAGGGGAGAACTTGGTGTTTGAAGCAGCTGTAGGGAATCTGAGACTAGTGGGTTTCCATTTGAGAGTTGCCCTTTTGATATTATAGACTTTGATAGAATTAACTCCCCACAAGATTCTCCTGTTGGGTGGTAATATGATGTTCTAATGCCTTCTTATCTAAATAGTATTTCAAGGTGTAGGGCTCACAAGTTCCTATAAATACCAGATTTTAACATGTGCTGGACTGACTGAACTGAAGGTTTGGCTTTCACTAATTTTATCAACATAGTTGGTGTCGATCAATGCTGTCCCTCTCCTTTTGTAAAGATGCACTCTAATGACAATTGTGCTAACAGCATATGATTGAGTTTCTTTCTTTAAAAGACATTAAGGTGATCTCAGCCAGATTGGCAGTACTTTTATATTGGACATCGACCATTACGTCAAAAAGAAAAAATATTTTGATTGAAGAAAATATATCCAAAAATGCAGATGCAGGCAACCAGAAAGGTCAAGTGTTTTATGCTTTAGTGATTACAGTTGATGTCCTGAAATGTAGGAGTGTGCTTCTCTTGCTGGGGGGCTATTTAGTTTGTGCCGCTATCATTTCACTTCAAAGAACATTTGATGCTCTTCATTGAAGACATCTTAAAAGGGAGTATTTTCCATTTGCAAGAAGTACATGGAATGTGATTTTTCATGAAAATTAGCAGCAGGTAAAACAATATGGGGTTGAACAAGTGAAAAATTCTGTATGTTTTCTGTATAGTCCAAATATGACTAAATTTTTTCTCAGAATAAATACAAGGTTGGTTACATGATTTCTTAATGAACACATGATTTGCATTTTACATGTACTTAAGAATGTTCCTACATAACGAGGTGATAAGAATAACTTAATACAGCAGCAATCACTTATACTGTGGCAAATACTATAGGTTATCATATTTAGATGATGATTTCCTCTTTCAAGCACTGCCCAGCAGTTCTGTGAAAGGTGGTACTTCAGTTGACATGCCTCTAGCCATAAATTGCAAAAGCAAGGGTTTTTTTTTTTTTTTGTTGTTGTTGTTGTTTTTTTTTTTTTAACTTCAGCACATACTTCACTGCTGTAAACTCTCGTAAGTGACTGAAGAGGAGGAAAACCAGCTACCTGATGCAGAAACAGTTGTAGAAATATTACTGGGAGGAAAGTTGTGGTCAGGAAAGCAGCTGTCATGGCTGGGGACTATAGGAGTGTTCTGCAGCCCTCTTCCATACTGTATGATTCCTAGCAAACTGAACAGGGCACGCATGAGTAGTTTGTGTAAAGGAGTCTTTTCAACTTACTCTTAAAAACTTCATTTTTTTTCTCTTTTCTTTTCTAGGCAACATGTCTCATCCAAGGCCATGGCTAGGGCTTGACCATTTCAATAAAGCCCCAAAGAGAAGTCGCTACACTTACCTTGAAAAAGCTATTAAAATCCATAACTGACTTACGTAACCAGATTGTCAAGGCAAGGGACAAAAATAAGTGTGTGTGTGCACCTTTTTAACAACTGTAGAACTTTGGTACACGTGCACTATATCTGAAGTCTTCAGCAAGAGGATTTGCTGCTGATGTTAATTTTATTTTGTTGAGGCTGTTCAGTTTGGCTTCTCTGTATCTATTGACTGCCCTTTTTGAGCAAAATGAAGGTGTTTTTATAAAGCTTGGATGCCAATGAGAGTTATTTTATGGTAAACGTAATGCAAGGCAATTGTCAGCATAATGAGGGAAGAGTTTAGTAGAACAGTTGACATTGGCAAAATATTTGTCTGTAGTACGTTTATAGATGGCATAAGCTGGCTGGCTGCCCTTCCTGGTATGGTATTCACCATCACTGCAGCTAGTAAGTCTTATGTTTAGACTCACATCAGATTTATTTCCTTCAGTTATACTTTAAATGACATTTTTGTGCATTTGTAAATGCAAAAAACTCACATCATCAATAAATAGCAATCTCTACTTCATTGTGTACATTGTTGGCACTTATTCGGGATTTTTGTCTCCTCCAGCTGCATAGAATCTTTTTTAATAAACTAGTTTTCATTTAATTTAGTCACTACTTTGCATCCTGTTTTGCCAAGTGGATGCCCTGACTCCTAAAATGAGACATTTGGGTCTTTTTATTAAATTTTCAACCATTGTTGAATACAGTTGCAATTTATTATGCCATCTTCTGGGAAATAGAATGACACTGAAAGTTGGCAAAAGCAAGTGAAAGGATTATAAATATCATTAATTTAGTTAACATGGGAAGAGATGGGGAAAACACAAGAAATAGCCTTTTAGCACAGAGGGGCATGCTCACTAGTATTTAGTAAGCTGTTGACTTTGTATAAAAAAGGAGGAAAAAAAAGAAAAAAGAAAAAAAGAAAAACTGAAATTGTATATTTAATGAATGAACATGTACAATTTAACACTTGGAGGTTAATTTTGTTGGGTGAGTCTGCAAGTGAATTTCACTGATGTTGATATTCATTGTGTGTAGTTTTATTTCAGTCCCCAGACTGCTTCCTTTTATTTTGGAGCTAATGCCAGCCGCGTGTCTAGTTTTGAGTGCAGTAAAGATAGAATCAGCAATTCACACTTAATTTTACATTTTTTTCCAGTATTTTATTTTGTTTCTGTAGCCGCAGTGTACAACAACTCTTCCTGTATATTGCCTTTTTTTGCTGGAAAATGTTGTATGTTGAATAAAATTTTCTATAAAATTTTTCTTCAGTGAGTGATGACATGGAAGTTGAAGAAGATTTTCTCTTCTCCGTGGAAATAGAGTTCTGGGAAAGTACTTTTATTTGTGAGGTTTTGCTAAAGGTGTGTTTTCTTGTTTTCAGTGTTGACAATTGTATAACCCTTATATTGGTTGTTTTGGAGTTTGGGGGAAAATTTGTGGGGTTTTCTGTTCAGTTGTTTTAGGTTTGGGATTTTTTTTTCATTTTTTTGTTTTGTTTTGTTCTGTTTTTGGGTGTTTTGTTTTTTTACCTCCTAACTAGTTACATTTGAGCTTAACAAATAGAAGGGTTTTCCTGGAAGGAACCATGTACAAATACAATGAATGGAAAAATTATTTTGCTAGTTTGTTTGTAAAGCTTGTAGTAGAGTTTTTGTGGTAGACTTGACTCTGCCTGCCTGTACAAAATTTTGTTGTCCAGATTCTCAAGTCTAATATTATACATGGTGTAAAGTTAAAATCTGGAGTCTCTAAAGGTAAGCTCTCTTAATAGAGTGATAGGTTCCCTCTGTAGTGTGTTCCCTGTATTCATAACCAAAACAAAGTTCTTAGAAGCTTCCTTTTCTCAGACCTACCAATAAACATTTAGTAGGGGTTGTATACATGTGATGGCCTTTATACTTTCTTTTCTGAGATGTGGGTGCTGGTGATAACTGAAAACACCAGCAAGTATTTTTAAATTGAATTTTAAGATATTTTGTTCATATAGCTTTAAAAATGCATTAATCTCCAATATTAGGTGTGTCTGAGTTTTTTTAATTTATATGCCGTGGTGCTTTTAACAGTCTCTAATTCCCAGTCAAAGCAAACTAGTTGTTTACATTGCTTTTGTCGTCTGAGTACATAGGTTACAGGTAGAGGGAAGTGCTTAAATGGCATGCCTTAAATGGATCAAGATTTCCTTTGACTTGTATTTGCATTGAACTGGTGAGAAAGGTAACACAATCCAAGACAACTGGTACTTTTACTAGTAGTACTTGGGTTGTCTCTACAGGCTTTCAGTAAATATCAGGGTTTGTATTCAAAATACTTCCGTAAAATTAGGTACTCTGATCAGCAGTAGTACACCCTATTTTGTGAATTCAATGTTATGGTAGACAGATATGAAATCGAGTTTGTATCTGAATGTCACTAACTTTTAGGACTAATTTATGGGATTCTGGCAGCTTCTAGGGAATATCTTATGAAATCGCAATACTTCCTATTTCAGAAGAAAATACTGCTAACAAAGTAAATTTTGGGTGCCTTTTGATTTTTAGATGACTAGTTCTTACATGCTTCAGTATTTGTGCAACTCCCACACCAATTTTGAAAAGACAATACATTAAGGCATTCCGTATGCACTATTTCCAGTAACTGAAGTTTTTTATGGAAAAAAAAAATTGGAGCACAAATAACTTGTTACTCAAATGTAGAAACACACACAGCTATGAAGAGAAGAGGAAGAATGGAGGTTTTCTCAGGTGCAGTATCTTTGTTTAGCTCATTCTAAAAATTTACAAGAGTACAGTCTTCAAAGCTACTGTGCTTTCCATTTCTAATTCAGATATTGGAATTATCTGGATAAGAGCAAATGCATTAAATTAACTTAATGATGATAAGTGTTAAGCAATAAGGATGTAAATTCATGGTACACAGGATCAGAGCACCATGATGTTAGCGGCCCGTCTGAATTCTTGAAAATAGCAAGAATTGTTCCTGTAGATTTACATAGTGCCTTTTATTCTAAAGGAGTCCAAAGCATTCCGTGAAATCTAAGCAAATCACACCAGTGAAATAGTTTGACTAGAGAGTGACAGCCAACAAAAACACCCTTTATACAAGAAGGCTTGCTTAGCAGCACCAGGACGAATTCGTACTGCTGCAAGACACGTCAGAGGGATCAGGCCGATGTCGTGCCGCTGGACGTGCAGTGCCCGGTGCTGTATCTACCTCAGCTGCTGCCCCTCGGAGCTGGGACCCAGCCTGCTGCTCCCTAGAGCCTCAGACCTGGAGCTTGGACCGCCCTCAGTCCTGCGGGCTCTGTGCTGGCTGCAGGCGTCAGTACGTAGATCTAAGCGACGCTGTGTTTTGCTATTTGATAACCTTTGTGATAAATCTTTTTTTTTTCCTGTAGGAACTGTATATATTGTAAATAAAATAGATAAGGGTAAACACTGGATTTGTGTCTTGTCCGTTCCTTTTTCAAAAAGAAACAAAAGTGAAAGCGTTGCTCAGAAGTCAAGGTGATTTTGATTAGACAGAGGAGATGAATTTTGCAAAATTCAACTAAATCATGTCAAGAATGACATTCATAATGTAAGTAGACTTGGCCAGAGGGTAAATGCTGAGTTCTGCAGCAATTCCTATGGTTTTATCTCTTCCCGTTTTTCCTCAGAGGATCTAAGCAAGCATTTGGATATTGAGATAGGGAGAGTCAGGGTTTAGCATGTGTGTGGCCTGGTGTCATTTATCCTTTGCTTTTAAATGAGCCTGGCCTTTAGGATCTGAAAAAGGGGCTACACCAGGCAGCAGCTGGAGTCTGCCTTTCTTATAAAATACTTGTATAAGCTATTGTGCCTCCAGATATTGGTGCAAAAATGTTTTGACTACTTTTGCTAATATCCTCTGCACATCTGAAATCATATGCATCATTTCTTTCTGTTATGTATATATTCAGGATTATTTGTTTCTGCACTTGCCTTCTAAATGTTATCCAAATTGATGTGTATTCACTGTTATTTAAAGGTGAAGCTTACTCTTTCACAGACAGATTTTAAAATTGATAGAAAAAAAACCCTAACATTTAAAAATATTTGAAATGGTGGAAAAAAACTGGCTGATGTCTGTCTGGCTGCTTGTGGATTTTATCATCGTGGTGTTACTTCCTGTTAGGTCAAAGTGATTAAGGAGGCTGGGTCACCAGAGGATGCAGAGTTACTGACCTTGTTATCATGTGAAAGCCAGGGCAGCCCCTAGAATGGCCTTCCTTGCCCCATTACTTCTGCCACTGGGTTGAGAAGGCCGGAGGAGCTGGGTCTGGTCTTCGTGCAGGTCCCTGGGAGTCACCATGAAGGTTCCTGTATGCAAATAGCTCACCAGAGAAATTTTACTACCAAGCTTGTACTGCTCTCAGAGCTTCTAAGTTTCTAAACGATGTCAATATTGTAAGAGCCTTTGTATTCTTCAGTAAAATTCCCTGCATCCACCTAGTTTAATAGCTTGGTATTCACTGCCACCCCATCACACCCACACACCCACCCACCCCTTTGTGGTCTAGAGCCCCCTTTTTAGCTATATTTCTATGACTGGAGCCTTGTGCTGTTCTGCAGAGATCCTACTGTAGCAAGGTGACCGATGTGTTCAGCCTGGGAGATGGCTGATGATATTGAAGGCCTTTTCCAGCCTAGATGATGCTGTGTTTCTGTGATGCAGGGGACAGGGAACAAGTGGATGGGAGAGGCCAGTTTAATGAAAGCATTTATAGGAGCCATAGACAAAGAGAAATGCATTGGGGTCAAGATGTACCACTGCCCTCAGGGCTGTACCAAACACTTCTATCAGCTTTTGTTTAATGTGAAAACAATTCAAATACAGATCTTGGACAGTTTGTTTCCAGGTAGCATAATTTACCACCTGCTGTGCTCAAGTCCTGAGGAAGATCAATGACGGGTTTGTTGCATGGGATCATTCTGGCACTAAATCACAGCTTAGGCTAATTGATGCCCAGCTGCATCAATTTAAGCATGATAGGTGATGATCTGTGGAACTCTGAATTACACCTGCTTTGTTACTAGCATCAATTTTCAACAGTGCCTCTTGCTTTTTGCTGTTCTCATCAAAAAGGTGAGGTGTCTTTTCAATTTGTGGTGTCTGCCAGGCTGAAACATCAGCCTGCTGCTTGCTGTAGCACAGACGTTGGCTTGGGCTACACATGAGTTTGATTTGTCTGGAAAATAGTTGTGTAATGGTTTTTACTTACTCATACACCACAGCAAAAAAAGTACACTTGTATTATTCTCTGTTTAAACACTGGAGTTCTCATACTTCTTATATATACTCCTCAAGCAAAAGCGCATGCACAAATCTACACTAGTTTAGCTGTGGCCATTTAAAAATGTGCTACTAGCTAAATAGATGCTATTTGTAATAAAGACGAGCTCCAGGTAGTTTAAGATGACTGCACAAGGGGGAATGCCACTCTGAGAACTAATTTCTGATGCATTCTTCAAACCTGTAGCTTTCAATATCTTTAACTTCTCAGAATTCTGATTTTGCTTGTAACACTGCCACCCGCTGGAGCGCTGGCAGCACAGCGCGGGTATCGGGGCTCGTGTACAGCCAGTACAAACTGCGTCCTGCTGGCAAATGCTTACTGGGTGCCACTGGGGCAGTGTTAGGCTGTAACAGGCACAAATTCAGGAAAAATCAGGAGTCGATGCTACCTAGAGCTTATGATTATCTGTCATGTGTGTGGTATTGAGTAAGCTGCATTGCCAATGCACGCATGTAGGCCAACTCTGGCTGGTATTTATTTACATATTAAAAAAAAGTCAGTTTTAGTTTTCTCATCAGATTCGCAGACAAAACTGAATGTCTATGAAAAAAAAAATGCACTTTTTTTTTTTTAGAGGACCTCCCTGTGTGTATCTGGAGTACATAACCAGTGGAAGCAAACAGTCCCTAAATTTTAGGGTGTGGGGAGGTCTAGTTATAGAAAACAAGAAATCACAACACTCACTTTTTGAACTTACTTTTTGAACTTCCTTCTATTAGTAGCAGTAATATCTTCTCAGTAGTCACATTTAAATCCTCTCTGGGCTTTTTCAAGTTAGCAGTTTTTTGGATGTTAAGACTGTCAGTAAATACAGGCTCCGGGTATGGGTTTGTTTTCTTTTTTTTTTCTTTTTTTGTAACAACTCTATAGTTTTTGAGAGCAAATTATTAATTAAAGCCTCAATTCCTTGGTAGTTTTTTATTCAACCTTCCCATAAGCAGCTGCAGTTATAAAATTCGTTAAAAACACGAACCCGTGTTTCTACAAGGAAGAGGGCTGCTATTTCCAAAGCAGGCCAGAGTTGTTCTGTTAGGCATTCAGGCTTCAAGGTTTTCCTTCTGTCACACAAGTTACTTGTTTTCAGCTTCATGAAAGCAGTGTTCATATGCTGCCTCCCTCTGCCATTGATCTCGACATGTGCGGTCTGCACGGGCAGCAGAAAGGAGGTGAGGTGTGTAATCTGAGGGCGGGCAGGCCTCACAGTTCCTTTCTCCTGAGGCACGGAAGGTCTGAGGAAGCCCATGGTTTTCTCAGCCAGGTCAAGATGCTCCTGTAAGCGAGTGCTGACAACACACTTCGGCTATGGTCTCTGTGCCTGAAGTGAGGACAGGGTGCTCCTGTTCAGACCTACCCCGTCTGTCCCCACAGCCTTAATGCTTCACAGTTGATGTTATTGTTCGAGGAGTGAGAGGGTGTTGCATTCAAATACAACAGCGTGTCCAACCTGGCTATGCAGTAACCTGTAAGTACACTAAGAACTGCAGTAAAATAGTTGTTTGAAAAGACTATGGTTGCTTCTACATGGTTGCAGATCGATATAGTTGCAGATATGTGAGAGGGATGTGGAAAGACTTGTTCAGAAGCTGTGGTGATAAAGCAAATGGAAGAAGCTACACAAGTGAAGGAAACTAAAAAGTTTTGAATGATGTGCTTGCTGTGTATAGGGCATTGGTTGCACCTGGTTTTACATGTTCTTCATTTCTAGTCTGCTTGTAAACCTGTGGCTCTCCTACAATGAGCACAACCTCAAAGAAAGCAGTATCTCTACTTAGCTCTCCTAAAAAGTAGGCAGAAGCATGATCACGCTGTTACTGTCCTTGTGTGATAGCAATCACAGCATCGCTGATTAACAAATCTGAGTCTCAATCCAGAAGAGATCCCTTGCATGCGTGCGGTCAGTGCAGCAGTTTCGGCATTGGCAGTAGCTCTGTATTTGGGGGACTGAAGCTCCCCATGGGGGTGCTGGTGGGACACAGACTCGTGGAAGTCCTGGCACCCTCAGGCAGTCCTGCTAAGAGCCTGTGGGGTTGTTCTGCCTCTCCTGTGTAAAACAGCTGAAGAAGGCTGAGTGCGATGAGGTAGAATGGCGTTCTGCTCGGGCAGAGCAGGTTTTGAACGGGGCCCAGGAGCCGGGGTTTGATGGAAGCCGAAGGCTGCCTGGTATCTCCTCTGATCCCCTTGCTCCAGCTGGGCCCAGCCCCGTCCCTCCTTCCTCCCTGTGGCTGTGCCTGGGCTCGGCTCGGGGCCTGCCCCGGGCGCCCGGGGGGCAGCTCTGCCCCGCCGCGGGCCTGAGTCCGCCAGGGGGCGGCCGAGAGCCGGCCGGGGCCGGGGCCGGGGCCGGGCCGGGGCCGGGGCCGGGGCCCCAGCGGGGAGGCCGGGCCGGGCAGGAGGGGCCGTGAGGTGCCTGGGGAGCGCGACTGAGCGGGAGGCGGGAAAGGAGAACCGGTGTTGTCCGGGGATTCCCTCAGGTCGGTAGCCCAGAGGCGAACGCTGACTAGGAAGTTCTGGCTGTTTTACTACTGAAAGTTTGAATTTGTGATGATTTTGTATAAAAGCTGTGGGAAGGAGCACGGGTAGATCGAATGTTCTGCTGAAAGAATCACAAGAAGCAGGCTTGGCTCGTGAACAGCTTGGTGCGGACCAAGGAAAATCCAGAGGTTTTCTCACGTCGCAGGTTGGTTGGAGCAGCTCTGCACCAACACGCTTCATGCTCATGGGCTCCCTGCGAGCTGTGTCGCAGCTGGGGAAGTTTTTGCCTTGCCTCTGGCCTGGCCTCCTCCACACCACTACGTGGGCTGGTGGTTTCCCCAGCTTGCCGGACTCTGTTCCCCAGTGGTACGAGGCTCTTGCAGCCGCCCTGATATTCAGGAGACGTCAGCATGTCAGCACTTGGGTCTGGTTCTGGGAAGTGGAGTGGGTGAGTGCTGGGATGCTGCCTCTACCCCAGTCCCTCAACACAACCTTCTTTCTGTGGCTTAATTGCCTGAAGAACTAAAACACAGATTTTCATCAAATAACGTCAGGCTAAATGGGACGCTTTATGGTTCTTCTAGCTACATGGTTTCTACGGATCTTCCGGAGCATGAACAGGGTGCCTTCAGCGATGGGAATATTTGTTGTATCTCATATGTAACACAGCAATGACAATCTCATAACAGCATTTCATCAATAAATAATAAGAATAATCAGCTACCCCTGTACCACTCACAGCCCTGCAGGGGTAGGTCACATACAAAGAACAGAGAGAAGATCCCAACCAGTCAGTTTCAGTGCATATAAGGTAAGTGCTTCTCTAAAATGTGCTTTTCATGCCTGGTGGGTTGAAAAGTCTGTGTCCCAGCTGGGTTGGAGATCTGAGGGTAGTAGTAGCAGCACTGAAGTACTCACTAGCTGGTCACTTTATAACTCAAGAGAACTATTCAAACAGAGCATGAAATAAGTGAAAATGTAAATTAGTCTTTAAGGCTTTCCATTTTAAAGTCAGTCTAACCATGGTATGGTAAACTCCAGATGACTTAGCCAGGGAGCTGCAGAACCAAAGCCTACTCCTAGGTTTCCTGGCAGTAGTTTTACGTGTGGAATCTTACACCATTAGGGAGCAGAAACTTGGCATCACCTGGTTGCATAAACTCTGTCCTTATAGTCTTTTGTATCTATAAATATGAAAATGGCAGCATGGGCAGTAATGGTCTGCATCCTTGAAGATCTTCACGAAGAAAGGTACAAAGCAGCATCCAAAACAGCACCTACAGGCAAAGAGGAAATGGACATACATGAAGTGATTTACTAACTTTTCTTTTTGTTGGCTTCCTCTATTCTTTGTCTTACTCTGTCTGCCATTTCACAGTATGAATCCACTTGACTCCCAGGTTTCTTAATATTTAAATTGTCTTCCTAAAGGCTAATCATCTTCACCGCTAACATCTTATGCATTAGTCTGATTCTGAATTATGGTAGGGAAGTGAATAATCTACTAATTTTTACTTGTCTTATGAAAAGTAATAACATACTTGGTTAAATTTAGCAACAGATTGCATCCCTGGCAGCCATGATGACTGTGTCTAGTATGGACAGACTGACTTCTTAGGATGTACAGAGAAGGGCTAACTGTCTATATAAGCATTAACTAGAATTTTATTTTTTAATGGATCTATCTTTTTAAACTTCTGCTACGAAGAATCTCCAATGTATACATGAAAGCTTACCCAACCATACACAAGCTGGTGCACAGAAGGTAAGACAGTCTGCCCAGCCTGTAGGTGACCTGTGTGGTGATGTGCTGGCGGCAGGAAGGACATATTGTGGATGTTGGTCTGCTTGAGAAGATTCCTGCTACTATGATCGGAGGCTGAGACACCAGGTAAACTGAGTTTAAGAGGAAACAAGAAGCAGCAAAATTAGGAGGATGTGGAGTATTTTACACATTATTGATTCTTAGTTGTAGAATGTAGGTTCTTAAAATGACCAATCTAGAGCCACTTCTGTTACTAGTATCGACTAAAGGCATATTCACAAGAACTACTGTAATGTTTGTTCTATGTATCCCAACACATTCCTTCTACCAGCCAGTATCTGCATGGATAAAGACATATGCAGGGAGCTGCTTACAGGAAAATCTCTACAGTCAGGCAGTCTCCACTGCTCAGCGTTGACACTGAGAGTTTATCTTCTGATATTTAACGTATTGTGAAAAAGTGTGTTCTCCCTGAAGAAAAGGATTTGAAGGATATAGAGGAGCTTTCTGGATCGGCTTTTCAGTAACTACAAGAAATTCAGAAAAGTAATTATTCCATTATACAAATGTCATCAGTCAGATGCCGGCATGACTCCAGTTAGTAATGTCTGTAACTTCCCTCATGTCTTTTTAGTCTGGATTTGAGTATGTTATACCTCCTTGAGAATTGTGCACCTGGTAGCTACAGGAAAGATTTTTTTACAGAAATATTTTCAGTGAAAAATACCATTTTAAGGCTCCTAAAACAAATTCAGGGTACGTTCAAACTGTAGACTAAAACAAAGATCTGGGCATGGGAAGGTAGTGTCTGTTAGACGGGTAGGATGTATGATATCTGAGTTTGTCTCCTGGTCTTAGGGATTTTAAAAAACAAATGCATCTCCTTCCCTCCCTTAAGAGATGGTACTCAACTTTCTTTGAAGCCTTTCCTCAGTGTCTCCTTTGAGCTTGTCCGCTTACATAAAGGTTACTAGAAAAGGAACAATAAAATAATCTGGACTTAAAATAATTGTTCTGAAAGTTCTAGCTGGTTTAAAAAAAGAGTGCTTCTGCAGACTGGCAACTTTTGGAAAATGAGTCTGAGTCTGTCATCTTAGGTTATCTTCCAACATTTCTGGGGAAATTTTCTATCTTCTTAGATTGTGATTGTTCAGAAAACTCCATCTTTGTAGACTTGAAAACCAAAACCATTTTGCTTTTGTTAGCAGTAGAATTATGAACGTTGTCAGAAACAGAGTCCCCTGGCACATACCTGGTTGCTCAACGGTGGTTGTTTCATGATAGGAGTAAGGTGGAGGAGGAGGATATTCATAACCCCCTATGAAAAGAAAAACAGTAACACAAAAATACATCCTGCTCATGCCTCCCAAAAGCCCTGTTTGGAGTCAAAGCAGCTGCATTGGAAGGTGCCTCACAGGGGAGGTTGACATGACTCAGTGAAGTACAGGATAGGGAACAAATGCTATTGATTTGATTCACAGATTTTTTAAAGCCAAAAGCGACCACAATGACTAGCTGCTCTCATTTTCTGTATAACATAAGCCAAGAAATGAAATACTTTTTTCAACATGAAGGCTTTGACTGCATCTACTCCAGCATAGCATCAGAGTGACGCTTTGTCTAATTTTAAAAACAAAATCAACAGTACCTCTAACTAGGTTGTTTCAATGATTACTACCTTTACTATTAATATTTGGAATCTTTTCTCTAGTCTGAAATTTTATCCAGCTTCAGTTTCCAGCCAAGGAATTCCATCATACCTTTTGCTCTTAAAAAAAAAAAAAAAAAAAGTACCTGGTTAGTGACACCTCAATTTTGTTGTAGTTTTTCTGTTGTTTTTGTTTTTTTGAGGGGGAGACGGAAGGCTTATTTGTAGAAAAAGAAATTTGTAAGAAATTACAAAGTAAAGAATTTCCTCTCTATCTGAAAGAGGAATGTTTTGTGTATAAGAGAATTATCACTTGGGATGTTTTGTGAAGAATCTGCTTCCTCTGTGGCTCTCCACACCGGGACAGGACAGTGCAGCTCAGCGTTAGGTGCGTCAGTGCCTGTCACTTGGATGGCTGAGTAGTTCTGAAGTGAGGCTTTTTGTCCCCAACCTCTTGTAAGTTCTTCTGAGTGTTTAGAAAGAGACCAGACAGATCTTTGTAAAGAAAAATGTGTACAAAGTGCTGATCAGAGTAAAGTGCTCTGAAATGAGTGACGTTCAGAGGCCCAGTGCTTACACATTTAGCCTCATAAGCCACCGTCTGACCTCCCCTTCTGGTTTCTGCTCCACTCCTGTCTGGTGAGTGGCGATTTCCTCAATAGCAGGAAGGCAGAAGAGGTAAAACCACTGATACCAGAGTGTCTTTCAGTGGGCATGGGCTCCAACAGGCAGAAGACAAAGGAGTGTCAGTATGAGAGCAATGCCTAATTTCAGAGCAAAAAGCCAACCCAGCAGTACAGCAGCTCTCGGTGCCTGCTTGCAGTCATTGAGCTGAAATGCCAGCACTTCAGTCGTGATGTTCCCTGTGAGATGGCACCGGGGAAGGGTTGCTCATCGCTACGCAACCCAGGTACAAAACTGACTCATCTAGGGAGGGCAGCTCCGGGCAACAGGAGTGTTTGGGAATAGGCCAGTCCTCTGGAAAACTAGATCACAGTTTAAGTAAGACATAGCCAGTCTGTGTACAGAGTTTGCTGGCTGAACACTTGCTTGTTAGCAATATGGAATTACTGTAGAAAGACGTTTGCAACTCCTTTTCCAATAAAGCAATTGTTGTTAGGAAAATGAGTAACTAAACCAACACAAATGTATGTTTTCCATTTTAAGGGCGTGCCCATTAGGAGATCATACCAGCTTGCCTACCCCACGCTGCATTTTATACACTGGCACAGGCACCTTCTAAACCCATCATGTCCTAGCAAAGCCGGGCCCTTCACGAGGTGGCTTAGTTATGCTCTGGAAAACAGCTATCAGTGTTTGCCCCACAACCACAGAGAGCGCGCTCTTTCCAACGCCCTCCTGGCAAAAGCTGCTTACCCTCTTGGCTGCAGTACTCTGGTGCAGAGGGTTCTTGCCTGTAGGGTTCTTGCTGTTCATACATAACCATGGGAATTTCCACACGTCCCTTCTCACTAGCCATCTCTGTAGTTCACCTGCCAAAAGCAGTACAAAACATCTCCTGTAAGTGACTTTCAGTGCCCTGCACTTGTCAGTGCCTCCTTCTGTAGTTCTTACACTTGGATTTCATGTAGAGGAAAACCAGCACTTCTAATGTTCTGTGTGTTTCACAGACTGAAGTGTGGTCAGTTACTGTTACACTTCCTCATGAGGAAGATGGGAAGAACAGAAATTACAATATTTCTTTACTTATTTCTTTGTGTTGGAAAGCTAAAACTGTTCACCCAGCAAACACTATGCAAAGTGTTCAGTGGGACTGAAAGTGCTACCTTTAGAGAAAAGTTGTAATTTTTTTTCTATGAATTGTCAAAATGATCAAGGAAGGGAAGATCACACTTCAGAGCACCTGTAAAAGCCCTTCGTGTATCATTAAGTCAGAGCATGCAACTGTGCAACCCATGGCAATTTGGATCTTTCGTCTGCTTATTGTGCAACCTTATCATCACCATTGCTATGACCAGTTCTGTACCGTGAAACTATTGTCTCATCACTACTGTGACATGCTTTTGTTGGGCAAGATCGTCATTAAATATGACTGTGCTACCTGAGGCTCCGAACAAGATCAGGCCACAAAGTATGTGTGTTTTGCAGGTGTTAGCAGGGACTGTTCACAACACAGGAGAGGGGGAGGAGGAGGACACAGCTACAGATGTGCGTTTGTATTACTGTGAATAGAAAGGTGTTAATTATTCCATTAAGCACCAAAGCTTAATGCGGGAAAAAGCACCAAAGATAGAATCACAGAATGGTCTGGGTTGGAAGCGACCTTAAAAATCACGTAGTCCACCTCCCTGCCATGAGCAGGGACATCCTTCACTAGACCAGGTTGCCCAAAGCCCCACCTGTGAGGCATGCACAGCTTCTCTGGGCAACCTGTTCCAGTGCCTCACCACCTTCATCGTGAAATGTTTCTTCCTCATATTCAATCTAAATCTCTACTCTTTCAGTTTAAAGCTATTGCCCCTTATCTTGTCATACAGGCACTGTTTTATTTAAAAAAAGAAGTTTGTCTTTCATTTGTCTTTCTTACATGCCCCCTTTATATATTGAAAGGCTGCATTAAGGTCTCCCCAGATCCTTCTCTTCCCCAGGTTGAGCAGCCCCATCAATCTCAGCCTCTTTTCATAGGAGAGGTGCCCCAGCTCTCTGATCATTTTTGTGGCCTCCTCCAGACCTACTCCTACAGGTCCCTGTCCCCCTTGTGCCGGGGGTCCCAGCAGCACTGCAGGTGAGACCACAAGATAGTAGAGGGGGAGAATCACCTTCCTCAACCAGATGCTTCTGAGGGCTGCCGAATGAGTCTGGCACAGGGTTACTGGCTGCTCAGAGGCTTAGGTAACTCCACGGAGCACCTTGCGGTCCAGCTACGTGTCCTGTGTCACCATGCAGGTGCCTTCCCTGTTTTGGGTCGGGGCTGTGGCCGTCCGACGCAGTCATGAGGGATTATGTTAAGAGACATTTGGATAAGCAAGTAGAGACTGAGAAATGTAACATGTGGCAAGCCAGCACAAGCTGCATGAATATGTGAGGTCAAACTGGAGGAGCATGGAAATTTCTGAACAGGGCAAAATGATCTCAGCAGGCCTGCTTTCAGTGTGTGTTGGGGGGCAAGATGTAGGGGGGAGTGCAAAAGGGGGGGGGGGGGGGAGTCTGGCATGATGAAATGAAATACCAGTCCTAGGGAGGAAGAAAAGAAGGTATTTAAAAGAATCACTAAGAAGTGCTGTAATTGTCACAGACCTGGATGAGAGGGAAGTGAAAATGGTAGCAGAATGAATAATAAAGCTAATAAGTGGGATGGTGTAGAGAAAACATCAGAAATACAATATTGGCCATGTTAAGGCCAAGCAAGTTGGAGAAAATTGCTAATATATGGATTGGAGAGGAGGGATGGGGAAAAGTGTATCTCAGTATACTTGGTGTAGAGAAGCTAAACCAGACCGGGAATGTCAGATGTATCAGTAGGCCGACGGGGAACCTTCAAGAGGATCTCACTGAGAAGAAAAAACAAAAGCTGAGAATCAAGAGGCCTTGGGTAAGATGATGTAGTGAGAGCCAAGGGAGGGCCATGATCAATGGAGAAGAGTCTCAGCAGTAACTGCAGGTTCAGAAGTGCGATAATAGACAAATGTTGCATTAGCCAGTGTCGATGGCCCCATGAGCTGTTTCTTTAGGACAAAGATCAGTGGGCAAAAATTTAGGGAGTGTGTTCAATTTTTTTGGCTTATTGCTATCTTGGTACTTAAACATCATACACTAAATACTGGGTGGTGTCCGTTCTGATGACATTTCTGTTCAATTCATCTCACTCGTAAAACAGGAAAAAGAAGGAAGGGATTTTGAATTTCATCCAGTGACTGTAGGCCCAGGCAAAAGGCCTGTCATGAAGCCCAGAGCAGGAGGGAATAATAATAATAATGGTTAACATAGTGAGAACATTGCAAGCTAACAGCTGAATGCGAGCAGGCACTGACTAATGCTTACTCCACCCAGCAAGGTATTGGTACAACAGCACCAGCTAAATGCATAGGGCAGGCGATGCAGGAGACAAACCAGTGACGTCTGACTCGGCAGCAGAGCCAGGAATACGGGGGGTAGACCTCGTCTATGTTTCAGAGGCATTGAGCTCTGAAGCCACAGGCTGTAGGTGTTGATAAAGGTGGTGCCCTGAACGTGCATCGCCCTCAGTGTCTCGTCAGGCAGTTAGTAGTGCTGCCGGTAGCCCCGTGTGTTGTGGTGGAGCACCTGCCCCAGAGATGGGCAGGAGCTGCGGGTCCCTTCTGACTCGGGATATTCTGCGATTCCAACTGGACGGGCAGCTGGGCCCAGCGTCTGCAGGAGCTTCCTCAGCCTCCCTGGGAGGAAGTGCCCCGGGGTTAGCTAACTTCTGGGCCTGAGCACTGCAAGCTCAGAGGCTCAGAACAGCGTTCCTTGGAGTGCTCTATGCAACTCAGGAGGCCCTTTTATTTACCACATAAGTGGTCACTCTCAGTTTTTGGTTGCTACTGGGCCTGTGATGTCTGAGAGCCCTCTGGGGCTGCGAGCCCCCAAATCTCTAAGTGTTACTGCCATGGGTTATAGCTGGAGCCTTTCCTCTCCGCTCTTGGAGGTGATTGTCTGCTGGCAAGGAAGGCACAGCAGAGAATGGGCAGTGTTAGTAAGGAACCTTGTAGGAAAAAATGGTAAGGAGAACTATCAGGCAACAACTCCTGAAGAGGAATAGGAAAGAATAGGAAAACGTCCTATAAACATATTGTAAACATTAGGTCATCTGGGTCCTCCAGAACCCAGCAGCGTGTAGGAGGCCCACACTTAATACAGAGGGAGGTGGTGTAGGTGTCTTGTCTGCAGTCATGCTGGGCAAAGAGCTCTCCACAAGGGCAGAGCAGAGCCCTGTGCACTCCTGACATGGGGGCTTGGTTTGTCTGGAGCACCTGAGATTGGCTTAAGGAATTGCAAACTACCTAACTTGCAGGCAGGAACATGCAGGCCGAGGAGCACAGAAACAAGTCTGTGCCTTCTCTACTCTGAAGTCTCAGTCTCTTCTACATGTGGGCAGGTTCAGATTTTGCACTGGAAACTAAAACTCACTTTACATCCCGTGGAAATTAGTATTAAAAAAAAAAGAAAGAGAGAGAGAAAGCAAATCCTGCCCTGAGGCATATATACAAAGATCCAATTCAGAGAAAGGAAGGTGCAAAGTCTTTATGTTCCAGGAAGGACATGTCCTAGGGGAGAATAGGCAATGGCAGTTTCTATCATCTTCCTCTGGGTTTGCTCCAGGCCCTCGTGTTCTGGTGTGAAGAGCAGTGCTCACACAGCCAAGCAAAGCTGGTGAAATGCAGAACTCCGTGGCAGGGAGCACTCTCCAGCACTCACGCACGCCTCTGCACATCCCCTCCCGAGCATCCCCGATGGCTAAATAGTCCCGTAGATGAGACTAGTCTGACATGCGTTTCTAGGTGCCTGCAGAGAGGCACAGGCCCTGTCATCTGTGCTATACAAAGGGGAAACTAAGGCACACAGAGGACAGTCTTGTCAGGAGTCCTGAGAGAATTGTCGTTTGGCCTCCCATGTACAGGTGAAGTAGTTGCAAAGAGAACAAAGATTTTCCTCCTGTCTTTACTATATTTTTTGCAGAAGGGGTTTTCAGTTGTTGTGTATTTGCAATGATGGGCAGAAGTGCAGTCATATGAAAGTGTATGAAAATCAACCATTTTTTCACTTTTCAAAAGCATTTTTTCCAGCTTGATTCCAATTTTGATGGGAATGTGCGTTTCCCACAAGCACCTCTCCTAGGGTGACATTGTGGTACTTGAAATGGAGGTGTTCATGAGACTGGAGTGTCTACCCCATGGGATTTGTGTCCATTTTGACTGAAGTGTAGCTCAGTAGAGCATGAACTGGGAGTTACTGAACTGTCATTTCCGAAATCTCATTGCCTGAATGCTGATACCTTTGTTTTAGTCTTATGAGCCTGTGCCAATGACGTATTTATGATTTCATTTGAGGAACTGAAGTTGACTGCAGCATTAATTCTTCTCCATTCAGATTCAGAACCTATAGCCTGGAGAAGAGGCAGATGGGATTGGCAGGTGTGTGTGCGTGTCAGAGCCCAGGTAACACTTCCTTTGCCTCTCTGTTCTGTTCTGTGGCAGTTCTCTGTCAGAAGTAGATTGGTCTAATTAAAAATGATTTGGTACCGTGGTGAAAACTGGTCAGAGTTTTCTAATCCTTTTCGTATTTTACTGAGTCTTTTTTTAGCAAGAAGGTTAATTGTTGGTCTTGTACTGCAGACTCCAAATGAGGTTTCCAAAGTGTTTTCAAGAGCACTTCACATTGGCCTGCCTCTATTCCAACTGAAGCAGTGGTGCTACTCCCAGGACCTAGTCGTGGACGTAGCAGCACAAAACAGCCAGCACTTCTTCTCGAGTAGAGGAGAAAATGTAGGCAGAAGTGGTTATGTGAGAGCGACTAAAGTTGCAAAGGGCTGTCTGCACCCTGTCTGTACTACAGCTGGCATTAAGAGCTGGATCCATATCATGGCAGCCAGCACGAGGCTATCCTATCTGGCTGTCACGTCGTGTACCAGGATGGCATCCAGAATCTTAGGCAGGACAGGAGCAAGAGGCTTTGTGAGAAAAATATTTACTCCCTGTTCCAGCTCCAGCTGATGTCAGTGTGGGATTTGACATTGACTTTAGTTTTGTGTGTTGGAATATTAACATTAAAATCCTATAGGAAGTGATCTGCAGGTTTCATGGATGTGTGGAGGTATAGCAGTTTTCACCAGGGATCTCTTGGTTTGGAGAATACTAGTCCAAAGACTACTTTGCTGTGATGTGTTCTTGCTCTCCTCTCATTGCTAGTTTAATGTTTCCTTGGGCAATTAGCCCTTCCAGCTGCATTTATGAAACAATTTCAATTTCTCTTATTTTAAAGAGTGACCATTAAAACACCATTGTTGGCATGCAGTTGCATCTGTGGCTTGAATAATATTGAGTGCATCTGTTTTACTCTATTAAAGCAGTTAATTCTAGTTTTCAGCCAGCAATGAAACACTGAATTCCTCAGTGGAGAGGTCTTCTCCCATTAGCCCAGAATTTGTTGTTTAGGGTAACATTCACAATGTGCCGAGGCTTTTCAGATGTTCAGGAAGGAAGAGTTCCAGCTCTAATACAGATAAACAAAGAGTTGGGGAGCAGCATTCAGGTATATGTTTATTTGTATTCTTAAAATAGAAGCTTAAAGACATGACAGCAGGCAGCATATAAAAAGTTGGACATTAAAAAAATATTCAACATGTCTGATATAGACATCCTGTCAATGAAATCAATGAAGGATGCTCTGAAAGTACTGTGCTACCCTGCTGCCTTTTCAAGTTCTTTACTCTAGAATTGCAGTTTTAATCCTATGGTTATTCTGATTTTTAAGCCTGTACCAGGCTACCAGTTTCCTCTCTCAAGTGGAGAGGATGGAGCTATGGGGGATTCAGCTGCGTATGAACCATGTTGCTTGTTGCAAGCTCTTCACTTGGTTCCATTGGCTTGTCTGTTGGCCGCATTGACTCACCAGCCAATATGTAAGGGCCCTGCTTCAGGTGGTCAGTGGAAGAAGGTTGATCATCTGTTGAAGCCATCGGAATGGTTTTGTTATTGACCCAGAGAGCTGGGCAAGAACCCAGAATGTCATTGTGTAGATAGATGTTGCTCCTCCTCTCCCTCGTGTACAAGGAGATATTTATGTGTAATCCAAGTCACAGTGGCTTAAATGGCAGTTTAGAGCACAAAGAGAATAACTGTTGTTCACAAAATTAGGAAGAAGCATTTACTGAAGAGCGAAATGCTGGTGAGCTGAGCTCCTCAGAAAGAGCTCTTGGCTCTTGGACCGATCTGCAGAAAGCCCTTTATCCTTCATGATACTGTAAATGGTTACAAAAATGCAAACGTATTTGAAACCTTTTCTTTTTTTTTCTTTTTTCTTTTTTTTTGTCTTCCTTCAGTGCATTTGCAGTAATGTGCACCCGGAAGGCTGGTCGCCTGGTTGCTGGGCTTGCACAGGCAGCTGCAGCATTCGTGCATGCAAATCAGTGTGCAGGGCAGCCTGGCCCTGCCTACGTGGACTCACCAGGCTGCTGCCTAGGCAGGGACTCCCTGGATTTTCCAGTCCTGTCCCAGGTCAGACGTTTAAGTTAGGTTATTCCTCCTCGAAGGGAGTTCAAGTCTATAATTTAGTGCATCTGCTCCTGCTGCTCTCACCTCTAAAGCAGTTCAAAATATTGTAAACTTTTACAAACCTTCTGGCCTAAACTTATTCATGGGAGCTTATCCCTGCTTGTTATTGTGCCAGAATCACCCTTTTAGAAAAGTCCTCCCCCAGAAAGCTTTTCTATCTCTTTGCAGCCTTTCACAGCACTACACAGTTTGTTGCGTCCTTCTCATTTCTGTACAGTAAATTTATCCTTCTTGGACATGAGTGCCCAGATGAGCTCTGTCCTCAACCTATATAATGGTATAAATGTCTTTTTATATTTAGTGGAAATGCTGTCTATAGTATAATCCAGAGTACTTTTTCCTCTTCTACAGTCACATTGTGCTGATGGCTTGTATTTATGCTGTCATCAACCAGTAGTAGGTCTTTCTCCTCTGATGTAATTTCCTACTAATGAATTTGTAGTTGAAATTCCTGATAGTATTTACTAAATGTATAGCTTTGTAGCATTACAACAGATACAAATTCTGTCACGGCAATTGTCTAGGCTCTCTCATTCCGTGTGCAACAGATTTTATGCTTCCCAACTTTGTGTCTTCATTCATACGTTTTATTAGTCACTCCTATATTTCTGTGAAGGTTATTAATTAAAATACTAAATAAGATCTGTCACTGATTTCTGTGTGAACCTTTGATGTAAACAAGATGTCTCTCTTAATACCTGCTCCTTAATTTACTGTTTGAGGCATAATCCCTTGCCTTCCTCAGATGACCAGCCTCACATTTAAAGGGCCCTTGTTGTGAAGAATGAGGAGGATTGGGCCATGAGATTGCATTAGACCTTCTCCCTCCCTAATTACCGTTCCAGAAATAGAGTACTAACTGCCAAAAGGAAGCACTGTCCAGTGGTTTGTGCATTAACCTGTGCTGAGGGGAAAAAAAGATGGGTTCAGTTCCTGTTCTGCAGCAGTGATGATGAGCAAATTAGTCTTGGTTTTGCTCAGCTCTGCTCTATACAGAAATACTGTATCAAGGAGATACGATGTCCATTCTGCAGTAACATGGTCCAAACGTGGTTATGTCTTGTCTTAAAATTTGAGCAAGCAGCAGAAGATAGGAAATACCAACTTCAGTCTCTGCCTTTGTACTGTCTTGACACAGTTTTGGCTGTCACATTCCCTTCTAGCTGTCTGAACTGAGCGCAGCCTTACACAATTGCTTTCAGCACTTCATCATTACCTTAAAATTTGATATTTGCATCTTTTATTTGATTCTTTTACAGATTAACATTCCCTACTGAGAGCATTGAATCATGGGTAGCCAGCATTTCATTTATACCCAGGTAAAAATAATGTCCAGAACTTGTCCTTCACTTGAAAACTGATAGAACAGCTTAAGTAACGTGACATAGCAACTGGACTAGCAACTCTTACAAAGTTATGGATAAACATTAATTTGTAGAAAGCAGGTTTGTGCCCTGCTTTTGTGTGTGAGCTAAGCCCTTTCCTATGGCGCATTAGTCTAACTTTCTATTCTTATTACTTTTCTCATCTTCATGTGAAGTATCCTAGGAACAATCTTTGCCTCCAGATTTCCAAAGCTTGGTGAAGCTTGACAATGTAATTATAAAGAGTTAACATTTACAGCCCAGAGCCACAGCTGTCATACTCCTTGAGCTCCCTGTCGTATCCTTGCCACATCCCTCTCTTTATTTGTAAGTAAACACAGTACTGATTCAAAGTAATTTGAAAGCTCTTACCTTTATGTAGCTCTGGCAAGTCTTTGGAGCAAAAATGCTTCAAAAGTTGTTCACTTCATCCACGTCTTTCCAGTGCAGCTGTGTCTAGGAAAGAAAGTAGCGCACATGACCACTGACATGGCCTGCCGTCATGCCTCAGCAGTGTATGGAGCTGAAGAAGCCAGCGAGTCAGGTTGGTAGACACTATATAATTATCCCAGCCTACAGCTCACACCTGCTTTGCAGGAAAAGGAATGTTGCGTGACAGGCTTGCACCAGAGTTTTTCCCAGATAGTTTTCAAATATCAGATTGAGTTTATTTCATGCTATCTTGAAGCCTACTTGAGGATAATCAGAAGAAATATGGGGTTAACTGGAGGACAATGGAGAGAAGAGGATAACCTAACCTGTCACACTTTTATACCAAACTGTCACACAGAATGATGAAAAGCCATAGGTACTGTTGGGTCTGGGGCTCTGACATTTTGTTCTTGAAGTCAGTGATCAGTTTTGGTTTCTGACTGATAAAGTGTTTATGCCTAGATCGGCAAATACACCTGGGCTGGGTGGTAGACATTGACATTATAGCTATGATCTTCTAGGTAACTAGGTTTGTGTCTGAGCTCGACTTTCTGTGCAAACAATGCTTTATCTCTGCGCTGGGTGACCTGGGCTGGCTGCCAGGCCCCCACCCAGCTGCTCTTTCACTCCACCTTCTCAACAGGACATGGGGAGGAGGTAAGATAGAAAAGCTCATGGACTGAGATAGAGACGGGGAGATCACTTGCCAGTTACCATCATGTGCAAGACAGAGGTGACCTGGGGAAAATTAATTTAATATATTGCCAATTAAGATAGAGTTGGATGGTGAGAAAGACCAAAGCTAAAACTCATTCCCTCAGCCCCTCCTTCCCAAGCTTAACTTCACTCCTTTGCTCCCAACCCATCTACCTGCTCCCCACCCCAAATGGCGCAGGGCAGTCAGGAATGGGGACTGTAGTCAGGTCATAACAGTTTTACTTATCCCAGATTTCATCTTCAATACCTTTTCACCACCTATTGTAGTTATACATTATAGATATACCTCTTGACATTTAACCTCATATACCTCTTCCCATTAAATTCAAACATCCTTCATTGCCTACCGTATTTAGCCATACACATGGGAGTGATCTTCTTTCTCCTTCAACAGAAATGACCAGTGGACCCTAAGAAATAAAACATTCCCTAAGAAAATGTTGTCAAGATACATCTACTCAAAGCATTTCTCTTTGAATAAAGCAGCAATTTAATGTCTCTGTTCAAATTAAATTGTGTAATAATATTGTGATCATTCCCTTCACATGAGTGAAGGAGTGAATAACTTGCTTGGTATCACACAGGAAACCTGGGGAAGAGCAAAGACTTGAAATGCAAAACTAGGATCAGCCAAGCTTAGTGTCTGCCATCCCTTCATATTTTGAGAGTAGCCTAGAGCTGGGGCTTGTCAGGGGAGTCTGCTACTATTCTGAGGAGGGTTAAAGGTAGCTCATGCATAGTGCAGAAAGTGCTGAGCCTCCTGCCAGTGATGCAGACTTGGGCAAGAGTTCTGTATCTGGTCTTTGAGTCCAGGTGAGAGATGAAGGCGATGTGCTTTCACCATTAACATCATCCATTAACAATAAATCATCCATTATCAACAACAAATCTCTGTTTACGTGACTTTCCAAGCCATGCTGACAAAAGGAGCATAAAAACCTGGAGGACGCAGCTCTTTGCTCTGTTCTTCCTTTACTCACGGGCAGTTTCTCAGCCATACCTTAGTTCTAAACCTTTTGCTAATTATTTTTCATTCCTGACCATTGAAGGTCAGGGGCTTCCTGCTCTGCAGCCCATTCTTCAATAAGACTGCCAGCACTGATGGGCAGGGGAAGTAATCCTCGTCCCCGTGTGCCTGGTAAGATCTCGACACACTGATGTGTTTTCACTGTGAGCTGAGGGCAGGAGGGGCTCCATGCACAGAGATGCCCCTGCAGCCCGGGCAGCCCTGCGGGGAGCAGGGCGAGGAGTGGCAGGGAGGAGCTGCTACGTCCTCCTGGTAGCCCCCCATTCCTCTGCTCCACTGGGGTGGGTAGGAGTCAGCAATGAAAGAGCAAAGCTTTGGAGTGGAGGGAGGAAAGGTGTCTCAATATCTCTCTTTTTGTTTCTAATTACCTGAAATTATGTATTTCACTTGGCAATAAGTTAATATTCCCAATGTTGAGCCTGTTTTGCCCATGGTGATAACTGACAAGTGATCTCTCTGTCTTACTCTCAATCCATGAGCCTTCCCATTCCAGTTCCTCCTGTTTTCTCTGCCTGTCCCACTGAGGTGGGAGTGTGAGCAGCTGGGCAGGAGCATGGCTTTTAGCGAAGGTTAACCCAGCACAAACTCTCACTCTGTCTCTTTACTTTCTGTCCCTTGCAGATGCAGTCATTAACAACGCATGGTTCCCGTGAGATACAAACATCAGCATAAGATATTCAGTCACCAGTTGTCTCAAACCTTTCAGCTACAGATCCATCTGTAAAAATCTGACCCTCTGCTAGCACACTAGGGCTGGTTTAAGTTTTTCTTAGAAACACCTTATTTATTTTCATTCATAACATGCTTTGCACTGGTGAAAATCAAGAATGAAGGGATGATGTTGATGAGCAAATAATAAAATGAATGAAATGGAGAGGATAGTGAGCCTTCTGAAACTCTGCCTGGCACAGGAATCCAGAAAGTTACAGGGTAGAGAGAATATGTGTTAGAATACATCTCAGCATATTCAGATATGTACTGGTGAACGTCCTGCTAGCATTAGAGAAACGTGTAATGTGCACCTGACTTTTTAGGGGTTCCATACAAGAACTTGTCAGTATAGGCAGAGGCTGGATGTTCATACAGTTGCTGCATGTTCATACTGCAACATACGTTCCTTAAAGAGGTGTTTTAGGATCTAGCGAAAAAGCTCTGTACTGAAGAAAGAAATGAGGGAGGTGACAAAACAGTAACAAGAATAGTCTCTTTTTGTTTGTTATTTATTTCTGTTTATGATAGCTAAATATCTGTGAAATGATGCTTCTGAGATGGTCCCCTGCAATCTGAACCTCAGCAATATGTTTGTGAGTGTGCATGGGATAAAAGCCAGGGATACAAAAATGTGCATTTGTTTCTCTTGGTTTTAAAAGTAAGTGTCCATAGCATGTGAGATGGGGGAAGGGGAATGGCTACCAACATGCATGTTGCAGGGGCTGCCCGTGCATGATTGCCTCCTTCCCGTTCCTACTCCTGCCCAGGTCCATGGGGAGCCAGGGACATACCCAGCACAGGCTGGGTTTTCTTTCATTTATGGAAACACTTGATAAGGTAGGCTAAGGCTAGGTTTGAGGATGGCTGTGTTTGTTTATCAAATTCCAATTTCTATGTGGCAGGGTATTGTGAGCCTATCTATTTCTTATGAAATATTATTTCTCTGAACATATTGGGTGTTCTGGAGGGCACGGAGTTTAGACTCAGCTACAGTTCCCCTCTTGTAATTTGCATATAAAAATGTTAGCTTAGTGATTATGTATGTTCTTTTTGTCATGAAGCTGGTAATCAGTAGCCCTGAAATCTTTCACTCCTTGCTTTTCAGTGACTGCAACATTGCATCAGAGATGCTGCCATTAAACAGGAAATGAACTGGTGGGAGAAGGGGCTCGCTTCTTGGGGAGAGGTGTCTTTTTTACCCCTTCTCCTCTACCCTCTTTTCTTTTTTAACTCCCGAAGAGTAGAGGGGGAATAAAAAGTGGTGGAACCCTGAGCGCATGCAAAGGTGCTCGTGCGCAGGAAATTCTTACTGCGGTGCAGGGCAGCTTAAGTGCTTAAATATTTAGGACAGCTTTAATGCTTAATATACTGCCAAGTTGATGCTTATGAAAGAAGTAGAAGCTATTTAAGCTCCTGGGGCTGTTTCCAGTCGTAAAGGAGGCAGGCACTCACTTGAGAGAGAGGTCTGTTTTGCCTCTTCCAGGTGCTATTTGGCATCCACATGTTCTCACATCTCCAGCCTTTGTTATAGGTGGGATGGGAGGATGCAAAGGTACCTCTTTTTTCCTGACATACCCACCTTCCTCCCTGCTGTGGTCACCCACCAACCGCACCACGATTCTTCAGTCTGTGGGGGAAGTGGGTGATTTTAAACCTTTGTTTACCTGCATATCGCCGGCTTTCTTTTGCAATCTTAATTATGCTGTTTGTTCTAAGAGGAACTGTGTAATGCTTAGCAAAGAGCAAGATTGTATCAGTCCCCTGAATAATTATATTATTCCCCTGAATATCACGTATGCTATCAGAAACAAACAAGGATGTAATAATCATTATAAATGAGTCCATCAGAGTTGATTGCTTTCTCTACCATCACAAAAGATTGTTGCTATGTCGAGTTCTTTAGTTTTTTCCCCTCTGTTTTTGCTTACAGTCTTTCATGTGATGGGACAACTGGAATCAAGACTTTTCTTTTTTTTCTGTGTGTGGTTGATTACACTAGGTCTGACTGTAGATGTTGTGAGCATGCAGTTAAGATCAGAAGGATCATTGTATGTGATGCAGGCTGTAAAACCTCACCCAGGGGTTTCTCCAAAACTGCCAGTGGAGCCAGAGCACGTCTGGATATCGAGCACTCAACCAGCTAGCTTACACTGTGCTCCTATCTTGTAGGTGGATAAAACTGAGAGATGTATTCCTCCATTTATTCCCTTTTAATAGCTTGTGTGTTCTTTGAAGCACAAGTGTCTCTTGCTGGTTGGTGTTCAGGGTCTAGCCCAGTGGACTTAAATGTCTCTTAAAACGTGACAAAAACAAGGGTGAATTTAGATCTTCTTATAGACAATGCATATTTTAATATAGTTTCTCTGATATTGGAAAATTGATAATGAATGAAGGCCCTTTCCCAATAAAACAACTGTCTGTTAGCTTGGCAAAAAATCTGAACCGTCTTTGCAGTTATAAAAAGAGAGACCTCGTGCACACAATTCCTGTCCTGTATATGTCAGGAAATATTTATATGCAATCAATTGTATCTAGAGCTGACTGTTTTGTAATTCAAGAAATCTCAGTACCTGTGAATATTGCTGCTATTGTCTTCTAAAATCATAGTGTAGATAGAAAAACATTCCTTTCCCGATTGAAATGCCAATTCACTATTGATGAGCATACATCCTATTGACTGGGAACTTACCTGTCCTGTTTGCTATCTGAATACAGCATATTTCTTAGAACACTGATTACACAAGAAGGATAACAGTGAGTCAGGTAAGAAACATCACTCTTTTCAGATAAGATCTACAGATGTTGCTGTAATATGCAAAGTAAATGTTTGAGTGACACATAGCTTAATACAAAGCAGAAACCACTTATATGCGATGGTTTCCAGATGAAAAAATGATCTGCAATATGAAAAATTGTACATGGGCTTTTTCTAGTAATATGCCTATTAAAATAAGATGTATAAAACAGAACCAGCCACATGTGATTCAGGAATCTGAAAAATCCATGTATGCTTTGTAGCTAAAGCTGATCTGAAACCTCAGCCTGCTGTAGCTGGATTGTGTGCCTAGCCACAGTGGGGACCATTACCTAATTGTGTTAGCAGCGATTTTCCTTTCTGTTTTTCTTCTAATATAACAGTTCTAAGAGCTCTGAGCCAGATGTCAGAAAACATCATTGGAGCATTCACACAGTCTTACTCATTGATGATGTGAGGTATACAAAGCTTAACAGTTTAATTTAAAGTCAATCATTGAATCATTGAAAATTATTGAAGATTTTCCTTTGTTTGCATGGAATATCTTTATGAAAAATGATTTATTATTTTCTTTTTAATTTTGATGCTTAACATGGTATTTGAAAATCATATTTCTGAAACAGGATATGGAAAAAGTCAATGATGACGTTTCAAAATTGATGGAGAAGTTATTTAAAGTATGTTGTTTATGTTTGTTCTTTTTGACCAGCTTGGCTGTTAATGGTTTTCAAGGGGAGACTCTGTTCTGCTAGCTGAGAAGTCCTTATATTCACAACAAAAGCTACTTTCATGTTAATACATCCCTGCTACCAACAGTAATATTTGTGCTTCCAACCTGGCACCACACAGGTTGGCCTGGTCAAGGCAGACAAGATTCCAAGAAGTCAGCTGGGAGCTGCAAGATTACTACTGAGCTCTTCATGCCTTGGCATAATGGACCACAGCATGAAACACTGCAGCAGAGAAATCTTCCTATAAGAATTAAATTGCATCTCCTGGTTATTATTACAGCTTAATGACTGCAAGAGGCGGAACCACAAAGGAATAGACTCCCAAAATGGAAAAGATAAAGAATCGAGAAATTTCATGCAGAGAAGACAAAGCTCATTTTGCTGGCATGACTGCAGTGCTGACACTGGTGATTATACAATTGGGATGTGCTTGGCATGTCCAAGAGTTGTAAAATTTTCTGCTCGAATTCATTGGCTTTCTTTCTTTTCAGGAAGACAATGGGAATCTAAAGAATTTCTTTCTGTGATTCACATGAGAAAACTGCCTTAGAGACCAGCATACTGATCTCAGAAGGAGCAGGAGTGGACCTTTAGCCCTCAGGGGCATTTTGGAAATTTATTTATAAAGATCTACAGCCAACTGATTAACTTCAGTGGTGAAGACTGAGATGCTGGAAGTAGCTCATCGCTAGAGCCAGGTTGGAGGCCAGAGATGTTTCTGATGTAAGGAGGAGTATGTGGTTGGATGACTGAATTGTTGTCTAATTACTAACTTTGGCACAGTCAGAGGAGTAAACATCTAACTTGTTCCTAGAGCTCTTTGTTTTAATTAGAAAAGTGGGCAATATGGAAAGGAGATTGAGTAGGCTTTAAATAGGCCCAAAATACCCGTTCTTTTGCAAAGACTGTGCTGAGTCAAGGCTGCAGACTAGTTCTGAGTTCAATGAGGAATCTTTCTACAGGTGTTTGTGGCCCCTGCATGGGATCCTGCCATACAAAAAAGGTCAATGCAAACATATCAGGTACAACAGGAAAAAAGGACTTCAAAGGCAGAAATACGGCAGTGTCTCACAGCCTGCTGCTTCTCAGGAAGAGGGGCTTCGGGTCCGTGAAGCCAGGAGGAGCCAGGTGGGTGCTGCAGGGCCCCATGCCCACACTGATGGGGGATGCTGCCAGGGGTAATAGTGAGTCTCCTAATTAACTGGGCCAATAATTAACATTAGTCCCAGAGTGGAGTACTACACTGCCTGGGAATGTGCTTGCAGCAAGGACACCCAGTGGCTGTAGCAGGGGTGACTATTATGGCAAGGAGATTTTGAGTTAAGAAAAATGGAAGCAGAAAGTTTCTTCTGAGCAAGACAAGGGAGTGACAACAGTAAAGCCCGACAGTCCTAAACTGAGTAGGAAAAATACTAATTGGAGAAAAATTGAAGAATTTTTGCTTGTTCCTCCCATTTGGGAGATTTGACTGAGTGAGGAACACAGTCTAAAGACTAAAATACAGATTAATGATACATTAATTATTGGACTCAATATTGTATCAGAATGGAAAATCAACTGACACTGTACAGATACTAAGCACTAGTGGTACAGAACAGAGTCAAACCCAGGAAAACCCTGTGTTGACTTCAGTCTGGGCACAGCTTACCCTGCAGCTGAGTTACTGGATGCTGCCACCTGCAGTCTGCGTTGGTCCAGAGCTTTCTGATTCAACGAGTGACAGGACAAATACACACACACGTGTCTCTTTCTCGCTGTCAGAAGCTTTGGGTTTAAATTTATTCACATTTGCTATCCTGAGATATCTCCTTAGTGATTTTATGGAATAATTTACCAGAATTATAATTACACACACACACACACACACAAAAAAAAAAAAAAAGATTAAAAAAAAAGCTATCTACTTAGATGTTTTACTGTCAATTTCATCAAAAATATGAGGAGAAACAGCAGTGTCTTTTAGTGGTCAATTACAAATAGTCTTTAGTCCAGTATCTCTTCCTGCTGTATGCTATGTGAAGACTACCATTTGAAAGCTATGAATCCTTTCCATTACTGAGTTCAAAATAGACCATTCAAAGATCTGTGTAGGGATGAGATCGTTTTTTTGTTTCTTTGTTTGATTTTCTCTCTAGCTAAAGTTGAGGCCAGAACTTACAGTCCTTCATAATCTAGTTTGTTATAATTTAGGTACCTTTCAAGTTATTTTTGGATTTGATCCCAGAGCCCACTCACAGCTGAATGACCCTATTCCTGAGCACCAGCTGAGGTGTCAAGTCCTTACTAATTAAAATGATCCCATCTACTTTATATTCAGTGCTTTTCTTGATGGAAACAAAAGAGGTGATAGCTCACTGTAAAGGAAGGGTCTTCTGCCTGAAACAATTCCCCTAAAGCATTGTCCAGCAATGTTCAAATATTTATTAGTCTGTGCCTAGAACTGTGCCAAGGATGACTCGCAGAGTTAAATGTGTGCAGGAGTAGTACAGGAGATCAGAGAGGGAATTATCCCAAAATCAGCTGTAAGTAGGATGGTTGTTAAGGTACTTACTGTACTGTAGAACTTGCTTAATGTTCTCCTGTCAGGCTGTGAAAACACATCCTCATGTTGGTGTATGTCCCTTCTGCATTTACAAGTCATTTGTTCTCAGTGAAGTAGTTTAAAGCAATTTTCTGCTATTTCAGGTTTCGATCCTGTTTAACTGCTGAAATTCTACCCTTTCTAATGCAGTCCTCGTTCTGCAGGCACTGTGATGTGAAAAAGTAGGCACGTAGCCTGGAGAGGATGCTAGATGTGATCACTGTGGCCAAGTGAAAACCAGACTGATCCACTTTCCTTTGCTATGAAAACACAAGGACTTACCTGTGCATAGTGCATCATGGTTGGTAGCTAGCATGTTACTCACGTGCACGGTAAACTGTTCTGGTTTACTGAGAGATCCATTAAACATTCCTGTGTCTGGTGACAGCGAAATAGTTGAAAACCACCACCCAAAGACCAGAAATCAGGCATCCTTAAAAATCCACCAGACTACTTAGGCCAATAAGTACAGAGACTGGGGATCGTTCTGGCTGGTTGTGTGAACGTGTGCATTTGTATGCATGTATAGAAACAGAAAGAGAAGACCAAAAAAAAAAAGAAAGTTATTTTCTCTAAAAGGTTGTTCAAATGTCAGCCCCAGCAGATGGAAATATTGCCAACACAGTAGAACCAAAACTAATTGGTTTGCGTGAGCGTTGTTAGGTGGCAGCATTAGAGAGATGGAGCCATCGTTGTGGCAGCACAGGGGTATGCTGGAGATGAATGGAGTATTTCAGTTACTTAGTTTAGCTTAGTTTTGAAATCTCTGAAACTCTGTAATGTAATTTTTATTTTTAAGTGGTTTGGAGTCATGTTAGTATGAAAAAAAGAAGATACGGGGAACTGCTTTAGGGTGAAACTTTGACATGAGTCAGCTGGAGCAGGTTGTGCTGTGCTGGAGGCTGAAGCTGTTACTCGATTAGGAGTGATATGAGATGAAGCAGAGTCCTGAGACAGATTCAGTGGCTTTGAGTCACCACCGAGCAGCCCAGTCCCACTCCCAACATCTGCCTTCAGTCCTCTTGTGATCCCTGGTCTGGCAGAAAGGAAATACTTATGTTATGTCCCGAGTATGTACATACCTGCCTCCTACTTCACCTGGGAACTAGGTGCTAAATCATCAATATTTTTTAACTTAGAGATCATTCCAGAGAGCAGTATTTTCTGTGAGGAAAGTTAATCCAAAATACCTGTACTGCCTGCTTCTTTATCTGTGTGCAAATTAGGATTGTGAGCGGAGGGAAGTGGCAAAATCTGTTCTTGGTAAAAGAGGTCTGTCCTTTGTTTGCCTTTCTTCAAAGGCAACATGCTTCTGACCTGAGGAGTCCTTCCTTCAAGGACTGAAAGCAGGAGCACTCGGTCACAGCGCTGTTACTGTGACACTGCGGCACCAAGTCCATCATTACTGCCAGAAGACAACCAGCCTCCTTCATTCCCAGATCCTTCTGGTCTCTCACTGTGCACTGTTTTTACAAGAACTTTGTTGCTGTACCTGAGGTTCTCTGTTTGTCAGATATTTCAGACTGAAGGATCAAAAGAAATATTGGTGTTCTTAACCAAACGGTCTCACTTCTGGAAGAGAGGGAATTCATGCAAGTGACTGATCAGAGAGCAGGTTAACTCGAACACAGTATGATTCTTTCAAGCAGCCTAGGTTGGAGGGAGTGCTTCTTCTCAATAAATAATAATTAAGCAAAAGTAAGTGAGGTTAGGTACCTTTGGAAATGCTTTGCATTGCTCTCACATTGGCTTGTGCAAAAATAGTGGTCACAGCAACGTATTATAACACAGCTGTTTCCTGGTGCCTCTGTCTATTAGGATTTAGGCAACAACAAAGACATTAGGCAAGAAATACCTTTTTTTTTTTTTTTTTTTTTTTTTGCCAGACCCATTTGTCCCTGACATCCAATTCATTTTATTTCTTAGGAAAGGTTCAAGTGAATGATAAGGAGAACTGTTAGTGGCATTGCTGTGAAATACATAGCTTTTTCTGCAAATAGAAGTATTTCTCTTGCCCTGCTGTTGTTTGAGTGCTGTTCTCAATGGCTTACGGTAAAATGGCTAATAGTTTCCCACAGCAGTCAGATAGGCGAGTGCATTGAGAAGCTCACAATTATTACTTTTTAATTTTTTTTTCTCTCTCTGTCAGCTGAGTGAGACTTTCCCATCTGCCATCACAACCTGTCTCTGGATTGTTGTAACAGTATTCATCAGCAGAACTGACAAAACCCAAATTACATGAATAACAACAGAGAAAGACCCAGATGTTACTTCATCAACACTTTTGCATGGGGTGATAAGCCACGTTCTGCTTGATCTCGTCAGTTTGCTGTTTTGCTCTTAACAAGCAGTGTTCTTGCATTGGGGCGCAGCATGGGGCTTTGTCAGGGTAAAGCAGAGCATGGAGGGCAAAAAGAGGGAAAGAGAAAATGAGCAGTGGCCTTGTGCATCTAAACAACCCACTGTAAGATCTCCCTTTTTAGGGCTTAGGACAGTGTTTCTTGGTATTTCAGTAATTCTGTGAGAAAGCATGCACACAAGGGATCTGGAGCTGGGGAGTTTGGATTTAGATCCTCCCTCTCATTCTCTCGTAAGGAGAGGCTGTAGCAAGATCTGTTGGAAGGAGCTGTGTTCATAGCGTGTGTCCCTCCCTGCAACACACCTTGTGCAGAAGATGTAGCAAAACTAAACAACACATCCTCAAACACACACACAAACTGCCCTTCCAAGTTAATCTGGAAGGGTGGTTTATCAGCACTCTGTCCTGTTGGCATCATCTGAGAGCAAAAGTCACTTTCAGGATAAAGCCAGGGAATGTTGATTTAGGCCTTCTACATGTACTCCTGACAAAGTCTTACACCATGACTATCAAAACAAGTCCAATGAAGAAGAAAACTGAAAATGCTAAGATTGTTTTCTGTGTTGCTGGGAACCCTGTGCCACCATCCTGTGTTCCTTCTGAGCCAGCTGGGTGTGCCAGCTAGCAGTACAGCCTTTCTGGCTTAAGTTTGGAACAGGATTTTAAATCTTTTGGCATATTTTTTTGGGTAATGACATTGTGCTGTCATTTTGAGCGTGCAGCATCTAATCCTGTCCACTCAAAAACAGGTTTTGAGGTGCAGCATTTAATTAGCAAGAGATGGCTTGTGTCTAGAACAGAATACACCCAAAGACAAAACTAAAAGCAAAAGGCAATTTCTGCTGATGATTATACAGTAGAGAATGCATTTAGCCTTAATTGTGTTTACTTAAGTGGAGCCCATGAGGGAAACTAATACAAGCAGTTTCTCAGTCAAGAACAGAGCCAAAAGATAGGCGTGTTTCTTAAAATTCACCCTCTGCTAGTGAGCTTTTAAATCTTTTAGAAGGTAGGAACATGGTGTGCAATAGCAGCAGAGTAAATGTTCAACTGTTACCGGGATGTTGACCATAGAAGGCCTGAACATAGGGTGCAGAATCGGCAGAAATGAAAACATCCCAGCCTTGCAGCTTTACAGTTTTTGTGAGTGGAAGACCACTGAGCTGTTGGCCTCAGGGCAGTGCATTTTCACAGCTGGCAATATCTTACTTTTCTGTGAAAACTTAAGAAATAGCCCCTAATATCCTGAAGGCCTGCAGACCAGGCACTGAAAAACACTGATATATAGAGCAACATGAGAAGCCAGACCTTTAAAATACCTGTGTCTGGATGATTACATGAGATCATCTGTTCCTTTATGTATTAGAATATGTTTCCTTAATTAATTAATTAATTTCCTTAACTCTTCTGACCTGACGTTTGTAGAGAGCACTTTGCTTCCACTGACAGGGAATGGTAGAGTACTAAAGCTGAACTCATGCACGTGGAGCCCTATAACATGTTTGTGTTTAAGTAAGGAACACAGCGATTGTAATGGCTCCATCAATGGCTGTGGTTGTGTCTCAGATCAGCCCCAGCCTCTGGAAAATTGTCACAGGCTTGGGATCTCAGCAAACTTCTTGTTTTTTTCAGCATCTTCCACTTGCTGTTCCAGCTTTCCACAACTCAGCTGTAAATAACCCTGACACTGACTTCAAGAGAGATACAAAGCAGGGCTGGCACAGAGCATGTTTCTACCATGCCACTCAGCAAAGGGACTTTCCTTCAACATTATGAATTCTTCTAGACTTCATTGTGTAATTCATTTGTATAATCCATGGGGAATCAAATCTTCTGAGATACACATGACAGACTGGTGCTTGTAGCTCCCACTAATAGATCTGAGTTCCATAGGCACAACATGAAATATTTTCTTTCCATGTTACCTGCCTTGAGTTTGTGTAAGCTCACCACATTTCCACTTTTCCCTTGTACAATGGAGAAAATAAAACATCCCTGTGTTCCACAAGAGCTTGTTATGGCTGAAGGGCTCAGCATTTGAAAAGCATTTGCAAATTAAGATGTGACTTGAGTTAAAGCACTCTTTACCATCCAGTTTAGGTCCTTTTCCTCCCCATCCCCCCACTGCTACTTTCCATCTGCTCCAACATAAGCTGCATTTGAAATGCCACCAAGATCCTATCTAGCTTCTGAGAGGGTAACTTCACACAAGTGACAGGTCCTTCTGCTCTCGTTATTAGTGTGGAAGTTCCTTCATGGGCCAATCTTGCAGTGCTCTGCATTAACCTGTCATTTGTCTCAAGATAACCACAGAATTACACCTGAACTACCAGGGAGGACACTCCACTTTGAGGGACTGTTTGTATCAAATAATGTAAGCTTACTGATTATTCTTTCTGACTTGTATCAGTGCAGCCAACTCTTTGACATGGGATTTTCCATCCGTGTTGCTAACACAGGCTGTAAGCTGGCACCAGTTCACCCGTGGTCATTCTGCACACTTACTATCGGGTATCTCAGAAGAGATGAGCTGCTGGTGGCTTATTTTGTGCTGGAATATCTCCTGGCATGCAGTTATGCAAAGACCCAGAGTACCGGTCTAAAAATAGGTGAAGTACCACATAATTTATACACTACATAGGTTTTAGCTGTATTTATCTAGCAAAATAATGGGACCATTTAAGGCTGAACAGTATTAACTTAGCTGCTCTTCCTAGAATACGTGTTCATATCTATATGACGACACTCATACCTGTGGAGAGTATTTTTCTTCAGTCACTATAAAGGCACATATCCCTGTTCTGGTGACTGCCTTCATGTGTCAATGCTGTTAAACACAAGTTTCCTTCCCCTGCTCAACAGACTCGTTTTAAAATACCAAACTTTCTTTAAACTAGAAAATGTAGGTTCAGCTTTCCTTGTGGATATCTGAGTTTTGTAAACCCAGTGTGTTTATTGGTCATTAATCAAATATATATCTTCTTTACTGTGTTCAGCTGAGGAAAGGTTTGTCTTCTCTTACAGAATCTTAAGCACTTGAGAGGCTCCTGTCACTCCTGGCTGACCTCTGCAGCAATGCTAAATGAATTTGCCAGGTTGGTCCTATGTGACTTCCTGGCTTCCCTCTGAAACAAACGACAGGAGGGCTGCATCAGTGAGTGAGGGAAAGGAATTGCAAAGATTTTGAAGGTTGTTTGGGAGGAAAACCAATCTGATTTGTAGTATTCAGCAAGATGCCTTAATGGAGGGAGAATATAATGCCTGACAATGCTTCCAGAAAGATCTCAGGCAGGCCTCTGTGAAGCCGTGTTGGCTTTAAAATCAGGTATGTAAAACCTTCTCTCTACCAAATCCTTGAACCCTTGACAACTGGCAAGTAATTAGACCTCACAACACCTCTGCTGGCTTCATCACTGCAAAGCAAAGCTCAGACAGGAGTGAAACACTGGAGTTTCATCCTGCTCTTCAGAAGACAGTGGGAGATTGGTCATAAAGGTAAACTGAGCCCAAAAGCAATACTGAGGTTGCTCCAGTGCAAGAGCATTTTTCAGGTTCCATGGAAAGAGTGGGCTTGGAGTTAATTAAGAAGAGAAAAGGAGAGAGAGGAAACATCAAAGCTCTGAAGCCACCTTATCAAAGGCACATCACTCCTGTGCTCTGTCTGGCTCTCCTGCTCCACAGAGAACGTACCAATTCTTTCACTGCCTGTGCCAAACAACTGGCTGCCATAAATCTGCTCAAGAAACAATACAGTACTTAACAAGTAGAGAAATGCGTGCAGTTTGAGAAGATGGAAGAACTGCATCAGTTTGTGGCATGGGATGTGAGGAGAGGGAGTTCCTCAGATAACGTGGAGTAAATCAAATCAAATCAGAGAGCTGGCTGATGCAAACCCTTCTGCTATTTGAGCTGAAAGATTCTTCTTTATGACTTCTTCCACACAATGGTATGAAAAGCTAAGACATAGATTGACCAGCTTTACCAAATTAAGGAAAATTAGGAGAGTTAATGCTACAACTCAGGACCATGCAATATGTCTGCTGATTCCCAGTTTTAAAGAACAGGTGTTGCTGGGGTGGCTACACGCTGTCAAGTTTAAATAGCTTCTTTTGCAAATCATTTTTGTCAGCACATTTTCCTTTGCTACAAAAACACCTGCAAAAATAATTCTGAACTTGAAAAAATAAATAATATCTTTTTTTTTTTCTTTTCAATATGTATAGATCGTGAATAGCTTCAAACAAGCGAGATCTGAGACTAGCCAATTTCTTCAAAAGAGTAACTGAGTCTGTAGGTCATGACTGAGCAATTTGGTACCTGGCAACAGAGTGGTAAGTCTGAAGGACTGTTTTTTTTGACTGCATGGCCACAGTGAAAAATTGAAAATAATTTCATTTTGAATCAGCTCAAACAAAAAATGAATTAAAAAATACAGATTGCACCAAATGGAGCATTTTATCTGGCATAAAACATGTATGCCATGATGCAGAATTTAAGACATTCACAACCTATTAATAATAATTAAGCTTAGCTGTCTGAACCTATTACTGAGATGGGATTGCCAGAGGCTGTTGAAGGGTAGCATTGGTGGAATAGGAGCAGATTTAACGTCAGAGTGTGGAATCACCCCATTGCTCACTGTAATGACTTTAGTGAGTGCTTCCTTCTGTGTCTGCCTTAAGATTTTATTTCTCTCATGTATACAGACCCAAGGCCACCGAAACACTTATGAGTCCGGTCTAAGAATTGCAACACATGCAAAGAATTATATGATTAACAAGTGCATTCTCTTAAAGCAAATTCTAGTCTGTCAGTCCAGAATTTGAGGCTACACGTGGAGGGTTAATGGAAAAACACAAGGCTTCTCTTCTTTATAGGAGAAAATTAAAAAAAAAAAAAAGAACCAAGAGGAGTACTGCATTGCTCTGATCACCCAGACACATCTCTGATACATACTGAAAGCCTAGAGAAGAACAGGAGCCCTCTTCTTTCTTTAGTGCTTATTATATGACATTGATTCTGCTGGTAAGAACACTCCCATTTACTTAAACTGAAACAGAAATAATTCTGAGATCGTCTTATTCTGTAACTGACTGAATACAGCGTCATTCTGAAAAAATCAGAGCTAGTAAATGTTTCTGCTTCATATGTATTTTCCCTCTTTTCAAGAGGCTTAAGAATGTAAGACATCTCTCAAAGCTGTCTCTGTCATTAATACATCATCCCATAAAATATGCATGCGTGTGTGATTATTGTTCTTGAATATTATCGTAGAGGAGTGGCTATCTATAGACTTACTGTGCAATCTTTTCCAGATTCTCAAAAGATATTTACAGATTAATGGAAAGGAGTTAAAAGCACGAAGACAGCTATGTGGCTGTAAGAGTGAGAAATGGATGAGATGGAAACTGTTTTGATGAACTAGTAGGAAGTATTAAAGAAATTTCCTTTTAAAAATATAATTTAATTCAAACAAGCTATCTAGGAATTTCTTATACTTTCCCACTGAATATATTTTTTCTGAGGTAATATGACTGGTGAAAGGAGAGCAAGTATAGAAAATTCCTTGATGAAAGCATCCTTATCTTGGCCTTTTTCCTGTCAGCTGCCATGATGTTGGCATTGAAAAAAATGCAATATCCCCTAAGAAAATAACAAGGATGTGACATTTCTGCAACACAATATCCATCTCTCTGAAGCTCATCATAAGCAAAAAAAGGAATCATTTTGAGCAGCTATCCCTGTGCAAAGATATTTTGTATATGCCCATTCTTGTCTTTTTTACTGCGTTCCATACTCTAGTGTGATACAAACACAAAATCCTTCTATTGTTACATTTATCATACAAACAGCAGTTCCTCTATTTTTTAATGTTGCCTTAATGCCTCCAAATTTTCTGCAAGCAACAGGAAATTGTTGAGCTCTGTGCAATTCACTATTTTTGTTATTATTTTTTAATGCAGAGCTATGAGCAAACGCACCTCATGTAGCTATTGAAATCAGACATCTGGAACTGCCAGTTTAAAGAAAGAAAAAAATACCATGATGCCTGCTCCTGCCTCCTGGTTCCCACTGTCAAAGGATCCCAGACTGTCACCACAGAGAGGGCGTTCACAAACCATTCCTACGTGCTATGAAAAACAGCTCTTCGTTAAGAAGAGGAAAGGAAATATGTAGAAGAAGCTGATGATGTGAACGCTCCTTTTATAATCCTCATTTTGCTCCTGCCCTTTCTCCCACCATGCAGACAGGAGGAGGGAGAAGCCAGGACAGAGGCCGTGAGATACTGAGAGCTCAAGCTGCCTGAGTAAGTAAAACCTGAACTTTTAAAGACGCATTTTTCTTAAACAGTTCTCTCCCAGAATAGATATAGGCAGGAAGTAGTGAAATAGATGGAAAAAGATTGGAAGTGAGGTTTGGTTTGTCTGTTTTAAACAAACCGGTTAGAAAGCATTTCCTCTTGATGATGCTGAGTACACGGTCATCATCACAAGAGCCTTTCTGGCTAACCTGAGCTGAGAATAACTGTAACCAGCCCAGTCTGCTGCAAAGTATTGTAGTGTCACATCAGTACTGTAATAGCTTTTGCAGAAACAAGGTCACACTAACACAGTGAAACTTGGTAAGTACTGACTTTAGTAGGCACTAGTTCAAGAAACAGATTAGTTTCCTGGAAGAGCTATAGCACCCTCACCATTGTTCTAGATCCTTCCCCCAGTAATGACTACAGGGCAGTCTCAACACATATTCACGTAATGGACTTGGGACAGGCTGAAAATTTTGCATCTCATTTTCTCTTTTATTTAATACAACATTTACTCCCTTTTTTTCTTTCAAATTTGTGCAGATTTGGACTTGTGTCATCCCGTCCCCTCCCCCCAGTATTTCTGAGCTTCTTCTTCATATTTGATCTTCTGAAGAAGATTCAAAATTAGATGAAAGCTTTTCACTCAGTTTTGTTATTTCCCAAGCTTTTAGTCTGAGTTTGGAGTCTTACCTTGTACAGATTTGCAGAAAGTATATTGAATTCTTTGTATCAAGGACTGCTTACATATTACTGAACCTTATAGGAATTTTTCTGCTGATAAAAAAATACAGAAAGTGCACATTCCTGCACCTACTCAGTGCAGTATCTGTGCAGTGCTCTATTCTGATGCATTTAACAATATATTGATGTGTAAGTTTAAATGGGTTATTATACTGGAACCTTCTTTCTACAATGATTGGAAGGATTTCCTTCAAGGTGAACGCAGCACCAGTTTAAAAGGACAAGTATGCAGTTACAGAAGAACGTGACTACTAATGTCACCATGCATTTTCAACCCCAATAAACTAATATCTGCCTTTTTATCAAGCGTCTGACCTATAAAAACAGTCTGATGACTGTGCAACCATATTTAAGTGCATTCACCTTTATCAGCTCATCCCATTCATCTCCTTGCAAGAAAATAGATCTGACATCAATTGTCACCACTGTCCTGGACTTAACCCAAAGGACACTACAATAGTCTTTATTGTACAGCATTTTGAAACAAAACACAGTTACATTTTTCCCAGTCTCTGTTCCATTCTGCAGTTAAGAAATATGAAGTGCCATAAAAACAGCCTGCAAAGATTGTGGAAAAGTATAAACAATCTTCTTTCATAAGGGCGAGCTGCAGTTACAAAAACAGCAGCACCACTGTTTACTGGGTTGTATAAGCCAGATCAATCCTGTTGCTGTGTAAGGAGAGGTTTTTATCCTTGTATAGATCCCTCCTCTACTTCTGCAATCCAGAATTCTCACTGACTCTCTTTCAAACCAATTTTTGATGCCCTTTGAGTCATCACATAATAAATCCCTTCTATTGTTTAGACATGAGTATTTGCATAATGATCTAAGTGTCAAATGTGGAGTATGAAACTCTGGACCCAAAGGAAAGCTGTGCTAATGAACTGTCACAGTTAAACTTACATCCGTGGGGCCCATAACAGTGGTCTCCACCCTTGCATTTCTCTTATCTATTAACTTTCCTATCCTCACAGTTTTTTTTCTTTAGCTGTTGAATGCATTATGAGCCTTGCTGGGATCCCAGTAGGAGACAATAGAAATTTTATTGTTGGCTTCAGTGAGAGCAAAATAATATCTTGGGAACTATTCTCTGCAATGGAAGCTGTCATAAAACTCGACACTTCACCAAAGATATAGGAGAAGTGGGATTTGATCTATTCTTCTGTCTGAATGGATTTGAGCCTACATCTGGCATCTACACCCCTTGTGGATATCTGTGTTCTTCAGTCCCGAAGCTCTTTGTCGATGCATTCCCATTTGCTAAAAATAATGTATTTTTTTGTTAATCCAGTTGTGAATTACAGTACATCTATTGATGAGGGGAATCTTCTGGATGAGAGGAGTCCTGTACTCAAGAAACTCTTCAGATGACTTGTAGAGTCTATTTGAGCTAACAAGCATAGCCAAGAGAGAAACGCTGAAGAATAGTCTCATCTTCCCTGGGAACCACCTCAGCTGAAAGCTCTCATATTCAACTCGAGTGTCCTGCCCCTTCAGCTATTAACTAAGGGGAAAAGCACCAGCTCTCTCAAAAGAGAGAGAGATTTGGCTCTTGAAGGGAGGGAGAGAGGGAAGGAAGAAAGGAGAGAGGAAGGGCTAGGAATCCTGGTCAGAGGAGGAGGGATGTTTGGATGAAAGTATCATAACTTCGAAAGGTGACTTAAGACGCTTTTCTGACTGTCACTTTTTTTTATAGTACATCAGCCCATGCAGACTCTATGTGGTTGTATTGTAACTTATTCCAAGGCCAAACCCAAAACCTGTGCCTACTTTTGCATGCATCCACTGTGTGGTTTGCACATGCCAGATCTGTAAGCAAACATCTCTTAGATGTTCTTCTTTATTTGTGGAACTTACACCTGCCCACTACCTTCCAAGAAAGAGTTTTGCCTATTTCAACTTTGTAAAAATTTCCATTTCATTTAGTTCCAGGGAAAAAAAAAAGCCACCAAGATGAAGGGCATAAAGAAAACGCTTTATAAAAGCCAATTTATTTCAACGCAGTCTACCCCTTTTATGGCTTCAGCGTGCCTCTAATGGAACAGGTCAGAAAGTTCTGCCTTATTCATTTTCTAGCAAGTGTAGCTAATTGCTGTTTGGTGTGAGAAGCATCTGCAGGTCTCCAGCACTGCCTGACTGTACTTTCTGAGACTCCTCAGACTTGTATCTAAAAAAAAAAAAAAAAAAAAAAAAGAATTGATTGGGAGGATAAATGCCATGTCTGATCATCAAATATTTAAACCTGGCACACTTTCAAGAGTGGCAGGCTTGCTAGCCTGTGGAAACATCCATTTTTGGCCAGACATGACTTGCCATTGTTAGTTTTCAGAGGACTCATGGTAATGTGTACACAATATTTTATATCCAGAGATTTTAAAGAGAGAATGAGGGCACAGATGCAGACAAGGAATGTATCGTTACTCGTGTCTTGTAGATTCGAACAAGTAACCGTACATTAACAAATGTAGTTGGGAGAATGCATTTGTCTCTCCTGGTTTGGGAGTGAAAATGTTCATGGGATTGATACCCAAAATGAAACAAGCACAAATATTCTAAGCCATATATCACATTGATCATAAATACAGGAAATAGCATCTTGTTACATGGACAATAAACACAGTTTCTACTACAAACTTCTGGTTATAGGAGAACAGAGAATTGTCTAGATGCTACGACACCAGAGGTTTGTACTGATTTCTCCATCATATTCTTTTCCGAAATCTCCGTTTTCTTTCACTTAATAGTTCTAGCAAAAATTCCAGTTGTTGACAATTTTGTTGTTGTTGTTGTTGTTTGTTTGTTTTTTCTGGCTGGGAAGGTTGTTAAATTTACAAGAGTGATTTGGAAGAATCTAGCTGCCCAGTCTAGTCATACAACTAGAGCCAGTCTTTTTCCAAAAGAAATAGTAACCTCAGCTCTAGGGATGTAAAGTTATTTTTACCAGTTTAATCTTAGCTATGACAAAGCATCCACTGATAATGAACAGAGCTCTTTGCAGGATGTAAAGTTGAAACATAGACATGACCTCTGTGCAGTTTGGGATCTACATAGAATAGACAGCCTAGGAAGAGAGGAGAATGGAGCTTATCCTGAAGATAGCACTCCAGTTTGTGAGAAGATCTCAAGGTGATTTTTGTTTTTGTTTTTGTTTTTTCCAAAATATACTTTAAATGTCACCTTCTGGGCAGTCACCTTATTGAGATGGTTATCTGTTAAATAATGGTCATCATTTCATTATCCAGTGACATATTTGAATGAATGCTCGGCTCACAGAAAAATCTACGTCCTTATGGACTAGGAGAGCAATACGTGGCTGTGCATGGTAGATAACAGAACTGAAATGAGGTTTTCTGAAAGGCCATCACCCGGGTAAGCATTATGAACACTCCTTCCCTAGTTTATTATTATTATGTAATATCACATTTTAATATATGATATTGCTGTTTACCAACCTGACAAGAGAGATGAAGCAAGTGGGATTTACATCACCAGCAAATCTCTTTTCATCTCAAATTAAGAGCCAAATGGCTTCTTTTATCCCTCATTTACAACACAAAGATGCCTCTGGAGTCTGATGATGGAAAGATCAAGACATTTCATGTAAGAGATGCCACTTGAAGTAATTATTGTCTCTCAGTAATCACAGAATTAGCTTATTACTTAATCACTTTTCTGTTAAACCGTTCATTGTCACAATTCTCTAAAATTTCTCCTATTCTGAATTTGTGGTATAAATCCCAAATACCTGCATGCTGCTGCAGGGTTCTTCCTCCCTCTGTGCCTGGTTGTCTGAGCTCACCATTTAGCCACTTTGTAGATCACAGAACTGTCGTGTGAGGTGATCTATCTGTAACATATTTTCTGATCTTCTAATGGAAAGCTTTTTGCCTAGATTTGTAACAATTCTCTTTTAAGCCATAAAATTAAAGAGGCATTAACCATGGAGCTGACAACTGCCACAAATCATCAGCACTCAACAACAGCTGACCTGATTTGAAAATCAAAGATGGCAGTGGTTCAGAGCACTCTCAACATTTTCTGACTGTGTTGGCCTCACTTTTCAATGCAGGATATTTGAAGAAACTGAAACAGATTAATTCCTGATGTGAAAAATAATGACAATATCAAAGGTATGGGGAAATGGGTTGACTTACCCCTTCTTATGGAAGGGTAAGTCAAGGGAATGGGCTAAAACTTCAAAAAATATATTTTAAATATCTTCAGGAGTTCTTTGCTGTTTTTGTAAACATTCCCATCATTATAAATGTCCTTTCCTGAATGGCCAAATAGTGAGGGAGTAAGAAACGTTCTACCATAAGCTGTCCATGAAAACCACCAACCTTTTCATTTCAGTTCTCAACAGCTGCAGCTATCAAATGTTCAAGTGATGTTGTCTACACGCTCATTCAGTGTTTGTGGTTTTCCCCCAGGCAGCTGCAATCTGTGAAGGCAGGTCATAAAAACAATCCAGCCCTCTCATGTGCGATAGGATTGTTTTGTAGTCTCTTTTTCATGATAAAGATTTTGCTATGTGTTAATTTGGAGAGAACACAGCTTCCTTTTTTTTTTTCCTTATAATTAACTATCAGTATGTCATCATTATGAATTGCATGATCATTATCATCATTATTCATCACTATGAATATTATCATCAAATGTGTGGTAAAACAAAGGTATTTAAATAGCTACAGTTAGCACAACATTATATAAATGTTATATTAGTCAAAAGCCATCTTAGTAGTCTAACTGGTTAACTAGCAGTCATCTTTTGATCATCACATCTGTCAGCCCTAGTAAAATATGAGTCAATTTGATCCCTCTTCCAGCTGAAAATTGGAAATCTGTCTAAAGGCCATAGTAATGTTTCTTGAGCAGCTGCTTTTATATTTTATAGTCTAAAAAGTTTCCTAATCTAATGCTGTAAAGTAGGGAGATGTAGTATATTAGTGTCCATAGTGACATGCTGTAGGTTGTATACTAAGCACCGTTCAGTGTTTATTGATTGTTTTGTGCCCTGTATTATTCTTGTAGGTAAATTTCTCCTTTATACTCTGTACCTCACAGAGGAAACTTCAGCTGGGATGCTGCAGCTTGTCTTCAAATGTTAATGATCTTTGCCTCTCAGTTCTTGGCCTGACACTCCAGCATGCGTAACGCAAAACTTGGCACAAGCTCACGTGTGCATCCCTGTAAAGAATGGAAATCAAGCTGGCTTCTCAACTTCTTGTGGCAAGTTCATAGCAAATTGGCCTGATACCAAATGCAGTTCTGAGTCTACTAGGGCACCCACTGGAAATGTAGGTGCAGCTTTCAGGAAGGGCAGAGGCTGGGACAGCTTGAGCATATGAGTCTGCAGGGAGCAGCTGAGCAAGCAGCGGTGGCCAGTGATGCAACTTGTGATAATGATTGTGAGTAAACATAAGCACAGGAGTAAGGGAGAGAAAATGCTAACTGAAGGGGAAGCAGGGAAGAATATTTTATTTCTGACACGTATTTGGTCCTTACAAAACAAAAAGCAAATGGTAAACTGTTTTTCTTTAAGGCCTTCTTTAAGGCCACTAGAATGGGGTTTGGGTTATTTTAAGACTGCCTAATACATGTGAAGTAAAAACAGAGAAGACAAGTCATATTGGTCCGCAAACAATGCAAATCCCCCAGAGCTTACTTTGCAGAAAAGTTCATCTTCATTGTATTTCTACTTCAGCACAATTCATACACATTATTTTTCCTGAAGTAAAAGCTTGTATTCTTTTGGCTGTGAAGACAAGTAATCTGAAAGAACAGGTTTGAGAGCTGACTATTAGGTGTCTGTCACGGGACCAATGAACAGACAACATGCCTAACCGTAAAATATTTGGCAGTTTCTGTCTGATTTCATGAATTACTTGCTGCATGAATTTGCTGCATGAATTACCTGCTGCTCCTTTTCTAAAGGAGTAGAGCAGGTAAAAGGGAATTGAAAGACAGCTCACACACCTTTAATAGAAATTTGGCATGTGCTATGCCTGCAAAGAATACCTCCTTAAACCCTATTCAGTTAAAAAGAAAAACAAAACTGCAAAACCTTAGGTGAAACACAGCAAAAAAAGTTTAAAAAGGTGTCACAACACTGACGTACAAAAATCAGTAAGAATACCATAATGAGAAGGAAGCTGTCTAATTCTAAGTGCCATAAAAATTGCAACCTATTTGTAAAGCTTATTGCTAGACAGAAGAATACAATAAGGAATGGAAGATAAAGGCTGGCAGAAGATGGTTCAGTATTGACCAAATTAGCTATTTTCTATCCCAGATCATGTGAGCCAGAAAGCAGTTCCAGAGAGAGGCTACTGTCTAGTTTTATCCACAAGTCCTCTGAGCCACCTACAGTCAAGAAGTAACTAGCTCAGGAAAATAATACCATTCAGAGTGCTAACTCAGCTCTTTGGAAGGCTACAAATAGAATCATAGAATCATTAAGGTTAGAAAAGACCTCCAAGATCATCTAGTCCAACTGTCCCCCTCCTACCAACATTGCCCACTAAACCATGTCCCTAAGTGCCACATTCAGCCTTTCCTTAAACACCCCCAGGGACAGTGACTCCACCCGTATCCATTAAGGATGGAGATTCTCCTTGACCTTCTTCTTACCATTAATATATTTGTAAAAACATTATTTTGTTATCTTTTACCACACTGGCCAGGCTGAGCTCATGGTGGGCTTTAGCCTTTTTGACTTTTTTCCCTGCATATGCTAGCAACTTTCTTGTTCTCTCCCCAAGTTGCCTGGCCCTTCTTTCACTGGACATAAACTCTCTTTTTCTCCCAGAGACTCGGCAAAAATTCCCTCCCTATTCAGCCATGCCAGTTTTCTTCCCTCTCAGTTCATCTTATGGCACATGGGGACACCCTGCTCCTGTGCCTTGAAGACTTCCTTCTTGAGGAGCATCCATTCTTTCTGGACCCCTCTGCCCTTTAGGACTGACACCCAAGGGATGCTCCCTACGAAGTGTCCTAAAAAGTTCAAACTCTGCCCTCTGGAAGTCCAAGGTAGCAGTTTTACTGACCCCCCTCATGACTTCACCAAGAATAGAGATATATCTTAGTCATGATATATATCGTGATACAGATGTGTATCATCGTCATGATCACTCTGCCCAAGACAGCTCCCAGCCACCACATCTCCCACCAGTCCTTCTCTGTTCACGTACAGCAGGTCTAGCAGGGCACCCTCCCAGTAGGTTCACTAACAGCTGAGTCAGGAAGCTATCTTCCACACACTCCAGGAACCTCCTCGACTGCTTCCTCAGGCCTATCGTATTTCCAGCATATGTCTGGGAAGTTGAAGTCCCCCATGAGAACAAGCGCTGGCAATTGTGCGACTTCCGCCAGCTGCTTGTAGAATGCCTCATCTGTCTCTTCATCCTGGTTTGGCAGTCTATAGCAGACCCCCACCAGGGTGTCTGCCTTGTTGGCCTTTCCCCTGATCCTTACCCAGGATAAATACATATGCTCTAAACTGAAAAATTACGTTTTCCTGGTGGCTTGCATATGCCATATCCCCAGGCATACGTGAAGTACTATGCAAGATTTAATGATGCCCTCTTCTGGTCAGGAGCAGCTCTTACCACTGCAGGCTTCCCTGCACTGCAAAAGCAGTGGTCGGTCATGCAGTCCAGCCTTTGAAAGATGGAAATGAACAAGCTGTCTGTGCACAACCTACCACTTTGGATTCTTGCTGGATAACCCCATCCAAACCAAGTTGTTTCGTACCCACTTTATCTAGCACGCTGACTGTGAGTGCTGAAACAAAACCAAGTACATAGAGCAGAGTACCTGGAAAAGACACAGTAAATGTTAGAAATTCCTCAGTGTAGACAGCTGAATGACAGAATCAGCTGCATGTAACACGCAGAATTCTCTGTGACTTGTATTCCTGGCTTCTCTCACCATTAATACTGCAGTCTCATAGTAAGACCATTACCTTTTATCACCCTCTCAGACAGTTCTCAAGGTCTTTGTCCCCTAAGTTTCCCTGCTCCAGAATTGCCTGAGGCCTGTAACACTAAGGCCCTACCCATCTCTAAAGACAGACACTTTGTTGGACTATGGTCATAATGTGGCCTAAACTGCAACAGGTCTGTGCATAATGAGCCCAAGCTTAAAACAATCCAGACACTCAGAAACTTCAATGGCCCCATGAGAAGGGAGAGGTATTGGAAGCCAGGTTGTATGTCTTCACTTCTTTGACCAACTGCAGTTAACACAGCAATTCGACCTGATAGCATGCTTAGCTCCAGAGAAGTGAGTCAGGTTATGCTGGAAATGCCAGAAGCAAATTTAGCAATGGGCATCTGCTGCAGACATCTTTCTATCAGAAAGATCTATGTTTGTTTTGTTTTCCAAAGAGTCAAAGCAATATCTGTGATCCATACACACTCTGTCTGATGTGTTTATCCCTGTAGGAGCTACTGAAGTTGCTGTGCTGTGCTTGCAAATGCTGCCTGAGCACAAAACTAATGGTGTCAGTATGGGATGCAACAAGCCATGCCTGTCAATTTCTCTCTGAGAGCTGGCATCAGCAGAAGAGAGCAACAGGGGGTTCAGTTTCTTCAAGAGATTTATCTCACATATGCATCCCCTTTTTCATCAAGGATGGCCCATATTGCTTTGTTGTTTGGGAAATTACAATTTCCTATAAACCCTGAGTCCAAAAAGGACATCCTGAGGCAGGTCTTCATAACCACCATTCCAGCACATCAGAGTACCTAGGTCACACTGCTTAACTGAAGTGTGAAATAGATCATCCTTTCCCCTACAGACAGATCTCATCTCACTGCAGAGAAGAGAGGACAGGAACTGAAATTTTCTAAAGATATGGGCCCTAGAAGAGATTCACGAAAAAACATGTAAGGCAGATTCTGCTTCGCACAGTAATTTAAACCTGCATTTTAGTTCAGTCCATGTGCAAGACATCTTTCACCGAGACCAATACACAGACTGCTACAGAACCAGCAATATTCTCCTAGCCAAAATGCAGAACAAACACATTAGATCCTTTTATTTTGTTTTTTAAGTTTCACTCTTAAGTTTCCGTTCACTCAGTGAGAGAAAACGTATATTAAGTACTGAATACCTGTGATTGTAGATGTTAAAATATCTGGGGAAAGCTGCAGACAAAACCGTTAAGCTAACACTACAGCTTTAGAGGGGATTTCCAGGCATCAATGAAGAAAATACAATTCCATCACATACTCATACTAATGACAGAAAACAGTACAGAAAACTGGAAAACAATGTTCCCCTTACTGCTAACTTCACCATCTCTTTCAGGTACTTTTCATAACTGGACAAAACAGTCTAGCCTCAGGTCTGGAAGACAAAAAGTCAAAGCCCCAAAGAAACTCACCTCCCCAGAGTGTCCACTGCATTCCAAACAGTGACTCAAACTGCTGGGTGAAGAAGTTGAGGACACTTCCAAGACAGGAGAAAGACATAGTCAGTCCAAATGCCAGTGCCAGTTCCTTCCCCTTGAGCCAGAAGGCTGTGATACGATTCTGAACAACCTGGAGAAGAAAAAATTATTTTCTTGAACAGACCAAGAGCACTGCCCAGAAGCAGTGAACACAGCCTCTCAAGCTAGAGTGCTTTAGCTAGAGCATGAGATCTCTAAGCATCCGAAATGGAAGTAGTACTTGTCAACTTTGCTGTCAATTTTAAAGTGTACTAAATCATGCTGGGACATGAGAGTTGAACTTATCGCTCAAATAAGGCAAGCAAAAATAACCCCAAAGGCATAGCAGTCACAGGGCAGTCCCCACCCCTGGGAGAAGGACAAACTTGTTAGAAGGGAACCTTTCAAACATTTCAGCACATACAAAATCCATGTAATCCTTCAAGGAACAGTATTCTTCTGTTACCAGCATAGGTTTCTGGTGCAGAGCAGGTGAAGATGACTGATAGGACTAGGGTTTAGGAGGCAGAATAAAAATGTATCATGACCTTCTGGTGAGGCTTAATTAAGAATGTGAGTTTCTTACTAGTAAGTGACCCATTCCCAGAGTCAAAGAGCAGTCTTCCTGTTAGCATCATTGATAGGAGATATGGTGACCCCTTGAAATGTGAGCCCAGGGCAAAGACTGATGATCCCATCATAGTTAGAAGAGAGAAAACAAAGACACCAGTTAGGAAGAAACAAGTAAAAAAATTCCACAAACCTCAACAGGCATGCCATTTCCTTCTTTATGCCTCTATCTACTCATCACCTGTAAGATGCTAACTTTTGTGACACAGACAGAGCACAACTGCATTTGCTGGTACTGCTGGGCCTTGGTTAATGGCACATACCAGAACAAATGTCAGAACAAAACAGTACTTTATCAGTTTGTCCCATCAGAAACAGATAATTCCCTGTTATATGCATGCCAGAGAAAAGCATGTTTACTGTACTGCTCTGTAAATTGAGGTAAGTCAGTGGTCAAAAGATTAAAAGGTCTCAGTTGCATTCATGGAGCCACTCAATTAACAGTCATGCACTCACCACACAAAGCTGTGACCCCTCTCCCATACCTCTATGATCTTACCAAAATGGATCATCCTTTTGCACAGAAAGGACAGTCTGAAATACCACTTCAGTGCACAAATAAATTAATTAGTCCTCAGGACTTACAGCGATTTCCTAGTTTATCAATTAGGAATCCAGCCAAAATAACCACTACTGCATTTCTAGGAGAAAACAAGAACAGGAACGTTTTGTTTTGCTGCTAGGAAGCAACTAGCAAACTGCCCCAACCCTCAAAGGAAGAGAAAAGTGACTTACATCCAAGTGTAGATTGCATACGGCAAATTGAATTGTGCAGGTGTCATTCCCAATCCTTCAACACAGTCCAGCGTGCTATTGTGATGGGTTCCATTGGAGCATGTCAAGTTCTGCAAAACAAGTCAGAGAATCTCTGTTTGGCAGTAGACACGGACCCAAGCATTCCTTTAAAAATGAAGTCCTTTCTTGCCTACCAGATTTTTATTTCTCCCACTCAGTTCCCAGTTCCATGACCAGGAATTAGAGGACTCAGGTCTCCGAGAAAGCCAGCCCTTGCTGAATGAGAAATGACTGGCCCTTGGCATGTCTTCCTTTTCCTTTACTTTGGCAGTCATGGCAAGGCTCTGCACTTCTATACTGCCGGAGACTGCAGCACGAGATTTATTTGATTCATTTGTTTCTTGGCTACAGTTTAGCTTGATCTGGCTCTTCAAAAAATACTATAAAGTCTTAAGCAGTGTGTAAATATGAAACTTAACAATAGTCCATTTTAATTCACAGCTATAAAGTTTTTGCTGAACAGTAGGAAACTGGTAGTCATAACATGATTTAATAACATTGCTTCTACTACTGGAGAGCAACATCTCACAAACAAAAGCATGATCAGGGAAAAAAACACAACACTAGGTCTTCCAACTACTAAAAATCTACCTGTATTATTAAATGGATGCCAGGTCTTCCACACCAGAAGGCACAAACAAGTGACTGTTCTCCCATAGATGTACAGAAGTTGATATGGAACAAGGAACAAGTACTGACCTTATTTATTTATTTGTTTATTGTTCATGCCCTTTTCTCATAAAGCAATGAAAAACTGCACCCAATTTACTCTGGAATTCACTGTCTGAGTTATGACAGATTAATTACATTTTAAAAAAAAAAGTTACATGCAGGCTGTATATAATCCTATCCTTGGTATGGAAGAAAACGAACTGGACACTGACTCTAAATTTACGCACACTAATCTACCAGCAGATGGCACACATCTCTCTCAAAAGATATGAGACTATGGTAATGGCAGGTAAACGAGTCGGGTAAGAATTTCTATCAGGTATTCAGGAATTCATGTTAGAATTCTGGACTCTGGAATGCTTGGATGGACTGAAAAAGAAATTAACTGGGTTATCAGTTTAAACCCTGACCACCAAAATTCCCTAGTCTTTGTACATACTGCTAGATCTTACATTGCCGAGTCCTTACAGAGTTCCTGTAATCTCACTGGACAGCTCCTACTTTCAGCTAGCTGCTAAACCTGTGATGTGGAACCTGCAGTTTGGATTTGAAGACCCAGAAAGCCTTTTCCAGACTTTTATCTCTAACATCTCTAGTCTTTCAGTCCAGTGTAGGTAATAAGGATCAATTCTAGCTATCTTCTAATTGCAAAGTGTTGTGAACACCTCTCAAACACTGAACTTCGTTAGTGTAGCAAACGGTCCTTTGGACAGAAAGCTGACAATCACTGGACAGCAGCAATAGGTTTCAGACTTCCAGATCTCCCGCCAGCAGCAAGACCTCTCAGATACCTTATGGCCTGTCCTGGCTTTGTCCATCTTTTTTTACAGCAACAAGTAGGTCCATGTGGTTCCGTCCATCAGACTGAGCACCTGGCGCATAAGACCTCGGAGCACGACTTCCACATTTGCACCATTTGAGAAGCTTTTGAAGCACTACTTGTGACCAAAGCCTCTGATGCCCCGGTTTTACTTTTCTTACCCGACCTTCTTTGAGACAGCAACGCGGGCAGCACTGCGCGAAGGACCCCGGAGCCGGCACGCTCCTACCCCCTGGAACCGCTCCCGCAGGACGCTGGGGATGTCGAAGCAGAAGCAGGAGCCGAACGAAGGTCAGGAGGCAGTTGAAGAAAAGCACCACGAACCTGTAGCACGCTGAGCCCAGAGACGAGGCGCCTCGCCGCCGCTCCCAGACCGCCGCCGCCCGGCCCCACAGCCGCTGCTCGGCTCCGGGACGCAGCGGGGACGGGGACGGGGACGGGACCCAGGCACCACCCGCCCGCTTCCCCGCTCCCGCTCCCCGCAGGCTTCCCCTGGGCAGGGCCTTCAGCCTCAGGGGCTGGCAAGGAGCGAGCGCCGCTGCCGGCCGGCAGAATTATCCTGAACTGAAAAGAGGAAATACGGTAAACCCAATTAAAACTCATACCCGTAAAAGGAAGAACTCCAATGCATAAATACAAGATTAATGACAGCCTTGTAGGCAACAGCACAGAATAAACCGGCTTATAACTGGCATCAGAAACTGCAGGTAAGTCTAAAATATGATGCTCTTAAAACAAAAAGAAAGTGTACGTTTTAGGCTGTATTAATAGAAGTCGCTCATGGAAGAACTTGAGAAAGATCGGTTACTTAAGCCAATAGACAATACTGCACAAGAGCAGATAGAAGGAAATCACACACAAATAAATTAAAGTTTCATAGTTATCAGAAAAGCAGGGCCCTGGTAGTGAAAAGACATAGGGGAAAAAAAAAATAAAAAGGTAAGTATATTTGTCTTTCTTACTCAGTTGTCTGAAGAATATTTTATTTATGCCCAAACAATGCATGAAGAGGAATTGAATATGGCAAGCTTCACAAGACAACAGTGAGGGCCAGTGAGTTTCTTGATTTTAAAATACAGCTTGATGAAGATACGAGGAGGGTTATGTGGCTTGCTTCTCCTTCATAGCAGGCAGCAGGATCTCGTAATCTAAAATTTTCTTCCTACTCCTGTGTCACTGGCTTAACCATGAACCATACACGGCATGAGAAAGGAGCAGCCCTAAAAAAAATAATAAGTTGTACAATTGGATACATGTAGCAAAATGTTCTTTATGCTTTTGTATTTATGTATTCAAAGAGACAAATTTTTTTCAGGTAGCAAATGCAACATTAAAGAAAAGCTTTTCAACAGCAGTGTGTACTGACAACAGTTCAATAATTTTAAGAGCATATGACTTGTGATGGAAGTCAGATTGCAACATATACTCCATTTTTTAAATGCTGTCATTTTAGACATCACTTATGCTGCTACGTAGAAATTTTTAATTTTATCCTAAACTATAGTTTCTCACTTCCTTGGCCTGCAGGAAAATGCTGAAGCAGCAATTTCTTCCCAGAAAGAGCAGTCAGGCATTGGAAAAGGTTGCCCAGGGAAGTGGTGGCGTCACCATCCCTGGGGGTGTTTCAGGAAAGGCTGGATGTGGTGCTTAGGGACATGGTTTAGTGGGTGACATTGGTGGGAGCGGGACGGTTGGACCAGATGATCTTGGAGGTCTTTTCCAACCTTAATAATTCCGTGATTCTGTGATTATCTTACTTGCACAGAATGCATCCTATCCCATTACCTGCCTGTGTTGTGCTGGCCCTGGCTGACAGGTAAGCTCCCAGCCCGTTGTTCCCTCCCTCCCAGTGGGATGAGAGAGAACCAGAGTGGCAGAAGAAAGGGGAAAAACCCCTCACAGGTTGAGATGCAGACAGTTTATAAATTGGGGGGGGGGGGGGGGGGGGGGGGGGGGAACAAAACAAGTGATGCAAAAGCAGTCTCAACATCAACAGAGCAATGCCCATCCAGCCCCTGAGAAACGGATACCTTCAGAAAAACTCCCCTCCAGCTCTATGACACTATATGGTGTGGAAAATCCCTTTGGTCAGTTTGGGTCAGCAGCCCCACCTGTGTTGCCTCTCTACTTGCAAAAGAAACAGAGAAGGCCATGGTGTCATGCAAGCACAGCTCAGCATCAGCTAAAAAACTAGTGAGCTAATGCTGTTTCCATCACCAGTTTAAAATACTGCACCATATGGGCTGAGAAAAAAATTAAATGCATCCCAGCCAAAGTGACTACACTAAGAACTAGCTTGTGATTGAAACTTTTGGTCAATTAAAAAAGTTTTGTATAGAAGCACTTAGTGAAAATAAAAGCGTCCAGATAACAATAACACACATGCATGTGCGTGAAAATACATGTATATACATATATAAAATAAACAATCATGTGTGTGATTGGTTTGAAAACTTGACTTTCCTAATGGTTTGCAGGTTTTCAGGAAACTAACTAGGTTTTGATTCCAGCTGCTTCCTTACAAAAGCAATGAAATGTTCTTGAATACACTTTTTTCTAATAATGCTGCCACTCATTTTGCTTCTGTTTTATATTTCCATGAAGGACACTTGCTGGTAAGTATCATTATAAATGGTATATGAAAGAGCTTTTCAGCTGTCAATATGTTGCTACAGATCTACATTTTAAATTCAAAGAATGGATCAAAGGTTCCAGACTTGCAAATAATATATATGTGTAGTATACTATAGCCCACAGATACTCAGATTTCTCATTGGGCTATGAACATTACTAACAACAGTAGGGGTGTACTAATATTGCCAGGAGCAGCATCAGTTTCCTGTCCTGTACCAGACCTTGTATCATTTCTTGTGCCACTAGAGATATTAGTATCACAGTTCAGGAACCTGTGTTGCAACCATATTGCTTGTGAAAATTAATAATATGCTGGAACAAAATTTGATTTTGGTTGTGGGTTGTTTGTTTGTTTTCCATATACTTTATATATATATATATATTTCCCACCTTCCGATCAAACCTTGCCTAACAGACTATGTGAATTGGATGTGTTACAATTAATTCAGCTTTCTAATTTTACACCACCACCCCCGACCCTATCAGCACCAGCTTGTGAATGATCTGGAGCAAAGACTGGAAGTGTGCTTAATTCATGAGACCTTAGGAAGAATTAGCGTGTAGAACTAGCAATGTTGTGGTCAAATATTTGTGAGAGGTTTGTGATAGAGGCATGAGTGTTTGTCTCAGCTTATATCATTTCTAGAAGGCTCTGTGGTATATACAGTGTCAAAAATTGTACTTCTTAGCTGAGCTGCTTGAGATAAGTGGCTTTATCAATCGGGTTAGTATAGAAAGTGGCAAAACTGTTGCTGTGCAAAGAAATTGGAAACGCTGTTGGTATACTTCACCAACTGAGAAATTACTTAGATTCAAGGTGGTTTCCTAGGAGCTAATAAGAAACATTATGTTGCAAGATGTTTGTCTTTGGGAGGAAAGGGACAGGCACAAACATACTTCAAGTGTCTTGTCAGTTAAAGGTAACTTTCTGAGTATGACCTAGTGAAATACTTTCCTGCTGAATCCGTAAGTAAGGATCTAGACATGAATGATTAGAAATCTATGATTCAGAAATCATTTGGGAATACTGAACCTGAAATCTATGGTTATTTCTTCTGTCCAATAGGTATCTATCTCTTCTGTAATTCCTTTTACTTTTTTTTTTTTTTTTTGTAACTATTGTCTGGTTCCTGCAACTGTACATCTATAAAGGTATGATCATAATATTTTGCCTTCACTGTAAATTTATTCCAAAACTGCACAGCTTTTGTTATTTCCTGAAGCTCTCAGAAGTCCTGGTTACAGAACTGCCATAAAAACCTACATAGATAATTCTAAATTGGTTTTACAAAAAGCTTGTCAAAAGTAGTATCAAGTCCTTCCCATGCCCTTGAAGTCCTTGTGCCACTTTTCCTGATTTTATAGCTTCAGTTTTATTTCTTAAAACAGGCAGTCTCTTCTGATATATCTTTTCCCTTGTTTATCTGGATTTTATATTACCAAGGCCTCAGTCTCAAGGACTCTTTAAGTCTTGTGGACAGTCCTTTAAGTTTAATGCATAACTCATTAAAGCATGTGTCAATATTTGCATTTTATTTCCAACTGACTGATTTATGTGAGAGAAAACACTGAAATTGGCTTTGTGACATATTTTGTCGTATCTTTCTGTAAAGAAAAGATCCACTATTTTTGTTTGCTTGTTTGTTGTATCTTCAGTCATAAATAGTTGGGTAAAAGTATAACTATACTAAGTACAACATTTTTAGGTTGTTAAGTGATTTTGATTTAACAGTCTCAGTGTAATATGTGTTATAATTAATTATGTAATGGATTGCATATTTTTTCTGGAAACAGAGGAAATTGGAGCATTGATATTTAATCATTTAACATATTTTGCTATAACCTTATCATGACTTCATATTTTTCTTACTGACCAGCAAGTGTCTTCTCTCAGGCACTCTGGATCCCCAGTGAGATTGTTCTGCTGCTGAGCTCTGAAATGCCTTTCCGATGCTGCCAGAGGCTCCATCATCAGATGATCTGTGCTGTTCACCTCAGAGCCTGACATGGCTGCAAGAGAGGAAAATCCTTAGTGCACACATTAAGCAGGTGGAGGAGGAGGCGGCTTCACAGTGGCAGGAAAACCCATACTTCTGTATATTTGCTTACTCTCATGTGGCTCCATGTTTCTCTGTCTCTCACTAGCATGGAAGGATATCAGGTCCAGAAGGGCTACAATAGAACATTAAACAGCAGTGTTTCTGAAAACATCAGGAGCTTCTGTGCACTTTATTACACTTCTGCTCTTCTAGGTGTTGTGCTTTAACACAGCATGCAGCTAAGTATCCCATGGCCATTCACTTGCTCCCCCCCTGCAGCGGGTCAGCGGGATGAGGGAGAGAACTGGGGGGAAATAAAGTAAAACTCATGGGTTGAGATAAAGATAGTTGAATAGGACTGAAAAGGAAGGGAAAATAATAATAATAATAAAAGAATATACAAAACAAGCAACACACAACACAATCACTCACCACCAGACAACAAATACTCAGCCAGACCCCAAGCAGCAGTAGCTCACCCAAGCCAACTACCCCCAAGTTTTACTGTCAAGCATAACACCATATGGTATGGAATACCCCTTTTGTGAATTGGGGTCTGGTTCTGTTCCCTCCCAGCTCCTTGTGTACCCCCAGCCTCCTCGCTGGCAGGGCGGTGTGAGAAACTGAGAAGTCCTTGCCTCTGTGCAAGCACTGCTCTGCAACAACTAAAACATTGGTGTGTCATCAGCATTCTTCTCATCATAAATACAAAACAGAGCACCATACCAGCTACGAGGAGGAAAAATATCTCTGCTGAAACCAGGACGCTAGGTGACACGTCTTAATTTACCCTGAGATACCCTTCCTTGCATTTGGCTTTTGTATGGAGGGGTAAAATAGTAAGTGTCCAAAGGAACACTGTATGGCTACACTTCCCAAATTTTTCTTATAATGTAACTGTTGTGGTTTAACCCGGCTGGCAGCTAAACACCACACAGCCGTTCGCTCACCCTCCCCCCTCCCTCTCTGGGATGGGGGAGAGAAACGGGAAAGTGAAGCCGGTGAGTTGAGATAAAGACAGTTTAGTAAGACAGGAAAATAATAATAACAATAATAATAATAATAGTGATAATGGTAATAGTATTAACAATAATAATGTGTAAGAAAACAAGTGATGCACAATGCAATTGCTCACCACCCGCTGACCGATGCCCAGCCTATTCCCGAGCAGCCGGCCCCCCCACCCCGGCCAGCCACCCCTATATATTGTTTAGCATGACGCCAGATGGCATGGAATACCCCTTTGGCCAGTTTGGGTCAGCTGTCCTGGGTCTGTCCCCTCCCAGCTCCTGCTGCACCCCCAGCCTGCTCGCTGGCAGGACAGAGCGAGAAGCCGAAAAGTCCTTGGCCTGGTGTAAACACTGCTCTGCAACAATTAAAACATCAGCATGTTATCAGTGCTCTTCTCATCCTAATCCAAAACATAGCACCCTACCAGCTACTATGAGCTACTTAACTCTGTCCTAACTGGAACCAGGACAGTAACTTTCTTGGTTTTTGTGTGTGTGTGCATTTTGTTGATGTTGTTGTTGTTGTTTTGTTGTTTGTTTTGTTGCTTTGTTTATTTGTTTGTCTCTGCTCTATACTTCATAGTCCAGGGAGCAAAGAGACCAAAGTTAATTTTTAGAATGAGATGAACAGGCCAGAACATCTTGGCCTCATTCAGGAAATCTTTTTTTGACTTCTGTTCAAGATCTGCTCATCAATTTAACATGCAAGAAAAAGAAATTGGTCAAGGGAAGTGATTGTCCCACTCTGATCTGCGCTGGTGCAGCCTCACCTCAAGCACTGTGTGCAGGTTTGGGCACCACAGTATAAGAAGGACATAAAACTGTTAAAGACTGTCCAAAGGAGCATAACAAATGTGGTGAAGGGTCTAGATGGCAAGGTATATGAGGAGAGGCTGAGGTCTCTTGGTTTGTTTGGCCCAGAGCAGAGCAGGCCAAGGGAAGGCCTCATGGCGGCCTGCAGCTCCCTCACGAGGGGAGTAGAGTGGCAGGCACTGAGCTCTGCTCTGTGGGGACAGCAAAAGGACCCAAGGAAATGGCATGGAGCTGGGACAGGGTCAGGCTTTGTGTTAGGGAAAGGTTCTGCACCGAGAGGGTGGCTGGGCACTGACACAGGCTCCTCAGGGCAGTGGTCACAGCACCAAGCCTGCTGGAGTCCAAGAAGCGTTTGGACAGCACTCTCAAATACAGTTTGCTTTTTGGGTGGTCCTGTGCAGAGCCAGGATGATGATCACTCAGTGATCCTTGTGGGTCCCCTCCAACTCAGGATATTTTGTGATTCTATGATTCTAATTAATAAATTCCACATGCTAATTAGTCAAAAAATACTCTGAACTTAGTCTTTGCATGTATTTTTGGTGTTAATATCTACCATGAATGTAATTGTCCTGGAAAATCTTGCTAGGATATCAATAAAGAAAAAATGAAACAATAAAATACAGAGAAAAAGATGGAATTCTGATCCTATAAAGTGTTAAAGTAGATCTAGAAAACTAGTTTTAGGTAGTAAACTACAAAGCAAGTGTTATGAGGAGCAACCAAGGGAACCGGGGCTATTTAGTATGAAGAAGAGGAGCCTGAGGGGAGATGCCATCACACTCTACAAATACCTGAAAGGAGGCTGCAGTGAGAAGGGTGTTGATCTCTTCTGTTAGGTGACAACTGATAGGATGCAAGGAAATGGCCTGAAGTTACACCAGCAGAGGTTTAGTTTGGACATATGATATTGGGAGTATGCTATGGGCTACATGATAAAGAAGATCAAGCGAATGCGAACCTATATAGACAGATAGAAGCAGCCTTGCACTCACAAGCCCTGGTCCTTCATGGGGGACTTCAGCCACCCAGATATCTGTTGGAGGGACAGCATGGCAGGGCATAAGCAATCCAGGAGAAGGAGACTCCACAACCTCTCTGGGCAGCCTGTTCCAGTGCTCTGTCACCCTCACAGTAAAGAAGTGTCCTCTCATATTCAAATGGAACCTCCTTTGCTTCAGTTTGTGCCCATTGCCTCTCATTCTTATTCAAGATTCAAGATTCAAGATTATCTTGAGTGTCATCACGTGGCACTTGCAGGGCAACCAGGCGATCAGGCCCAGTCAGCATGGGTTTATGAAAGGCAGGTCGTGCTTGACGAACCTGATCTCCTTCTATGACCAAGTGACGCACTTAGTGGATGAGGGAAAGGCTGTGGATGTGGTCTACCTTGACTTCAGTAAGGCTTTTGACACCATTTCCCATAACATTCTCCTCAAGAAACTGGCTGCTCGTGGCTTGGACTGGTGTACACTTCGTTGGGTTAAAAACTGGCTGGATGGCTGGGCCCAAAGAGGCGTGGTGAATGGAGTCAAATCCAGTTGGAGGCTGGTCACTAGTGGCGTCCCCCAGGGCTCAGTGCTGGGGCCGGTCCTCTTTAATATCTTTATCGATGATCTGGGTGAGGGGATCGAGTGCACCCTCAGTAAGTTTGCAGATGACACCAAGTTAGGTGCATGTGTCGATCTGCTCGAGGGTAGGAAGGCTCTGCAGGAGGATCTGGATAGGTTGGACCGATGGGCTGAGGCCAACTGTATGAGGTTCAACAAGGCCAAGTGCCGGGTCCTGCATCTGGGGCGTAACAACCCCAAGCAGAGCTACAGGCTGGGAGATGAGTGGTTGGAAAGCTGCCTGGCAGAGAAGGACCTGGAAGTACTGGTTGATAGTCAGCTGAATATGAGCCAGCAGTGTGCTCAGGTGGCCAAGAAGGCCAACAGCATCCTGGCTTGTATAAGAAGCAGTGTGGCCAGCAGGGCTAGGGAAGTGATTGTCCCCCTCTACTCGGCTCTGGTGAGGCCGCACCTCGAGTACTGTGTTCAGTTTTGGGCCCCTCGCTACAAGAAAGACGTGGAGGTGCTCGAGAGAGTCCAGAGAAGGGCAACGAAGCTGGTGAGGGGTCTGGAGAACAAGTCTTACGAGGAGCGGCTGAGGGAGCTGGGCTTGTTCAGCCTGGAGAAGAGGAGGCTCAGGGGCGACCTTATCGCACTCTACAGATACCTTAAAGGAGGCTGTAGCGGGGTGGGAGTTGGTTGGTCTGTTCTCCCACGTGCCTGGTGACAGGACGAGGGGGAATGGGCTAAAGTTGGGTCCAGGGGAGGTTTAGGTTGGATATTAGGAAAAACTTCTTTACCAAAAGGGTTGTTAGGCATTGGAATGGGCTGCCCAGGGAAGTGGTTGAGTCACCATCCCTGGAGGTCTTTAAGAGACGTTTAGATGTAGAGCTTAGTGATATGGTTTAGTGGAGGACTTGTTAGTGTTAGGTCAGAGGTTGGACTAGGTGATCTTGGAGGTCTCTTCAAACCTAGATGATCTGTGATTCTGTCGCTGGGGACAACTTAAAAAAGCCTCGTTCCATCCTCTTGACACCCTCCCCTCAGATATTTATATACACTGCTGAGGTCTCCTCTCATTTTTCTTTTCCAGGCTAAAAAGGCCCAGTTGTCTCAGCCTGTCCTCATACAACAGGTGCTCCAGTCCCCTAATCACCTTTGTAGCCCTAATTTGTAAATTGCCTGTAGGAAGTTTCTTCTGTTGGTGGGGAGTAATTTGAGACCCTTGAATGGGCAGCGAGCCCCCCAGGGACATGACAGCACAATCTCTGATGGTGCCACAAGACAGTATTCCTGTCTGAATAGGTCCTTGTCTCCTTTCACTGTAGAAGCTCCAGCTACCTCACCTGGGGAAATATAACTGAGTACCTAAATTAAAACAACTACCATGTATGGAGGTAAAGGAGTGCCCTGATTTTCATGGACACAAGGAAGAAACTTGCGTTTGGAAGTTGTGCATTAATAATTGGGTTGCACAATTAGATTCTAACACTCTTTAGTCTGGAAGATGCTCCCTTCCTCCAGGATTCCTCCTTAATCATACCTCACACTGAACAGCAGACAGATCAGGTAACACAGCTTACATCTGTGCTAGATGATGGAGAGCCTAAAGTGTAAATCAGGAAGAATCGAGTAGTTTGTGGCCTCCACAGCATTTATTTAGAAGCCTTTCCAGTCTTTGGCTTGTTAACGTGTCCAGGCCTAGGACAACTGCTCGCCCTGAAATCATTCAGCCCTGGGGCCCAGATCAGGAGAAGAAGACGTGGTTTGGGTGCCAGTGAGGGAAAACCGACGGGACCAGGACAGGGCTGGGTGCACGGCTCGGGGCTGACCCCGCAGCACACCCGAGGCCGCTGCGTTTCGCCCGAGGCCGTGGCGGCCCCCGCGGCTCACGCCGGCCCCTCAGCAAGCGGAGGTCGCCTCGCTCGGGGTCACCGCCACGCGCCCCCTCCCGCCCCGCGGCTGCGCCGTGCCGCGCGGTGCCGGGCGGCCTCCGCGCCCCGTGACGCGGCGGGGAGGGGCCTCGCGCCCATTGGCGGCCGGCAGCGGCGGAGGAGCGGAGCCCGGCGGCGGCCTCGGCAGCGGCGGAGCGGAGCGGAGCGGGGCAGGGCAGGGCGCGGCGCGGCGCTCGCAGGCCGGCAGGATGCTGGAGATCCAGCTGGACGATGGCGGCGTCGGGGGGTACCCGGGCGACGACTACTGCTCGGGCTCGGTGATGTCGGAGCGGGTCTCGGGCCTGGCCAACAGCATCTACCGCGAGTTCGAGCGGCTCATCCACTGCTACGATGAGGAGGTGGTGAAGGAGCTGATGCCGCTGGTGGTGACGGTGCTGGAGAACCTGGACTCGGTGCTGACCGACAACCAGGAGCACGAGGTGGAGCTGGAGCTGCTGCGGGAGGACAACGAGCAGCTCCTCACGCAGTACGAGCGGGAGAAGGCGCTGCGCAAGCAGGCCGAGGAGGTGAGCGCGGCCCCGCCGGCCCCCCCCCCGCCGCCGGGCTCGGCCTAACGGGCCCGGCCCGGCCCGGCCCCGCCCCGCGCCGCGCCGCCGCCTCGGCCTCCCCGGCCCCCGCTCGGCCCCGCCGCCGGGCATCCAGCGCCCATTTGGGGCCTCCGCCGCGGGGGGCGGAGCTCGAGGGGCCGGGCCCGTCACGGCCGGCGGGCTGAGGGACCCCGGCGGGCTGAGGGGCCCCGGCGGACCTCCCGTGAGGCGGCGGCCGGCGGGGGAGCGCCGCTGGAGCCGGGCGGGGCCGCGCATCCACGGAGGGGGGAGGCCGGGGCCGTGAGGGGGAGCGGAACGGAGCGGCCTGCGGTGCCTTCTAGAAGGGCCGGCGGGGGCCGGCCAGGGCGAACGCGGCCCGCTGTGCCCCGGTGGTGCCGGGCAGCTCCGCCCGCCCGCCCGCGGGGTGCCCCCTTGCCTCGCCCGGGGAGCGTCGGCGAGAAAATGGCCATGGCTCCGCCGCCGGGCTGGCGTCGGCTGCGCGCACAGCCGGGCTCTTTTTCTCCTGCATCACCGTGCGCCTGGAGCCAAGGAGGCAGGGACTGGTGCTGCCGAGCCGCCCGCTCGAAAGGGGGAAGGAAAATGAATCAAAAATAGCTGCAGTTCCGTGAATGTGAAGAATTCACTCTAGAGTACCAACAGCAGCTAGGTGACTTGAAATTCCTAGTGCTAGTTTGTGGTTTAAAAAAAAAATTGTTCTTGTTAATTTCTTGACCCATGGTTAAGCTGATGTGAAAATGGTGGCCTGTCTCACTTTAGTGGTCTAGTGCAGACAAACATCCCTTTCAATGCCAGCAGTAAGCTATTTGGAGCAAAAATTATATTTAAAGATCAGATTTTTGAAACTTTTTTTTTTTTTAACCAAAACCATACCTTGGAAAAAAATAGTTTTCCGAGTTAGAAGATGCAGTTCCCTGGAGCACAGGTTTACCTTCCGTGAGCACCGTGCTCAGCCAGGCAAGGGGGTTGCAAAGTGGATGGTGGGGAGAACGACCCCCTCTGATGGAAGGCAACAAATCCTTGGTCTGCAAAGACTCAGCCGTAGACAAAAGAGAGAGGGGAGATGACTTGCACTGTCTCCCCTCGCTACACGTGTGCCTGTCTCTGCTGAAATCAAGAGCATCTTGTTGGCCGTAAGTGAGGTCTGCCAGCCCTAGGTGTGCTATTTAGCCTGCTGAAGTAATAGTAATAGTCTGTGAGGTGGGTTAAAGCACTGGTGGTAGAAAAAGTCCGTCACCTGCCATATCATTTACACTTCTCTAAAAAACTAGTTACAAAGTCATCTTTTGCCGTCTTTTAAAGTACGAGCAAAAGATTTCAGCTTCAGTAGTCATCACTATGAATCATATTCTGATTTGCTGAGAGGTAATTAATGAAATAGCTTCTGAACTCCAGAACTGTGTAAAACGCCATAGAAGTGTTTTTGTTGCTTAATAATGACTTGCAAGAATCTTGCTAACATAAAGATGAGGGGGACACTCATGGTCCGTTACCAATGCCAAAAGCTAGAACCAGACAAGTAAAGTTTTACTCCTTATTTTAATTATGTATTAATGGACTGATATTTTAATTAATAAAATCAATAAACAATCTTTAAAGTTCTTATGAAAGCATGTAAGGATTTAAAAGTGACTGAGTACTTGGGACTTATTAAATATTCCACAGAGCCAGTATTTTGCAGCCTCTGAGAAACAAAAATATTTGAAAGTGCAATATTTGGGGGGGGGGGGGGGGACTTCGTATGGGAAATGGAACAGCCCATTTGGGATGATCTTGCATCTTTGGACTTGGATAGATTTCTGCTCTCAGCTTAATGGATACAGGATGCGTGTTCTTCATGTGTACCAAGTCCCTGGAAGAAAATGTAGTGACAACAGTTACAGTCCCTGCAAGGATGCTCTGGAACCAGAGCAGAATACCATTTGTTGAGATTTAAAAAGTATTCTGTCATCCTTATGCACAGTTGAACTGAAGTCAGCAAAAAAGTGCCTGTAGAGTCTTTTTACCAAAAAAAAAAAAACAATGAATAGATAATGTACTTCTTATGAGAACAAGTGAGTGTTCTCCTTCTACATTATCCCTGCACATTTCAGTGCCTAAAGGGGGCTACAGGAGAGCTGCGGGGGGACGCTTTGTCAGGGATCGTAGCAATAGGACAAGGGGTACTGGCTTTAAACTAAAAGAGGGTAGGTTTAGATTAGATATGAGGAAGTAATTCTTCACTCAGAGAGTGGAGAGGCACTGGGACAGGTTGCCTGGAGATGTTGTGGTTGCCCCATCCATGGCATTGTTCAGGGGCGGGTTGGATGGGGCTTTGGGACCTGGTCTGGCGGGAGGTGCCCCTGCCCATGGCAGGGGGTTGGAGCTGGGTGATCTTTAAGGTCCCTTCCAACCCAAACCATTTTGTAAGTCTGTGATTTTTTTTTTACGATGAAGTTTATGTGAGTGGTATTAGGCAGTTACCCCAGTAACACAGGAAGGCGCTAACCACTTTCAGCAATATTTGGGGAAAACAAAAAGGATCGGTATCTTTTTCTTGTGAAAATCACTTGGCCTTTCTCCAAAAGGCCTTTGAAGGCCCCACCTGCAGAAGAGGCCGGCAGAGCTCTCCACCCTTACAGGGCTCCCATCCAGTCTTGGCAAATGTTGTCTCTTGCCTGGTGTCTGCTCAGGAGGGGGCTGAGTTCCAACAGGGACGAGGAAGGGTCTAGGGGACACCAGCAAAAAAACCACAAGGAAAACAAGTTTTAATGAGTCCATCTTTAATGAGACATTCTGTTTTATGTAAACTTCTTTTCTGTGTGCCCTAAGTACAGGCTTCTGCAGAGATCATCAGTCGTGTGGAGTGTAACTCTTAAATGACTGGGCAAGTGTTAATGCATGTAAAAGCTTTCACAGCCTGTAAGATGTGAAGTGCAGGGCTGGTCATTGTACATTAGCATTGCTTCCTGGAGTGCAGAAGAGTGATGAGGATCGCTGTCAGGTGTGGCACTGGTCTGCAGACATCTCATTGCATGAAAACCGCTTCCAGTGTGATTTTACGTACTGCAAGGGAAAGGTAGTGGCTGTCCAGGTGAACAAAAAGTGAGTTAGTAGCAAAGCCAATTGACGATTTGCAGCATGAGTTAATCCTTGTTAGAATTTTTTTAAATGAATGTTCATTTGCCATGCACGTATGCGTGGTGTAAAAAGAAGTCCCTGGTGCTGCTTAGTAGGTCTGACCCCCTAATAAATGGCTTTTGTAGTCAGTGCTCTGCATGGGGGCACTCCGGTGCCTGGGAGCATTGGAAAATGGTTAAAGAAACCTTGGTCTCGGTAAATGTGGCTATGATCTGTAAATAAATTTTCCCCCTGTGGTAGCAGGTCTGTTTCTAGGCGTGATGCATTGGTGCTGCCTGAGTCAGTCCCTGGGCCTCTGTTCAGCTCCAGGAATGAGGAGACGGGCAGTGGTGTGTTTGTTACAGCAGCCTGCCATGCTGCAGCTGGCAAAGGCTTCTCTTGCTGTCAGTGTCCAGTCAGACCTGACTGAGACTGTGAAAGTGCTTTGATGGCATCGTTGCTGTGGAACTTGGAGGAGATACGCGAGTGTCACTATCCCACTTCCGAAGAAAAGCAACCTCCCTGTATTCCGACAGCATGTTGCCGTGGCCATCAGTTCCTACTGATGGTTTGCTGTTTGCACTGTTGTTTTACAATAAAACCATTTCGCTTACCAGTATTTTGTATTTATGAAATAGTTGGAGATGCCTTTGGTGTTTTGTTAGAAAATCATTGCTTTGGCGAAAAGTGATCCTTGGAGAGCTGTGTGCTGTGGTTTCCACAGGTTTCTGCGGGATGTGAGGTATTTAAAGAACTCTTCAACTGGGTGGCAGTATTGCAAGGTCACTAGCTTGTGTCTGCATCTTAAGCAACTGGAAAACTGAGAACTGCCCTCAGCCCCATTGAAGGGATGCTTTAAATGTGATCCCTCCCTCTGTGGCTAATTAACAAGGTGGTGAGGTAAGGTGATGAAAGTGAGGCTCTGTGCTCAGCTCAAACTTCTGTTGTTCTCCACTGTGAACGCTTTCTCCCTTTCTGCCTTGTGTTTTCTGTTTCTGGAACGATGGCAATCTGGGAAGGCACTTCCTATTTCCATACCCTGAAATCGGAACTCACGGATAGCTGGTTAATGGGAGATCCTGCAGCCTGATGGTGACCTCATAGTGTCAAAAGGGGAAAAGCATTCAGGAATAACAGATGTCAGAGAAAGAAAGGCTTTGCTTATCACTTGGATGCTTTTCACTAAATGTAGTTGAAAGCAACTGGCAAGCATGAAATGCAGACTAACTTCACAACCAGCCATGTTCAAGATCTGTCTTTATATTTTTCAAACTCTTGCTCTTCCGTTCCCAATGCATGTGGGCAGCATCAGATTTTGGTAACAGAATGAGCAGCAGAATCTGCAACGTTCTGTATCTGTATGTATCTATAGCGTTCTTCCAATTTAGCTCAAATCCACCTCTATTGTTGTGTTGATTTACAAAAGATGTTGAACCCAAAGAAACTAGTTTCTTTGTTATCTTGAAAAATACTGTAAGATTGTAATGATGGTTTTCTACTGAGCTGGGTAATACTAGATTTCAGTTACGACACTTACCTCCCCTCTTGTTACATGATTCCAAAAGATATCCATTTAACTGTTCAAAAGTAAAAGGCAATGCAAGTGTGAGCATCTGTCAAGTGATCACCTCTTCTGGGTGAGGCAAACCTTAAATCATTGGGGTATTAATAATCGTTTCTCATATTTGTGTCTTGTCAGGGTTAGGAGCTGAACATGATTAAGAATTTAATACAGTGTTGAAACTTATGATTAAAACAGAACACTGAAGATGATAAAATTAACTCCATATATTTAAAATAAGCAACAACAAAAATTGTTTCTGGAGAACGGTGTTCCAGATTCATACCTAAGTAGGCAAGCATTGGTTGTAAGTTCTCATTTTTCTCCTTTCTTTCTTACGTGGTAAACTCTTCTTACAAGCCATCCGGAGCAATAGTGATAACCTCGTCTCTGATTCGGCCCTCCGTCAGCACGTCCGCTGTGTGCAAGTTGGAAGTCTTTTGATTCTGAACATACTTTCCTTACAGAAAATTGTGGCAATAAAACCAAGTAGGATTGTAAGCCAAAGATGTGATTTTGTGTTACCTGTCACTAGCTGCAGGACTGTGATTAACGTTAATGCAGATGATAATGGTACAGGGAAGGGATGAAGTATTTATAAGATGAATTAGGGATGTTCACTGGGAAACAAATAAATGGTATCTCTGCTCTAGTCAGACATGAGGGTTGAGAATTACCTCCTTGCGCTGAAGAACTATTTGCTGTACTTTTAGATTGCTCTTAAACTTCTGCAGGCAGGTCTTCCACCGTGTCAGGCTGAGGAAGGGCAGGAGGAGGAAAGGAAGCAATGACCACTTTTCCATCTCCTGCAGTGTGATTTTAACATTACGGGCGGCAGTCTGCCCTTATTTACTTCCCTGTTTGGGTGTCACTTGATCAGAAATAGCAGCAGACACTTGACAGATTGTGGATCTGGGATGACAGAGTGAACTAAAGCCAGGCTGACAGCAGTGCAGCATCTTGATAAATACACAATGTGCTGGTCCTGGGACCTCATCTGCTGGGGGATCCTTCTCGGTGGCAGACCACTTGGCTCTGGTTTTGTGATGAAGGAGAGAGATGTCATTCTGGTGACGAGCCAAGCTTAAGTCTGACGTACAGGTACCAGAGGATTTAAGAATAAGAGTTTGCCAGCAGAGACATTCAAGCAAATATAGTCAAATAGTAACTACAAATGAGATTATTTATTTTATAATCTCTTGGAGGGGTTTTGTTGGGGGTACACAGGAGAGTCTGTTCTTAAGTTTGTGGGTGATTGTTTTATACTGGATGAGCTATGTAAATATCAAGTGGATCAAATGCTGATTAAAAGCTAAAATATAAGATGTATTTTTCCTCTGCCTAACTCCGAAGTATTACTTCTGTAAACACAGAAGTAGCATGCCCTTCCCTCACCTTTTTTGGTCTTTCCCCCATAACATGTTTTCATACAGAATGTTTCTTCTATGCAAAAACTATATATATATTTAGCATATTAGAGGTGTTCATAGCTGACAAACGGTTGCTGGAACAGTACTTATTAAAAAACAGTTATTCTAATACTTTGTAATGTGTTATGTGAATTCTACACTGATTAGATGAAATGCATTTGGAGACTCTTCAGTTTACAAGTTTGATTAATCCTAAGAAGATTGTCAGAACAGTGACAAGCAATAGCACCTGACCATGAGGTACGTATTTCTGAATCAATTTTTTTTTTTAGGAATCAGGCTTTCAAAATGCAATGCCTGTTAGTCTTTGCCCTGCGGGAAGCTTACTTGATTCTCAGTAATCTTTGAGGGGAAAAAACATACTATATCCAAACATAGATCCTCCATATAAACATAGATCCTTCATCCTCTTTCTGTCACTTAAGGTTATGACATTTATTAATGTTCATAAATAGCAGCATGTTATTAAAATTACTTTTCAAGTAAAATTATTCTGAGCAAGCAATATGAGCTGTTACTTGTTTTAAAGATCAATTTGAGGGCTTTAAACCAGGGTTGCTGGGAGAGGGGAACCCCAATACATCGCGCTCCTCCCAGTTTGATGCTGGTGTCAGTGATAGATGCCCAACGCCTGGAAAAGTCTCAAGGGTAAGCAGGAGAGCACCTGAAGAGCAGGACAAAGGAATTTCAGCCACTCCAGCCAGTAAGTCAGCTTCATAGTAAGTTTGCAGACAGCACCAAGTTGGTGGGAAGTGTCAATCTGCCAGAGGGTAGAAAGGCCCTGCAGAGGGACCTGCACAGGATGGGTTGATGGGCAGAGGCCAATGGGATGAGGTTCAACAAGGCCAAGTGCTGGGTCTTGCACTTTGGCCACAACAACCCTATGCAGCTTGGGGGGAGAGTGACTGGAAAGCTCTGCAGAGGAAAAGGATCCGGGGGTGCTGATTGATGCTTGCCTGAACATGAGCCGGCAGCGTGCCCAGGTGGCCAAGAAGGCCAATGGCATCCTGGCTTGTATCAGGAATAGTGCAGCCAGCAGGACCAGGAAGGTGATTGTCCCCCCGTGCTCTGCTCTGGTGAGGCCGCACCTCGAGTACTGTGTGCAGTTTTGGGCCCCTCACTACAAGAAGGACATCGAGGCCCTGGAGCATGTCCAGAGAAGGGCAACAAAACTGGTGAAGGGCTTGGAACACAAGTCCTGTGAGGAGCGGCTGAGGGAACTGGGGGTGTTTGGTCTGGAGAAGAGGAGGCTCAGGGGAGACCTCATTGCTCTCTACAGGTACTTGAAGGTGTGGGGAGCTGGGGGTTGGCCTCTTCTCACAGGTAACTAGTGATAAGGTGAGAGGGAATGGCCTCAAGTTGTGCTAGGGGAGGTTCAGGTTGGAAATGAGGAGACATTCCTCCTCAGAAAGAGCAGTCAGGCATTGGAATGGGTTGCCCAGGAAGGTGGTGGAGTCACCATCCCTGGGGGGGTGTTCAAGGAAGTGTTGGACCTGGTGCTTAGGGACATGGTCTAGTGGGTGACATTGGTAGTAGGGTGATGGTTGGACCAAATCTAAGACCATCTAAGGAACCTGAAGGTGCACAGGTCCATGGGACCTGATGAGATGCGTCCGAGGGTCCTGAGGGAACAGGCAGATGAAGTTGCTAAGCCATTATCAATCATATTTGAGAAGTTGTGTCAGTCTGGTGAAGTTCCCACTGAGTGGAAGAGGGGAAACCTAACGCCCCTATTTAAAAGGGAAGAAAGGAAGAGCTGGGGAACTACAGGCCAGTCAGTGTCACCTGTGTGCCTGGCAAGATCATGGAGCAGATCGTCCTGGAAACTGTGTGGAGGCCCATGGCAAATAAGGAGGTGACTGGTGGCAGTCAGCATGGCTTCACTAGGGGCAAACAGTGCCTTGGCAGATCTGGTAGCCTACTGCGATGGGATTAGAGCATTGTTGGCTAGGAGAAGAGCAGCTGGCGTCATCTGCCTGGACTTGTGCAAAGCACTTGACACCGTCCTGCATGATATCCTTGTCTGAAAATTGGAGAGAGATGGATGTGACGGACGGACCGCTCGGTGGGTAAGGAGTTGGCTGGGTGGTCGCACCCAGAGAGTTGCGGTCAAGGGCTTCAGTGTCCAGGTGGAGACCAGTGACGAGTGGTGTTCCTCAGGGGTCAGTACTGGGACCGGCGCTGTTGAACGTCTTTGTCGGTGACGTGGAGAGTGAAATTGAGTACACCCTTGGCAAGTTTGCCAATGACACCAAGCTGTGTGGTGGGGTCGGACACGCCGGAAGGAAGGGTGCCATCCAGAGGGAGCAGGACAGGCCTGAGAAGACTTAATCTTTCAGTTTCTCTGAACTAAGCCCAAACAGCAGTAACAAATCCAGGAATCCCTTTAAAGATGCCCTGCGTAGTGACAATAAAATTGGTCTTGTACCTTCTTTTGCTTCCTAGTTTACTACCCAGAGATACATGATTACTTTCCTTAAAGTCAGTTATTTTGTATTGCCACTAAAAACATGATTCCTGCCTGGCCAGGGTGGCATAGTCCTGGATGGAGAGTTAGGAAAAGGTGGGCGTCTCGAGCCAAAAGAGCTGAGCAAGAGTGAAAGCTGAGGAAGTGAGATGTGATGTGGATTTAGAAATTGGTCGTAATTAAAAGTTTGTCAACAGAGCTTTAGCATGGAGCAGTTCCAGCAAATTCCTGAGAGGAGATGGAGGAAAGTAGATTTTTTGGTATAGCTTAGACCAGTCCTCCAAGCTCAGTTAAACTTCTTCTTTAGGTCTGTGCTCAGTGTAACTGTCTTGGTTAGTTTTTTTTTTTTTTTCTCTCAGTGTGAAATGATACAGTTATTCTGGAAAGAGTTTCAAGAAAAAATCTGCCCTTCTCAAAATTCCCAAAGCAGATTGCTGGATATTTGTTAATGACTAAGTGGTTTCAATGTTGAATTGACATTTCAAAGAGAAAGTGCTTTTACTTAAAAATCTAAAACCTTGTACAGTCTTAAAATTTAATGAAAAAGTCAATGCATAGCCTCTGAGATATCCAGTAACTCTTTTAAGAATATAGAGAGGAAAAAAAGGTATTGACATTTCTGGTATTTCTAGAAAATACTGCATCAAAAAAGCCATGGGGAAAATAAAATGTGTTGTAATACATTTGGGCAGAATGGAAAAGAAAGTTAAAAGCGCCTTTAAGGATTAAAAGCTCTGCAGAACAGTGAGTGCAGGAAAAATAAGACATGACCAAAATGTTTTTGTATGTTTCTATAAATACAGGTTGTAGGAATAAAAACTGACTCATTTTTCAGATGAAGTTACTGAAGGGTTTTAAAAGTCAGCAGGAATAATAAATCATGGGGCCTCTCAGTCACCTGAAGAGAGAGGATCCAATTCACCAGCATCATGATGTCTCTGGTATGGCTGCTAATTCCAGTAAAAGGAACGGAAAAATGTGCACATGGCTTATCCCGAGAATAGTCAATGGGTGTATTGTTTTGTGTGCTGGGTTTTAACAAACCCCAGAGAAAGAATATTTCCCTATATTTAATTGCATTAATTTCCTTGGGAATCTTATTAAAAAATGATTTTCAACCAGATTGTGTCTCTCCTGGAATCCAGTGAGGTTTTACTCTTTAAAATTATATTTGCCACGTCCTCTTCTGCTGCAGTCTTCAAAGCGACGGGCTGTGGGCTCTTCTGATAGTCCATGGGGCTGCTCTGCGCCGTACAGAGTCACCGTTTGTAGAGGGCAGTACTTGCCCTGTGCAGAGTACAGAGGAGGGTGAAAGCAATCTTACCTTCCTAGTATTCGTTGTTTTAAACAGAGATTTCAGCAGGTCAATGTATGTGTGTTGTGATGAGTATGTTAGAACCCAATCTAAGGGGCGTTTTGCAAGCAGACCAAAAATAGGAGCTGTAGGGCTGGCAGCAGAGCATGCTTCAGAGCTGTTTCACAGAATCACAGAATTGTCTAGGTTGGAAGAGACCTCCAAGATCACCTAGTCCAACCTCTGACCTAACACTAACAAGACCTCCACTAAACCATATCACTAAGGGCTACATCTAAACGTCTTTTAAAGACCTCCAGGGATGGCGACTCAACCACTTCCATGGGCAGCCCATTCCAATGCCTAACAACCCTTTCAGTAAAGAAGTTCTTCCTAACATCCAACCTAAACCTCCCCTGGTGCAACTTTAGCCCATTCCCCCTCGTCCTGTCACCAGGCACGTGGGAGAACAGACCAACCCCAACCTCGCTACAGCCTCCTTTAAGGTAACTGTAGAGAGCGATGAGGTCTCCCCTGAGCCTCTTCTTCTCCAGGCTAAACAACCCCAGCTCCCTCAGCCGCTCCTCGTAAGACTTGTTCTCCAGACCCCTCACCAGCTTGGTCGCCCTTCTCTGGACTCGCTCGAGCACCTCCATGTCCTTCTTGTAGCGAGGGGCCCAAAACTGAACACAGTACTCAAGGTGTGGCCTCACCAGACCCGAGTAGAGGGGGACAATCACTTCCCTAGCCCTGCTGGCCACTCTGCTTCTTATGCAAGCCAGGATGCTGTTGGCCTTCTTGGCCACCTGAGCACACTGCTGGCTCATATTCAGCCGACTATCAACCAGTACTCCCAGGTTTGCCCTTCATAATCCTGAGTTATCTCTCCCAAGGCCTGCTCTTTTCAAGAAAACATCTTAAATGTAGATTAGAGATATCTCCCCTTTATTTTTTGTTTGCTCTCTTCCTATGCAGCTCTAAATAAGGGGCTGTGGGGCTGCTTCAGTGGTCTCTGCGTTTTTTCTAAATGGAAGACATGAAGTAAGAAAAAAGACACCCGATGGCGTGGTATGATTATGTGCACATGTAATCTTTGAGAGGAGAACTGGTGCCATGGTTTTACCTTCCATGGATGTTGCTGTTTAGGAATAATGTAATGAGGCACGGTAGAGATGAAAGAAGTTTTGGATCCTTGAGGTCAGGAAAGGATTTCTTCTAAAGCTGGTGAGATACTTCAGTGACCTTCCTCGTAAGCGTGGTAGTCCTGTGTTTTACATGTGGTTTGCTGTGGAGAGGGTGTGCGTGGGTAACAAAACAAACATCTGAGCTGTATGGATCTTTCCACGTGCTTGTAGTGGGTAATGCTAACTAATTGGGTTTCCTAGTCTAGTAATAAGGATGGTAAGTTATTGCAGCAGTGCGCGTGTTAGTTGGCTTTACAGAATAATTCATGTGCCCACACAGAGCATGAAAACTAGGCTTGCTTAAATATACTTAGAGATTTGAAGGTGACATTTGCTTTCCAGGGGCCCTGTTTAGTTTAAATGTTTCATGAAAGCAGCTGCGACTACAGCTCTAATCTGGAGTCCCATATAGTATCAGTCCACTATAGTGGAGCTAAATTGAATATTTTGTGTGTTTTACTTTTCTAGCGTTTTTTTCTCTGCTCTACATTGGTAGCATCTGATATAGAGAATAACTAGAGTCCCTGGTCGACAGTAACATTTTACAGCAATCTGAGCCTGATATTACATACTATTTTGTTGTGATTTCATAACAAGGTTAGTATGTGTGTAAAAATCTTTCCTTCAGCTCTTACTGCTTTGCAGTAAGTAACCTATGTTGCTGTGTGTGCTGTTGACACTTCGTTGCTGCTAATGAGAGTTATCAGAGATGATCCCTTCCCTGCCTTCTTTGCCAAGAGGGCAAGCCAAGCCTTTTCTTTCTAAATATAAATTCATCGAATTCTGCTGCAAGAATCTTTTCCTCCACTTGCTGGTCATGTTTGGTCAGCTCCCACATATCAGAGCCATTCTCTAGTTCATTGCTGGGGTATTTCACGATCACTGGGCGCTGAGGTTACTCTGAGCTCCTTACCTGCGCCTGGTTCCCCAACAAGGCCAGCACGGAAGAGGAGGAGTTGGGGAAGAGATGTCAGAAGTTCTGGGGTTAGTGATGTCTGGTTGGGGGAAGGCTCCCTGGGATTTTCTTCCTGCAAGTTCTCATCAGGCTGGGAAGCTTTGCTTCCCAACATCTACTTCTTCCTTTCTGCACTGATTCAGGCTGTAACACAACTTATGAAATTGTCAAAAGTAAGACTTTTCAGAATTTCTCAGTGACTCAAGAGTTACAGAGTCACCTCGGTCAACATTACTCTAGTTTTTACAATTTTAACTGTTAGTTCTCTTCTCTATATATTATTTATTTACTTTTTCTAACCTCTGGTTGAGGCTCCGGGGAGCGGATTGCAAAGGGGACTATGAAGTCTGACAGCTGTGGATAGGTTTTCCACAAGACTTGCAGATTTCCTGCAAAACTTACACACAGCATGAATTACAGTCAAAGCTTTCTAAAACTGCAAAAATAGACGAATCACTCTGAAGAAGGTTTTCTGACATATGTAGTTATTAATATATGACCATAGACATAGAATTTGTCTTCTCTGACATAAAATAAACAGGCATCAAAATTCAGCCTGGCATGAGAAAGAAAAATGTTACTGAAGATGACAGAATTGCACTGGTTTACTGGTTTATGTTGGACCATAGTTTATATGTTAATTATACACAGAATGCATCTTTTACTTTCTCTTGTAAGATACTTTCTTCAGCTTGATTAAATGCTATTGTACTACTTCAAGTACATAGAAATTCTTATCTCCTCTTTTAAAATTTATGCTTTTTTTTAATGGGGGAAGAGAGAAGGGGATAAAGCCATAAAGAGCAAATATATTTTATGTTTATTTCTCATCCTTGCCTCCTTCTTTTTTTTCCCTATACAGAAGTTTATAGAGTTTGAAGATGCACTGGAGCAGGAGAAGAAAGAACTACAAATCCAAGTGGAACACCTTGAATTTCAGACTCGACAGTTGGAGCTGAAGACCAAAAACTATGCAGATCAGAGTAAGCAAAGTTGTGCACCAGACATGATTATACAGTTTGCCTTACATGACCATGTAACAGCTATTGTGCAAGTATTTCGCATTTTTTTTGTTTGTTTGTTTGTTTTAATGTAATTTATGCAAAAGCTGAAATCTCTGGCTATCCCTTTCTTAGGTATAAAATTCTGAGTCATCTAAAGGATGGGATATAGCTACACTAATTTAGCAGAGGGTTCAGTGCTTCTCTTGCATGGAATATGCTTAAGTCTCTCCATGTTTGGGTAGACCTGTGCGGTGCCAGGAGTTGGACTTGATGATCCGTACGGGTCCCTTCCAACTCGAGTTATTCTATGATTCTATGATCTGCAAGATTTGGGCCATCGGTAAAGCTTTTTGTACCTGGTTTCCAGTTTCTTCTTGTGCTTGAACAGCACCTCCTTTTTTTTTTTTTCCTCATATAATGATCACGTTTGTTTGTTTGTTTGTTTGTTTGTTTATGCACGTGCTTTCTTAACAGTTGCAGCTGCATTTTGTTGGTCGAAGTTCCCATCGTGTTTTGTCTAATACTTCTTGTACTCAAACAGCTGGGAGGCACCCACCCCAGAGGGTAATTTAATTTGTTGATAAACCACCACATTTATAGGGTACCTGGCTAGTGCTCTGTTTCTGCACTTCTATTGCACCGCCCAGTCTGCCTGTTTTGGGAACATGCTAGTACATGAAGTAAGTTTGTAATGAAAACCAGATACTCTAATTTGCATTATTCTGTTTCCGTTTGTTTCATTCAGTAGATAGGAGTTCATTTCTAACAAAGTATGCCTGTTTTGTAGTATAAGCTTTGAGACTTTTCTAGTTGCTCTGGGGAGACTGATCTGTATGTTAGCTAATGGTTGGAATCTTTTCTTGATAGTTTCACGACTGGAAGAGCGTGAATCAGAAATGAAGAAAGAGTATAATGCTTTACATCAGCGTCACACAGAGGTAGGCCATCATCTAATTATTTATGAGCAAACTCTTAGCCTGCCCGTAAAATCATGTCAAAAAATTAATCTTTACCATACTGAACTAGAGCTTCTGAATCTTGAGAAGAACATCAGGTATACCTGAAGGGAGGATGAAAAGATAATGGAGCTAGGATCTTTTCAGTGATGCCCAGTGACAGGATAAGAGGCAAAGGGCACAAAAGGGAACATAGGAGGCTCTGTCTGAACCTCAGGAAGCACTTCTTTACTGTGCATGTGATGAAGTGCTGGCATAGTTTGTGCAGGGAGGTTGTGGAGTCTCCATACTTGGAGATATTCAAAAACCATCTGGGCATCTGGTCCTGGGCAACCTGCTTTGGATGGTCCTGCCTGAGTAGGGGGGTTGGGCAAGATAACCTGTATAGGTCACTTGCAAACTCAACAGTTTTTGATTCTGTGAAGAGAGCCCCCCTGCCTCATCTGCCCCCGCTACTAACCAGCCTCCAGGATACCTTTTACATTATTTTTGAATATGTTTTTTCATGGTTCTTGGTTAATCCTAAGTCATTTCTGACGTAATTTTCTGATGGATTTTCTGTCAATTTATTCCATTCAATTACGTCATCAGCTTAGAAGAAGAGCAAAGTTGAGGAGCGTCATCTTATTTCACCTGTTTTGTTTTGTTCTTTAAGAAAAAGGGAAATTAGAAACGGATGAGAAAATCAAACAAAAGCAGAAATTGAGTCTTTTCTTATCTTGTGTTTGGCTCATGGATTTTTTTTTCTCCTCACAGATGATCCAGACTTATGTGGAACACATTGAACGATCCAAGATGCAGCAGGTTGGCGGAAATAATCAAACTGAGGGCAGTGTACCTGGGAGAAGGTAGGGCCATAACCTCTCCATATAACGTATGCCATCCAGGAACTTGTAAACTGAGTGCACATATTTGACAGAGAAACAAACCAGAAGAAGGATCTTTCCATCTGGGCATAGATTGTAGCTGAAGTTTTTTGTAATGGTTGTGGGTGAGTTGTAGGTAAGTTTTCTAAGGCTTGACAAAGAGGAGTTTTTTGTGTTCAATTACAAAGTTCAGACCTTATCACACTGCCATGGGTGGAAAAATATGTTTGTATTCTCAGGTAGCATGTAAAAGGTTTATCCGTAAACTGAATGGAGGTGGCAGAGAGTACTCGTTTGTGTGAATGCCTGTGTGCGTGATAGCCAGCAAAACTGTAGCAATTAAATCCATTAGCCATTGTATAAGTTTTCCTCAGTTTCTTCAGGGGAAAATTTCTGCAGGTCAGTCACCTGATAGACCTACTTATGAGAAAGAAAGTGCTTTTCCCCCGTTTTCACAGAACCAGCCTTTGTTTAAAGAATGACAGTAGTAGTACAGTAGTACAGTTCAGTACACAAAAGCCCTAGTATTTTGTAGTCTTAGGCCAAATTTAAAGCACAGAAGTTGCAATAGCATTGATTTCATTACAGATGCATTTTATATATCAGTAATACTGCCCTTGGGGTGAGAAAGTAAAGAAAAAAAAGTGGTGTTCCATAAGTACTGGTTAGAGAAGTAATAATCAAATAAAACATCATATAAATCTACTCAGAATGAGCACAACCTATTAAGCCACTGAGATATAAAAAATATGTTTTCTGTGGCGATTTTTATGTCTGTCAAACTATTATTTCTGTTAATGAGCTTTAAACTAGCGAGCTCGCTACCCTGGCCTTTGGGAAAACACACTTTGGCCTCTTCAGGGATCTGCTTGATAGAGTACCATGGGACAAAGCCCTGGAGGTAAGAGAAAAGAAACCAAAAATGTCAAATATGGTAATATACCAAAATATCAACCAAGAAAGCTGTTTGATATTCAAGGATCACCTCCAAGCTCAGGAGCAATGCATGCCAACAAAGAGGAACTCAAGCACAAACACCTGGAGGCCTGCATGGATGAACAAGGAGGTCCTGGCCAAACACAAGCAGAAAAAGAAGGCCTACAGGAAGTGGAAGCAAGGACAGGTAGCCTGGGCAAGATACAGTGACATCGTCCGAGCAGCCCAGGATCAGGTTCGGAAAGCCAAAGCATCGTTAGGATAAAATTTGGCCAGGGACATCAAGGGCAACAGGAAAGGCTTCTATAGGTACACTGGTGATAAAAGGAAGACTAGGGAAACTGTGGGCCTTCTCCAGAAGGAAACGGGAGACCTGGTTACCTGGAATACGGAGGAGGTTGAGGTACCCAATGACTTTTTGGCCTAAGTCTTAGACTTTTTCGCCAGCAAGAGCTCCAGCCACATAACCTGGGCCCCAAAAGGGAAAGGCAGGGCCTTGGAGAATGAAGGACTGCCCACTGTGGGAGAAGATCAGGATGGAGACCATTTAAGGAACGTTAAGGTGGACAGGTCCATGGGACCTGATGAGATGTATCTGAGGGTCCTGAGGGAACAGGCAGATGAAGTTGCTAAGCCATTATCAATCATATTTGAGAAGTTGTGTCAGTCTGGTGAAGTTCCCACTGAGTGGAAGAGGGGAAACCTAACGCCCCTATTTAAAAGGGAAGAAAGGAAGAGCTGGGGAACTACAGGCCAGTCAGTGTCACCTGTGTGCCTGGCAAGATCATGGAGCAGATCGTCCTGGAAACTGTGTGGAGGCCCATGGCAAATAAGGAGGTGACTGGTGGCAGTCAGCATGGCTTCACTAAGGGCAAACAGTGCCTTGGCAGATCTGGTAGCCTACTGCGATGGGATTAGAGCATTGTTGGCTAGGAGAAGAGCAGCTGGCGTCATCTGCCTGGACTTGTGCAAAGCACTTGACACCGTCCTGCATGATATCCTTGTCTGAAAATTGGAGAGAGATGGATGTGACGGACGGACCGCTCGGTGGGTAAGGAGTTGGCTGGGTGGTCGCACCCAGAGAGTTGCGGTCAAGGGCTTCAGTGTCCAGGTGGAGACCAGTGACGAGTGGTGTTCCTCAGGGGTCAGTACTGGGACCGGCGCTGTTGAACGTCTTTGTCGGTGACGTGGAGATTGAAATTGAGTACACCCTTGGCAAGTTTGCCGATGACACCAAGCTGTGTGGTGGGGTCGGACACACCGGAAGGAAGGGTGCCATCCAGAGGGAGCAGGACAGGCCTGAGAAGACTTAATCTTTCAAACAAATATTTTTGTTGTTCTTACCTGTTCTTTTTAAACTCTTTAATTTCTTCTGGCCCTGAGGAATATTAAAAGGTTTCATAGATATACTAGCCACAAGCTGTGAGAGCCTTTGGTCTAAAAAATATACAGACGCAGTACCAGCTGCATAGGAGTACTCAAAAAAGACTGCCTGCTAGGTGTGTCCTCTCTTGTGTCTTACAAAATATGTCTGACTGGTCTTTCTTAATACCTGCATACTTCATTTGGTTAATACTGCTGTACTTCACTCAAAAACCAAATCTTTGGAAAGCATTAGGCTAAGAAAAGGTACGGCATGTCAGACTATACACACAGGACAACCTGGGAGAAGACATGGATATGACAATACTAGGAAAACTGATGAACAGAAAGTCATGAACATTTTTGAAGGGGGAACGGTATCATCTGTTTAGACATAATGAAATGTGAAAGAGGAGCAGTAAGGAGAATTTGGATGTGAAGAAAGAGGAAAATCACTAATGAAGAAAGATAGTAAGAATAAATGTCAGTTGGGTTTGAGGTAAAGAAGAAGAAAGGAAATTTCAGGCCTTGGCTTAAGAAATACAAGTACCCTAGAAGTTGTGCCTTCCTTCTGCTGGATTGGACGGCTCTGGGGAAGGCTGAATTCAAACTGCCAAAATTTTGATTGTGTATTGTAAGAATGAAAAAGGGAGAGAAAAAGAGACAACCCCCTCCCTCCCCCCATGAAAGAGGTTTGAAGGATGCAAAAATGGAGTAGTAAAAAACATGAATTTTTAGAATGTTTGGTAAATAGCTTGAGACTCCTGCCAGGTTCACTGCAGCCTTGATATTCCTTCCCCAGCTAGCACTCCGTTTTCTGCCAGAGTGGTGGGTATGAATGGAAGGTGGGACATCCTGCTGGGCTGGGAGACTTGTCCTCTGGTTCTGTATTGGTAGTATTTCTGCAGCACGCTCCTCCTTGCAGGACGCCTGCCATTGCAATTAAAAATGCTTCTTCACTGAGATCCTCGCTTGAGCCTGTGTTACTGGCTGCTGATTGTTTCTCACATTGTCAGTCCAGCTGAGTTCTCCCATCTGAAATTCATGGACATTTTACAGGAAGAACAGCTGTGCTGATGTCTGCATTTGTATCTTGCTACTGTTTCCATGTCTCAGGTGGGGACTGGGTGGGCTGTGAGCTGCTGAGCAGACATGGCACAGTGTAGCTGGAAGTAAAGTGTCCACATATGCTCCTGTTTCTTTTGTTGTGCAGAGAAGCACAGCTCCCCTGCCATCCACTAGACAGAGAAGACTCAGCAACATCTCAGGGGGAGCAAGATCACGGTTTTAAACAGCTTTCACCTCAGCTTGAAAGGCAGACTGCCTCATCTAGTTTTTCTCCTACATGTGCTCTCTGATTTACAGTGCAGTTCTCAATCAGATCTATAAGGAATTGGACCAGGAGCATTCTGGTCTGGATGAGCTCTTTCCATAGTCATGGAAATCCCAAGCATTTCAAAACTTCAGATTTGGTCAGCTGCACATGCCTTCTTTCTGGATCTGTTTTTCTAAAGTGACAGTTGTACTTAAATCAGAAACAACTGCTGCATGACTCAAGCTCCCCCAGGGGAAACAAAAACAAACAACAGTGAGTAGTGTTACTTCATTACATTCGGTAATAATTAAAGATACTTTTGTAGCCTTGGCTGCAAGAATAACTTGCAGCGGGAATATGTTGGTATCTCAAAAAGAGATCTTACATTTATTTGGTTGATAAGGTATTTATCATCTCATTTGTAAGGCTACCAAAGCCTTTTTACAGTATGTACGTAAAGGAAGGAAAGCCACAGTTAATTACCCTTCTTCTGCTGAGGATCAAATAGTCCTTTCAGAAAATAGGATCTTACAGTATTCCTTCTAGAGAGGAGTAAATAAAGGTTGTGGTAGTTGTTAAGTGGTCTGAATAGTAAGTTCTCAGTGCTATGTTTTCTTCAAAACAATAAATCAGTGTCCCAACAGAGAATGGCTTAGAAGAATAAAAGCAATTACAGAAGACTGTTTGGTGTCTGGCATCCTAGCCATTGCCTGATTGCAGATTGTGCTTACCCAATATCCAAATGAACTGTCCAAAATATAAAAATCTATAGAGGAAAAATATCAAAAGATAAACGGTACCCTCTCTAGGTAAAAGAGTATGATGGGTCTCTTCTCTTTCTCTTCTAGAAAGAGGAGACATGGTATAAAAAGAACTAGTAGTTTATAGGTGTTCTTCTGAGTGTGAGAGCGGATGTTCATAAAAACATCCTCATCAGACTACTTTTTTCCTTTTCATCTGCCCCAGTCCGATCCTGGTCACAACTGTAATGGTATGAGTATGTTAGGCTTGTTTCCCTTCCCACTTATCCTTCTGTAAATAAGACTATATCTGTGCAATTACTTAGATGATAAAATCTAAAGGTGCTGTAGGCAAAAGCATGCTCAGGGCCTCCCTCCTTTAACAGGCGCTATGTGTATGCACCTGCCAAGTTTGGATTGGAGTACACAGTAGAAATTGGTTTTAATGAGATTTCCCTTCCCAAATTTTCAAATAAGCTAAAATTAATTGTGACTTTATGTCATCATTCAGTGAAAGAGACGGATAGCGAACAGCGCTGTTGGTTATACGTGCAGGGCCACCATTCTGAGGGCTGAAGGGCAAAATTTTCATTTTCAAGAATTTTCAGGAATTGCTTCTTTGTATTGGATGAATGCTTTGAAGTGTGGCATATTGCTAGTCTCTTGGAAGAGGAAAAAAAAAAAAAAAGAAACACTATTTATGTGAAAGTCCCTGACAGGCCATTATCTGAGTTTGTAGGAACAACCAGTGGGAAGTGGGACTTTTTCCTTCATTTCAAGCTTTGCACTGTTCAAGCATGTGCTGCGTTTACCTGTTGGGCACAAGCATTTAAAGATGTGTGTTTTTGTGTCACCACGCAGCTGTGTGTGGACGAACACCACCATTTGTGTTTGTCGGTGCACTGATGTTTTGGGGAAGATACAGGTATCATTTCCTATTTTCATCCATGAACGTGCTTGGGTGTGTTTTGTATGGTAGGCTCTGAAGGTACGTATTTGCATAAGACCATACATACCCAAAGTGTGTTTGTCTGTCACGTGAGAGAAGTTTGTGTGAGAACTTTTGGGGTATTTACTGCCATCTGAGAGGGGTAAAGAGTATGTTGCACACCTTCACATAGTGCGATTTAGGGCGCATGCATACACTGTCTCTTTACACTGTCTCTTGTAGGGCTGCATGTTTGCATGACCTTTGTTCTCTAATAGTTGTTTTTCTTTCTTTCTTTCTTTGTGTCTTGCTTTTTGTGTGGTTGCTGCTCTGTTTTGGCTGTTATGTTTGTCACTGCAGTCATCGCCAGTCATGGAGGAAAAGGTAAATCCTGTTGTTGCACCTTAATTTTGTTAATCATGGTTTTGGAGGTTGCTGTTGAGTGGCAATGGTGTGATGCTGGAAATGTACTGTTCTGGCCTGTTTGCCCTCTCTGTTTACTGACATTTGCATTGGACTTGCTCACGTGTGCCACTTCCCTTAACTGATGCAAAGGGAGGGCAACAAGCTGCCACATCAGGAAGAAGCTTGTCCCAAAACAGGATCAGCCCTGTGTGTTTGGATATTTACACTTCACTTCCCAGAATTTTAAAAAAGCTTTCTTTTCTCCCTTATTTTATTGAAAGAGTGCAAAATACGCATATTTTCTAAGCAGGGCAGAAAATGTGTGTCATTAGTAACTCTCAGAAAGCACATCTGACTTTGGGCTAGGCAGTGAGTTCTGCACCCCCTTAGCCTACGAAGAGGGCAGTTCTCATTTTTAAATGTTGACAAACTTAGTTTTGTTAAGTTTTATAAGCTGTAGGATGTTACTGAAAGAGCATTCTGACCCAGGTTTTGGCTACTGCAAACCTCTATAGAGGTGTTTGCTGTTTACCTTGTAACATGAAGTGGAACTAACCAAGTGTTGAGTCCCCCTGTACCAGAAAGGCTTAGGTGTGTGAAGGTAACTACAAAGGGCTGTAGTGAGCACTCAGAATTTATACCAACCTTGAGGATACTCTAAACTTCTTTGAAGACTGATAAAGTCAGCCCCAGTACTGCAAAGCTTAAGTTAGCAGTTTTTGCTCTTCTCTGGGAGATGCAGAAGAGGCTGGAAAGTGTTTCCAAAGAAATTCAGAAAGGAAATTTTGAATGCAGTTTTCCTAACAGTCTACATTAAAATACCTTCCTGAAGATCCTACAGCTTCTGCTGCTGCTGGGACTTTGCACCTCTGTTCTTTGTTTAGCATGGATAATAAAGTTCATATGATCAGCGTACATTCAGTGGGGTGCTACATTTCCTAGCATGTTAAATGTGTTTTCATAAGAATCTAGAAACAAGCTGTGGGCTTACAAAAGAAATCTAATAGAGCTTACCTGAAGAGGAAGTATAATTCAATATCTGTGTCAGCATGTGTTTGGGATGGCTGGTATTTCTTACAAGTGGCAGTGTTGCCACATTAGGACATACCACTCTAATCACAAAAGCGTTTATAGCATATTGTTAGGTAGTCTAACTGTGCCACTTGTTTTGCAGAAATAAATTATTTTAAATAATGTTTTAGAATGTTAGGAACTTTTTTCCAGCTACATACAGCTGTGAAGAATGAATCCCTTAGGACCACCCTTCTAGCCTGAAGAAAGAAGGAAGATAAACTAATAGTTAAAGCAGCTCAAAAAATGGCCTGAAATATATTTTTTTCTAACTGACAATTGTAGAACCTTTGGGACCCTTCAGAAGTTACGTCTGTAACTGTGAAACTAAGAATTTTGTCTTTGTGGCATAAAGCTCTAATTTTTAATTTTGAGTCATTTAACAATCTCTTGTGCATAGTTGACTGTACTTTTCGTGGGTACAGTGCCAGAGTAAATATTTCATTTTAGGGGAAAAATTTCCCTAGCATGTTATTTAGAAATTTAAAACAGCTGTTTGAAACTGTTCGGAGTCTCAGAGTGTCAGAGGTAGGATAAGGAGAGGTAAATGCAGGAAGACGGTCAGAGGTAAATGGGATTTGTCACAGATCTGGCATCCTGACTTATTAGGAGCAGGTGTAAATGGCAGGATGGAGGTGATAAATCAGTATTTGGGCAAACTGCAGTAGAGTGTGTTCTCTCTAAGCAAAAGTAAATACAATCAGATAGTGTCTGTGATCTGTGTTCCTTTAAAATTCACATACGTGTGCTGCTTTTGTAAGAGGGTTTATCTATGAAACTTCCATATATGAATCTTTAGGATTTTCAGGAGAAAATGGAGATTCTTAGGAAAAGTGCATCCCAAATATCCTTTCTGGACCACACTGAAAACACCTTTCTTCCTTCTCTGCCCTTCCAAGATGGGCCACAGCAAGCAGTTACTCCTCAGCAGGAGCTGCACTGGCGCAAGGGAGCAGCACGCTGTGTTGCTGAGGATGGAGAGGCTGGGCTATTTGCTTTCTCCACAAATGTCTATTCAGTTAGACATTTCACTTTCTTTCTTCATAAATGACCGGGCTTGTGCCCCAGCCCCTGTGTCAGTGTGTTTGAGTAAGCCCTGGGGCGGCCTTAGGTGCTGCTGCAGTTCTTTTGTCCACAGTCACAGATCACAATCACAGACCAGGCCGGGTTGGAAGGGAGCTCTGGAAGTCATCCGGTCCCACTCTGTGATGAAGTGGTTGTGGGGGTAGCTTAGCTGAGTCTTAGCAAAAATTATTTCTGTGTCCAGGAACACCACTGCACAGGGTTGGCTTGGAGCCTGATGGAGAAGGGGAGCACGTCTGTGTCTTTTGAGGAGATGCTCACTGATGCCCTGTTTCTGGAATGTTAATGCTGATTAGACACCTTCTTTCTTTGATTTCCAAGTCTTAACATTGGTCTGTTGGGCAGTTCGAGCTGACCACCTTATGCACAGCCAAACATTTTTTGCATAGCAATTTAAACCAGTGCTGAGTATCATTAAAGAAAGGTACATGAAGGTCTGTTGTTATTAAAGCTGGTGTATAGAATGGCAGATTTCATCACTCTCTGCACCAGAAAGCAGAAACCTGCAGTGAAGTGTGAATAGTCCTATCCAGGAGTAGGTGACATACCATTACTTAAACTCTTTGTGGGTTAATGTCACACAGGATCAGCTCGGTTCATCTCAAAGGCCACTGGAGTCCAGCTAGCAGAGGCTGCTGGGGAGATGCACTAAGTGGAGCTGTGGTCTGTCCCTGCAGTCCTGCTCCTCTGGCACGAAAGTGGATGCTGGTTTCAGCATGCTGCTTCAGCCTTTTCTACCTCTACTGCTTGCTCTACGTTTTCTCCCACTAGAACTTGGTCTCAAAATGTGTACCAGCTTGTATATTCAGAATCAAATCCAAGCTAGCTAATCACCTGCATTTGCAATAAAGGAGAGGGCTGAAGAGAATGCAGTTACAGACATCTGGCCATATGAATGATGCATTCATTTATAACTTCTTTTAAATTCTGAATTTTCAGTGAGCTATAATTGGATATGGAGAGGGGATTGGAGAGTACAAGTATTACTTTTCTTGCTTAATATTGAAAGTGATCCAAAAACCACTAATTTCTGCTGTTGGTGCAAATCAGATTTGGGGTGGAATGTACAAAGTGGCGTGTAGGTGACTCACTTAAGCCTCTTTCCTGTTTCAGTGATGACATCTCTAGAATCTTTGGGATCTTCCTTTTTTTTTTTTTTTTTTTGTGGGAGTTGTCTGCTGTAGCCCACAGCACCTCCATTTCTCAGAGGATACACTGGCTTAAATCAGCTCAGTTCTCTGCATTTTTCATTTCCCCACAATATTTTATACTGGTAGTGAAGTTGTTTTTGTCTGTTTTGGTCACTTGAACACCTCTGCCTTCTTAGACTCTCTCCAGGCAGATGCATGGCTCTACCAATAGACACCCTGGGTCTGAACAGACAACCCTTTGGAGGTGTGGGGTTGGGAATCCACACAGCTGCTAAGTGGAGAGTGCAACTCAGTTTCTAATGATGAATATTTCACATAAGCTGGTGTGCTGTTTCTTTTGTGTAAGACCCTTGTAAACAGCTAACAGATTGGCTTTCCCTTTGTCTCTGTTTCTCTGTTTAGCAGGAAGGAACGTCCTAACTCTCTGAATGTCTTCCCCCTCGCGGATGGCATGGTACGTGGGCAGATAGGGGCCAAGATCGTCCCAACACTGGACCACTGGCACCTGAGTGACCTCGGCCAGCTGCAGTCCAACTCCAGCTACAAGGTTTTATAGACCATCACGGAGCAAGGGTTTCCCACTCTTCCACTGTCAATAGCATCCCATGTTTTCATTAAGGTGGAGATAAATCTGTGTCCGTAACCCTTTGCAGCCTCTTCCTGCTGTGCATTTACTCCGGTGGTAGCTGTACTGTAGGTGGAAGAATATCCTTTCACAGATCTGGCATACAGTATGGGAGGGATTTAATACAGCTCCTCATGCTTCTTCTTACTCCTTGCATCAGTATTAATCTCCTTTACTTGGCTGGCCCGAAGTTGAAAGGAATGTGTGGGGAGGCAGTCAGTAATTTAGGGAAGATAAATCCTTCACCTTTTTTGTCTTATTTGGGAGAGGAAATGATGGAACCTGACCTTTCTCTCCCCCTCAATAAGAACAGTGCTTTTGTACCTCATCTGGGGCCAGGGACTGGGTTGCACTTGCTCTTCATTGTTTGTTCTTTTTGACTTATCACTGTTCTGGTCTTCGTATGTTTGGTAAAAAGGGATACTAAATCTCTCCGTATGCCCAGGTCCTGCACTGTGCTTAAAGCTCTTCAGTTTCTCACACATCTAGTCCGTTGCTCTAGACTTACATTGTCTACATCCAAGTGGCCTCCTTGATGCATAGCTCAAGAAATTCTGACAAATTCAGTTCCATAGAACACAAAGCAGCAACTTCCTTTTTTTTTTTTCTTTTTTTTCCACAGGCTATGGAAAGTAGCCAGGCACAGAACAGCACAGAGCTTAGCACTGTGTCAAGCCTCTGCAGTTGCAGAAGTTGGAAATCCAAAATCAAGATCTTTGGATAGGATGGGGACTTGAAACCTAACCCTTGCTGTAGTGTTAAAGGCACAGAGACTTGGGAAATATAGCAATTTGCACAGATACTTGGGAAATATAGCAATTTGCGGAATGCTTGTCAGGTCCTGCAGTCATTTCTGAAGACTTTACCTGTAATTAATAGCATTGCCATGGAGCAATAGCATAATCAAGGAAGAGGAAATGAAGATATGGTATGAATGTGTTACTGCAGACAGACTAGTGCTGTGCCAACACAGCACTGCTGCAGGGATGCACACAGCAACCAAAATGTACAGAGACCATACTTTTAGTTCTGGAAGGAGTCTATTCCTTGGGGTCTCCAGTCAGTGCTGTACACTATGGTGTGAACATGCTCTTGAGCTCTCTATTGATCAGGCATGTGTGGCAGGCATAAGTTTTTAGAGGAGAGTTGGTAGGAAGTTGGGGTTAGATCCACCTTCCAGACTTCTGAAGGCACAATTCTTTAAGCCATGCCGTTGCAGAGCTTCTGAAAGCTTTTTAGTGAGGGTTGAGTGGATCTCATTGATAACTCAGCATCTCCATTGCAGGAGAATACAACAGGAATGCAAATAAATTGTAAGCTTTGATTTCCAAGTTCAGGTAATGAAGGGTTACTGATCTGATCATTTAGTAATTTATTCTTGGTGGTGTCAGACAAAAAGTCAATTTCTGGTTACAAGAAGACGTTGTGCGGAGGTAGTACTATGCTACTCAAGTCAGATACTACATGTGTCTGATGGGTAGTGCTGGGATTTGTTTTGGTGCTTGTTAGAAAAAAATCAGAAGGTCTTAAGGAGGACAGCTGATAGTTTGCAGATAGAGAGCTTGGGCTATGGAAGACTTGGATGGTTAATGTGTTATGGTGGATTTCCTAAGAGTATGGAACAAACCTGTGAATAATTAAAGGGAGTGGTTAACTGACTTGCTAGATTTGCTATTTGGAATGGAGTATTTTTCTTGTGCAAGCTACTTACTGTGACTGAAGTGCTATTTCTCAACTATTCTACATGACTGAAATCTCAGCAGTAGTGCTCATATACTCCTTGCCTCTTCTTCAGCTGCTCTGATATTTTGTTGGCATTGACTGCACACACGTAACTCACCTTCCCAATATGTATATCCTGACTCTTCTGACTAGTTTTTCTATTTCATGGGGCCATACTGTACTTATGTTTTAAGTGTCCTTTTCTACTTTTTATTACTATTTTGTTTAAGCTGCTGTTTTTATTACTTTACTTTTAGATTCAGTTGTACTTTTATTTTATATAATAATTTGGAGTTGAAAGTCCTTAACGTTTTTGTTTTTATGTACTATGCTTTCAGTGTTATAACCATACAATTGTGGCTACTCATGGTGACATATGACTGCTATGAATGTTGGGCCTTTGCAATGCATTTTGGAGGTCACTACTACACATTTGATGTTTAGGAGGTTGACAGGTATGGCTGTAGGTAAGTGGTGGTTGTGGAGAGTATTCTTTGTGTGAGCTATGGGTTATGGAGAATGCCTCCTAGGCTGTAGAGGAGACCTGTATAGTTAGTGGAATATTTAGAGTTAACGGAGCAATCAGGACAATAGAAGGAAGATACCAGTGAAGTTTAATAGACCTTCTGGACTGTGAAGAGGAGTGTCTTTGTAGTGTTTACATTTGAGATGAATTTTTCCAGGGCAGGCTGGCAGGCTGATAAAGAACATACTTTATCTAAATATAAAATTCAGATGTATAACCAAAAATAAATGAAAGGCCAGGGTAATTACTCACTTGGGTATTCTGGGTGAGGGAAAGATTATGTCAATAAACAAGAAGTTACAGGATATATATCCAATACAAGTAGCACTGTATACAGTATAGACAATAATGGTGTAGGATTTCTGAATGACATCTAGTTCCGAAAATCAAGGAATGACATGCTGACCCATCTCGATGTCTCTTCTACAGTGCTAAGATCCTCAAGGACTTAGGTTATGCTTACAGACTTACAGTGCGTACAAGGAGATCTCTCAATCCATTCATCCAAAAGAAGTTTTGTTTAGGGGGGGGAAGAGGTTTTATGATTACAGTTTACATGTGGTACTCGTTGTCCCTTTGTAAAGTAAAAAGCACAACAGGCAAATTGCAGTTGAAGTATTGTAAGCCTTACTGGATCATATTTTTTCTTAAAAATCAAGTTTGCTATTATTTTCTTTACATATTAGAAAAGTAGCTCACAAAACAAGAATATGAAGTACATGTGGGAAGTGTGGTTTCCACCTGTAGCAGCCTAAGTAAAGTGTCTCAATCTCAGTTTTGATAGTAAAACCAGCAAATGTGCAGGGAGACGATTTGAACATCCATGTGGGAATACGGGGGCTATTCAGACTGACAGTACAGAAACCAAACAAAACATGGATAGTATTCAATGGTAGCATATTTTTTAAAAACCCTTAATTTCTGATACAAGTGTGCAAATGCAATGTAAATCCTCTACAGTACAATGTATAGCAGGCTATTTTAAGATAAGCATACAGAGGCCAGTCTGTAAAGGAAGATGTTAATAAGATTCCAGATTAAAAAAAAAAAAAAAAGGCTGCAAAGGGTTAATTTATTTCAGACCTCTCTCATCCCATTTTGAATTTGATTTTTTTTTTTTTGTCATGTTGTTCAGTTACTATTAGAAAGTAGAACAAGACTTACAAATGAGTGAAGCATCACAGCTCCAAGGTTTGGGAGGCCTTGAAGCAGCTTCTGAGCAGAGCCAGAATCATTCTCGTAGTTGCACAGGAGGGGAGAGACAAGCCATACAGATTATAGCTGAGTCTGGGTGTGCAGATACTGAATGTCACTGCACTCAATTGCAATTCATTATCACATATAACTTTCAAAATTAATTTTGTCATCTCCCTGCAGGCAGTAATTAGAGCAGGCTACCGTGAAGAATGTGGAGATCTCATTGGGTTCTGGGAATGATCACTGCATTGGTTAAGACATTAATTGGCTGACTTTGAAGCAGTGCTGCTTTACTTGACAAACAAGGGGCACAGTATAAAATCCTCACAGAGCCTTAAGTCTCCCATGTTTTTCAAGAGGTGTTGTACGAGAAATGGGGCTGTAATGTTTGTAAAGATGAGACCCATTTGTGCACATTTCACACTGGAAATCCATCTCCTATGTTAATTTGTCAGCTTTTGATTTTTGAATTCCTGGATCCTGTCTTGTCATTTGTAACTGGGGAGACCACATCTGTTTCTATTGTGTTGTCAAGCTGAAGGCATGCTTGGCTAGCTTCCGCATAATGTGGTGTGGGGACATAGGTCTTCCACCACTAATAAAGTCAGACTATCCCAGCTTGGTATCCACTTTGCTTCTGCAGTCTAGCATCAAAAATACGTTGGCGTTGTCTCAACACTAGAGATTCTCATCCTGGTTGTGTCAGTGGCTTACTGTAATGACAACTTCCAGATCATCTAAGAGGTCACTTCAGATCTTTCCCAAGCAATGTCCATGTTGTCTTCCAGTCTTGGGAAACGCTGGCCTGGCTTACTGCAAGTGCCAAAGGCCTTCAGCTTCCACAATAGCCAGTGGCAGTTGCAGGTGCTTTTTCAGTTATGATAAAGCAATCTTCCTTGAGGTGCATGATGAAGAGGTCACATACTGATGAGACTTGTGAAGACCAGTCTTAAATGGTAAAAGAAGAAGGATATCAGTCCTTTCACAGGTAGGATTTGCTTCCTGAGTTCAGCATGAGAACTCACTGCTTCATTTTGGTTGCAGTGCCATGTGTCACCAGAGAATGCTGGACGTTTAGTTGGTATAGTGAGCAAGACTCATTTTCCATAATGCTTTAAGGCAGCCATATTCGAACGAATATGAGAGTAATTGAAATATCTACCTGTGCTTTTCCCTTTTTATTCTTTCCCTGCCCTGGAATTTCTATAGTGCCCCCAAGATGAAATGTCTGAATCTGGGCAGTCCTCGGCAGCTGCCACACCGAGCACCACAGGAACCAAGTCCAACACTCCTACATCATCTGTGCCCTCTGCTGCTGTCACGCCCCTGAATGAGAGCGTCCAACCCATCAGCGAATACAATGGCACAACCAAGGGCAACAAGAGGACACGAGAAAAGCGGAACAGTCGGAACATGGAAGTCCAGGTTACACAGGAGATGAGGAATGTCAGCATAGGTATGGAAGCTGGAGCTTGCTTATTTTGTCATTAGAGTAATTGCCTTCACAGTGCTTGTGTCCCTCTGTTACAAGAAGAGGCTGGGAGACTGAAGGGTAATCAGCTTTGTAGGTATAGAATTTGAGACAAGCTTACTTAGAAAGATATGTAGAGAGACTGCTAATCGGATGTGAGTTATTTTCTGAGTCGCAAGTTTTGAAAAGTCAGTAATAAAAATAGTTTCACAAATACACAGGATGACAATGGGTTACTGAGTTCAGTTCCCTGCAGGTGCTTTAATCCATGTCATAGAACCCCTTTCAGGAACAGGTAAGTCCCATCTCAGTCTGAGCTTTTGGAACGCCATTTCTGGAACTCATCAGTATGCTAGTTGAAAACTTGCGTTTAGTTTTCTCTCTGGATATATTCACAAGTATTTTACAGCCAGTTGTTCATATGCCAAAATTATCAGTTGGGTTAACTAATTATTTTCCCTTCCATGTGTTTACCCTACAGTTTTATGTATTTCAGAATAGCAATTATATCCCTATCTAGCCATTTTTCTAAGCTAAATAAGCTGTTTTCTTTTAGTCTGTTTTTCATGTAAGAAATCTTTGGAAGTTTCAGTTGTTTTCTTTCCACTTCCTGGAGTGCCTCAATAAACTGAATTAATTATTCCTTGTGAAGAAAGCCATTACCTAAGCCTTTAGCACCAGACTGTTTAAAGAAAGAAAATGATGTAATAACATGCTAAAAGCCACTTTCAGTGCCGTTCAATATAGCTGTACCAATGTAGTGTCTGAGCACCTCCCAGATTGTATTGTATTTAGACTTGCAGCAACCTTCAGAAATGAGTAGTGGTCTGTTTTTTGCAGGTCATGAGCTTAAATACAAAGGGACTGTAAAATGAACAGGAAAGTCTGTGCAGGAGCATATGAAAGAACGTAGGTTTTGATATTAGCATCATAGAATCATTTAGGCTGGAAAAGACCTCCCAAGATCATCTGGGCCAACCTTTAACTTAGTACTAACAAGTCCACCATTAAGCAATGTCACTACCTCTGCATGTTTTTTGAAGATCTCCAAGAATGGTGAATCAACTACATCCCTTGGTAGCCTCTTCCAATACTTCATAACCCTTTCAGTGAAGAATTTTTTTCCTAATATCCAGCCTAAACCTCCCATAGTATTCTCCTGGAGAACCTCCTTGTTATTTCCTGTGCATCCTGACCAATGCAAGTCAGTATGAGCATTAGTAACAGAGAAATTGAGTATGGATGTCTTTGGTGGCTGAAACCAGGAATTGTACCTAACAAGAATAAGCTAGAACAAGAAACGCAAGAAGAGAAATTTCTTCCAGTGATGAGTTTGAATTTTCTTCAGAGAAAAGTTTGTCCTACAGTATTTCTCAGAGTTGAGAGGGCAGTAGTTCAAGTTCACTATAAATAATTATCCGTAATTTTGCAGTTGGTGCTTATATGGTCATTTACTATCAATAGCTTTTTTGGGTCCAAGTCAGGTCCCTTTATATGCATGCAACTCTAAAGTGGATGTGTATACAAAAGTTTAAATTTTCTTGCTGAAATTATCATAATGTGGAATCTGCTCAAGGCAGATAGGTGTATGTTTCTTATGTGCTACGCATATTCAGTCTTTCAGCTATTTTTCACGTGTGATGCAGAAGTATATCTCCATGCAGATAAGATAAACAGATACTTGAATTTTAACTAGGTATTTTATTAATCTGTAATTAAAATGTCTGTCAGTGATGCAGAAGTCTAAGAGCAGAACCTACAAAAAAAGGGATTTGCAGAAAAGCTTCCCAGGTTATAAAATAAAGAGAATGTATCGTCTGTTTCTGTGAGGTGGGGAACCATTTGTGTGTGGATGCCTAGTTTGTCAACAAATACACATCGGGCTTTGGCTTCAACATGACATTTGTTGCCAGCAAGTCCACAATGCCAGCCTAAAACAGTAAAATCAACACTCAAGTTGTCCTGGGCTTGGTATATTTGGCTGCTGAGGAAGTTTGGAAAGGTTAAAGAATTCACATCTAACAGTTACGGGACTAATATAGTTTACATATGAGGTCTTTAATCCTTCAGGAATTTCATGTGTAAACAGATATTGTATTTATATTGCTTTTTTTAGGATAGGTGCAAGCCTGAGTTTTTGAACATTTTGGTTTCTACTATGAGTAACTTGACAACAGGATTACTTATTTTTATTTTTATTTTCTTATTTTCTTCAAATATTGGCTTTAAGCTGTAGATTATACAGAAAACGGACTATTTCATATGTTGGACAATGTGTTTTCTGAGTGAAAATTCACTGTAATGGGTATCTAAACTAGTTGTAGACTTGAGAATTTGTCTTGACAAATTATATCTATTAAAATAAGCCAGTGCCAATTCATAACTAGAGTAATCTCTGTGAAGCTATACAAAAAAGTTACTCTCTTCTTCAATTTTGGCTAAAGCTGCATAGTCATTGGAGAATTTTTACTGACAGATAAAAAGATTATTTGCAAGTTATTTTAATGGATAAAGTACTTCTGGTTATTACATTTTAATGCATATCCAGGCCAATGATACTGGTGGCAAGCTAATGTGGCACAGGGTATGCTAATGGTCTTTCTGCCCTGAATCATGAAGGCACCTTCCCAGTCCTGGTGCATTTCTGTCTCTAGGTGATCAGCCACGTTCTGTTCCTATTTTAACACTTTGTATATGGAACCAAGAAGTTTTGAAGCCGTGGTATTCAAAGCTGCAAAAGTGCCTTCAGGAAGCACTGATACTGTAGACCATATGTATTGTCTTTCTTAGGTATGGGAAGCAGCGACGAGTGGTCCGATGTTCAGGACATCATAGATTCTACACCAGAACTGGATATGTGTCAAGATCCTCGCCTGGAACGCACTGGTAACAGGTACTGATTGTGACTTTTTGCTGTTTGCTCTTTAGCTTGGTTTTGTGGTGAGCGAAGAATGGATGTCGTGGTTCACAGAGTTCAAGATACAGCTATTCGAGGAAAATCCATATATTCTGCCTAGTGCAAATGTGTGGGGTCTTGATTATCTTTGAGTTGTCTAGGGAAGGCAAATATCAGGTGGTAATCTGTGGAAGGATCTGTGCAATCTGAGCAAACTGAATGAGGTTTGTTTGAGACAGGTTAGTTTGCCTTGCAGGATCAGGGAGCACAGAGAAACGTAGCAACAAAACATTTAAACAGGCAAAGGGGACACAGGCTTAAGTTTTCAAGGTGAGGAAAAAGATGCATTCATCTAATGAGATCAGATCTGAATTCAGTTTTAAAATCTCAGGACTTTTTCAGTTTTTCTGTTTTTTTTTTTTTTTTTTTTCCAAGTGTTGGAAGAGTTGCAGGTCTGATCTGTGAGGGAGGACAAGCAAGAGTGACCCCAGCAGGGCAGTGGCTGTGGTGCAATCCTGCAGGATTGGAGCAGGGAGAGCAGAGCAGGGCACTGGTAACGGGCTTCATAAGCAGTCCCCTACAAAGGAAGGGGATGAATTAGGTGCAGGGGATACCCAGGAGCAGCAGGACACAGGACTGAAGACAAGTACACCTGCGGCATAGGTTAGATAAGGACAGTAGGCACAGGCCTGAGCTTAAAGGGAGCCCTTGGACTAGTGGACAGAAGGTAGCTGTGTTTAGGTCTAAGGTGAGGCTAGTCAGAGCAATTTTGGACCATCAGTGCACTCAGGACCTTGACAGAGTCCTCTGAATTAGTGAACTTCTACCAAACTACTGTGCTGATATCCTTCCTGTCTACCACCGTTTTTGTGCTCAGTGGGAGGCTCCCTAAAGGCTGTTAATTTTGGCACCATGTTTCTGTGAGACGTCATTAACCTAGAATTACTAGTCTAGGTTCCTTGATTCATTTTTATGAAGGTCTAGAGATTAATTTTATGGAGTTCATTAATTTTACTCTGGTCCAGTGGGTAATTTAGCAGGACACCAGCAAAAATAACCCCCCAACTCTTGCAGGTATGCAGAAAATAATACCCTGACAAAGTTAAGGCAAAATTTTCTCATGGACCAAATCTGGACTGGATTGCACTTGTTGAGCACCCTCTTCTAGTCCTCTAAAAGTGCGTGTGAGCAGCAATAACAGATGCCTTTCTCACCTGTGACACACAGTTAAATTCCCCTTAGAATGTGTAGGGTACATGGACAATTTTTAGGGTCAGCAGCAGGAGGAATCTAGGTAGCCAAAACAGCTCTGTGTGAGGAAAGTAAAAGTGACTGATGTGATCAGACTGATAATTGGTTTGAACATGAAGAAAAGAAAGGAGTGGAGAGTGTTGCTGCACTGGAAGCTCTTCATGCAGATTGATCTTTGTTCCACATAGAGAGGCAGAAAACCACAGGAGACGCAAGATAACTCTGGAGCTGCTGAACAGTGTGCTTGCTGCTTTAAAAACAGAATCCTTTTGAGAGATGTATTGCTTCAGCAAGTGGAGTGCTGAAGCTGAATTATGTCTTCAAGTCAGACCTTGAATGCTGTTTGCTTCTTTTCGCTTGTACTGTCTGTTAGACTGCATCAACTGTGTAATTCCTCAGTGTTCTCAGATTCCTGCGTAGCTCTGTAATTAAAAATTCTGTTTTTTTTCCTTTTATCTGCAACCCGTTTTACCTCTCAAATATCAGAGACAGCTAACACAACACTTTTGTAATCTCCATGTTTGATCACAGAGACTTGATTTAGCTAAGAACAAAGCCACATGACTTGAGATAATATCCACTGGTACTGACCTTTGTGTTAGACTGCTTGAAAAATTGCACAGCCTTCATTCATATTGGCTGATTCCCCTTGTACAAGGCAGGGCACTTAGAAGTGTCTATACCCACTTTAATCCCATTTTTTGCAGTAAGCACTGACAATCCTAGAGGATGCCTCACTCCTCCTTACTGTGTCTTTCTGCAACAGTTGTATTCTGTTTAAGCCATGAGATTGTCAAAGAATATGAGAAGATTTGTGGTAGAGAAGACACTAAGATGTGGAAATATGTTCCCATATGATGTGATTAGATAACATTAACTTTGATTTACCTTTAATGAAATACATTTTGCTGACATAGGAAGAAGCATTTGTGCATTTAGAACCCAAAGAAGAAACTAACCTTCAGGCTGATTTCACTTACTAGTTGGCAAAGAAAAAAAAGACCATTGCTGTTTTCAGCATCTGAGTCCTTATCTGATCTGCTTTTCTTACCTGCTTTGCAGGTTGCTTTGAAGTTGATAGGAGTGTGGGAGTCATTGCACAGTGTTAAAAGTCAGAATTGAGAGCTGCTGTGAATTGAAAGGTTTCTGTGAGATATTGAGTTGTCATCAACTCTTATGATGTAAAAAGGAATCAACCAGGCAAGCTTTGAGGTTGTGCATGATAGGTACTTGCACTTGATATAGGAAATAAAATATGTTTTTTTCTTTACTTACTAATTTCCCTGTGTCAGCCTATGGTGAACAGGCAGAATGTACTCTGAGTTTTGACTTCAATGTTCTGTAATGCTCAGTATTTCAGAGAGTTATGTGATAGCTCAAATGTTGCCAAGTAACAAGTGTCCTTGCTTTTTCTTCTTCCAACAACAGCCCAACACAGGGGATTGTGAACAAAGCATTCGGCATCAACACGGACTCTCTGTATCATGAACTTTCCACAGCAGGGTCCGAGGTTATCGGGGATGTTGATGAAGGAGCAGATCTGCTAGGTAAAAGCTTGTTAGAACCGTTCTGTTTTCTCTGATACAACGGCAATTCTGTTAAGCTTCTAGAAGCATTTAAATTCTCTTTTTTTTCCTGGAACTTGGATGTTTGTCCTTGGCATGGAATGGCATGGAATTTGGGACATACCGTGACTGAAATATGTACCTGTAGTACAGTAACGCTTATCCAACAATTTAAGTTAATTTCTAAGTAACTTTTATTTAGTCTGTCTTTAGGCGTGTAAATTTTTTCTCCATAGGATTCTCCCACATGAACAGTTTGGAGAGAGAATTTGCTCCTTCCACTTCCTCCCCCAAATTTTCACTTCAATTATTTTGCACACTAGCAACTTCATTTGGAATAAAGGTTTTGTTTGAAATATGTAAGAAAGTAACTCCTTTTGTTAAGCTTTTGAAATTTAAAGGAACAATTTTCTTTATTTTAATATGAAAATATGGTTTGTATTGCAGTTTTTACCCTTTTATAGTCAATCTAAGAGAAATTTTAATTCATCTTTTAGGCTAGTTTTGAAGGAGGTTTTAATATCTGAAGTCTGGTTATATTCTGTATTCCCGACTAGGACTTTGAGGCAGTCAGAGAAACAGCTCTGTCTCAGGTAGCAGTCTGAGCCCTTGTCGTACTTTCTGGCGTTGGATGCTGAGTGTGTAGACCTTAATTCATGACAAAATTTAAGCACGTTCTTAATTCCTTCAGAATATTTTTCTGAATCAGGAAGATATGAATGGTCTTTGAATATCCAGACAACGCAAGCACCTGACAAGTTTATAACAGTTTAGCTCACCTTCAGTTTTGCTGTTTGACTTAAGGAGACTTTAAGAGACATGAGGACTCCTACAGTATGTCATTTATGCATTGAATAGCAAGAGACCTGATCTGAAAGTGAACGTTATCTTCCTGGTAGTTACTGACTAGAGTGTTTGGATAATCTTACAACTTCGGTTCTGGAAAAACAATTTTTATCAAAGAACTTTTGGATATATATCTAGAACAGAATCAGTTGAATTATGTCACAGAATTCCAGCAGCACATCTTCGTAAGACTTAAATTAGGGGGATATTTGTATCACCTTTGAATGAATCTTGTATCGTGACCCTCTGAAAGGGTATGTTTCTGCAGAGAGGATCGATTTTAGCCTATTCACTGTAGACTTAACTATGAAGAAGTGGACTGAAGACTGAAAAGTTAGGTTAGCATAGCACTTCTTGCTTTATCTATGACAAAATCTCTGAAAGTGGTACTGTTATAGGCAAATGTGGGACTGGAATTTAAAAATGAGATCCAGGCTCTCATCAGAACTCTTGCACTAGCTATCTGATATAGAGAGATTTTTATTTTTTTTAGAAGCATGGTGGAAGCTCTGCAGCATGCAAGATAGCTCTTGTGCATGGAGTGATGACCATTGCCTGAAGTCTCAAGACATTTATTGTTTGACCCCTCAACTCAAAATTGGCAGAAGAAAAAAATCTACTGAAGAGTCAAGATGAAAGCACTGTTTTTTGCTGCCTGTGATTGGAGCCAACATGTGCAGGCAATTTAAAAATTAGAATTTAGAAGGAAAAGCAAGAGTTCTAGGTTTGAGAGTAACCTGGATGTTAGCAGTCATTGCAGAAGGGCTAGAACTCCTGCTCAGAGTGAAGATGACAGTAGCAATGACATGTGACTGTTAAAACTTCCATCTGCCTACTGTGGGATGAATTTTGATTAATAGCCCCCACGCGTTACTGAGAACTCTCTTCATAGCAGGGTCAAAGCGTTAAAAATGCTTAGAATCTAGCCATTTCCCATATACTTTATCATGGTCCTCAGGTGCTTCCTTATCTAGAAGAGTGTATAGTCTATTACATGGCTATCTTCCACTAAATCACATATATCTTCTGTGCCACCTGCTGCTTTCTACCTCTCCCTGAAATGGCTGTGGCTTCAGGGAGTGTCAGCTTCTAAGAGATATTATTCAGGAAAATGACTAACTGTATGAACTGCTTGGGACAACCTGCTTCCTACCTCTGGAAATTTGTCGTCTGGTAATCCACTCCCCAGTTGGATTACATCCTGAACCCAGTGATCAGTGAGAAATACAGGCTGTTGTTTTCAAAGGGCCAAAGTTTTTAGTTGCTCAGTGGGAGACCATGCTAGTTATATCACTACAGTTCCAGTTAGTCAAAAGTGCTTCATCTTTTCCAGTGATAAGACTGCCTAAAGATCAGTGACTGATTCTGGATCTTGGGTCATCATTTATTTGGCAGTTAACACTTGTATAATAAAAAGCGTACAGAAACTTTGAACACTGCCTATGTAAGTATGGCTTGCAAAGATCAGATTTGTTTCCACCTGAAATCTGAACCATCAATACGTACAGATCTAATTTTTAAATTTAAGAATAACGTTATTCCATAGAAAGGAATTCCTTACTCAGTGTGGTCAGGCACTAGAACAGGCTGCCCAGAGGAGTTGTGGATGCCCCATCCCTGGAAGTGCTCAAGACCAGGTTGGATATGGCTTGCAGCAACCTGGTCTAGTGGATGGTGTCCCTGCCCATGGCACAGTGGTTGGAACTAGATGATCTTTAAGGACCCTTCCAACCCAAATATATCTGTGATTCTAAAGTTTGTCCTTTTTCACCTTACCAAATACATGAGGGGGAAAAAAAAAAGATTGTTTAATATTCACATTTCTTTTGCTTAGGAAATAGAAATTTCTTGTTCTCTCTTCATTAAGCACAAAAATAAAGGTTTGTTTCCTGGCTAATGCTGTTGTTATTAGGAGTAGTTTTTTCTGCAGAGCAGCAAAACTCTTGCAGCTGATAGCATGGCATGCTAGCAGAATAGGAAGGCTTCATCCAGTTCCTTTCCAGACCTGGGAGGTGATATATGATGAAATCAGTTCGCTGAGTGAGTTTTCTGACAGAAATGGCAATCTAATTACTCCTTTATTTGAGTTCTGGCTACTAGCTTTGCCCACATGAAAGTGTTCTTTGAAATGAACAGACATCAGACATGCTGCTAGGATTGTATATAGGAAGGAAAGCAGAGAGATCTGAGAGGCCGTATTTCTCTGACTTAGAAATGAGATTTAAACACTTTTTTTTGTCTTTTCACAGTAGAAAGCACTAAGAATGTCTCATAAAGTTGGAGGAAAAGGTCTAGGTCTCAGTACTGACAAATTTGTCAACGTTATACAAAAATTTGCCATTCTTGTTAGGTAAATTGTTCCCTTTTCTGTAACTTTTTGCCTGAAGAGCCACAGACGAAATTGTGCTATATAGACATGATATAAGAAACAAGATCCACAATCCAAAAGATTTCTTTCTTTCTGGGTCTTATTTAGAGAATTAAGTATAAGTGAAGTTTACCAAAAGTGAGTTTCATTCTTCCTCTAGTCTCTCTCAAAGCTTGGAAATCAGCCTTCAAGAATATTCTTTGCTTTTGGACTCAGTTTCTTAAAGAAAGAGAAATCTCATTAAAGAGGACCTCAGAGTAGAATGATCTTGGAAAAATTACCTTTGAACGATAGCTGGCAGACAGGTCTGTTTCTTCAGTGGAAAATCTCACTCTTCTGAATATCTTCTAAGCTACCAACGTCTCTTCGTACAAAAGCAGCACTCCTCATTGCACTTTTGGAATATAAAACCTTCTTTTTTCCCCATGTTCTAACACCATTGTACACACATTAGTTTGTATAGGGTATATTCTGGAGAAATACGTGGAACAAGAACAATTATTTAGCAGTGGTAATTGTTGACCTAATTCCCTTCTTTCTCACTGCAGCCTTAGGAATGCTGCCACCACCTAGTTGGCTGTTTGCCTCCCTGCCCACTTGTTAGTTGCTAGTCCTTTCCTACCAATCCTGGATGGGCTCACTCTTTTCTCATCTACCGTTCCCTTGCTCTTCACTATCCCGAGAGACTCTGGATGTGGAGGAGGACTAGTGGTTCAGTTGTGGACTGTGTGAAGTCCTTTCAGTTTTAGGACTCCAACTGTGCTTTGGAGATTAAAACCTCACTTTCAAATAACAGGGATTTTGAGGTGAAGACGGAAATTCAGTTATATATATACGTAAATTTACCACTAATATGTTTTTTTAAACAAAAGTTGAGATGAGATTATCAAACCAAGTCCTTGCACTACACGGGGGGGGAAAAAAGGTGTTCTGAAATGCAACTGATTGTCTTTTGCATACTGATGCATCACTGAAGTGCACATTTAATTTCAGCAAATCTGGTTGCTAAAAAGAGATGCATTGCAAGGGGAGGGAAAAGGAGAAGGCAGTGGAAAATAGCTGTTCTGCCTTTACTACTACATTAGAAAGAAAATAAAGGTTTACCCAGTCCAAGATGTGATTGCCTGAGATTCGTGCCTATAAAACTGGGGGTGGCTAAGGCATGTGGTTGTAGTTGTACCTTGGGTTATCTTCCCGTATTTTTTTTGTCCTGTATGTAGAGTCATGCCATCTACAGACATGGCAGGTCCTGTCCTTACTATTTCATGCCTTTTGACATTGAAATGGCTGAATCATTGTCAATTTTTTTTTAAACAAAATTTTTCTTTTGTTGGTTTCAGTCAGTGATTGATCATTTTTTCACTTCCTTTTTTCCCTTGTCTCTCTGTGCTTCGCTGGACATGGCCCATAGGGGAGTTCTCAGGTGTGTATCTCTCCTCCACTCAGTTTCCTTTCTTGTTTCTTTTTTTCCTTGTTGAGACTGAATGACATGGTATACACGTGTGATACTCCCCTGCTCTTGTCCAATCACGGTTGGCTTTGCAGACTTTTTCCCACCTTTGCCTTGCTTGGTTCCTTGCACTGGCGGGTCCCTGGACAGTAGGACACCCCTGCTTTGTGCTCACATGCCTGCTGCATTTTGATATGCTTTTTTTTTTGGTGTGGCTTTCTGCAGGTTTGCTCCACTATATTACACTGGCCTGTCTCTCAAGGTCTTCAGAAAACTCTGCTGTACCTTCCCTTTTTTCAGGGTGTAAAGTGCCTTTTTGCAGCACGAGTGCTGTGCTCTGAGCAGAGCTCAAGTGGGTACAGAATTAAGTTTGTTTCTGCTTTTCTTCAAGCAAACAAGGCTGTGAGGAGTCCCTCTGCTTGCATGAAGGCCGCTCACTAGCAGTAATCTCACCAGCAGTGGAAGTAGATCTGATTTTTTGAAAATGCCTTTTTGAATCTCTCATAATGTACACACACTGGCCCTCTTCTGACACAGCTGTAATGAAAACAAAGACTTTCTTGAGGGATAAGAGAGTGACAGAGCCTCTGTCTTTTTTTTTTTTTTTTTTGAGGCTTTGTCTTTCTGGTAGGAGTTTGAAGTGATATCTCTGTCTTTTATTTTTGTAAAGAAGGTTTGCTACATTAGGGCCATGCTCTTGTCCTCAGGAGGTCAGCAGGCCCTAGACTTGCAGAATTTTCACCTTTCCATAAAATGCAATTTGGCCCTGATACAATTTCAGATGAAGTCAGGGGGATCTCTCTTGATTTCAGTACAAATTGAATGAAGTTTCCCTATAATAAAGGCAGGTGACTTATGAACACACAACACAAAATACTGTGCAGTGTTGAGCTGTCACATTCCTCTGCACAACACCTCTTGATGTTGGGTCTGTAAGGTTACAAAAGGAAGGATGGCATTATTCTTTCTTTTAGTATGAATTGTTTTTGCTCTATTACTGTAAGCCACTTTTTCTTTTTTTTTTTTTCCTCAGAAAGCCTCACACTGAAGTTGAGTTAGAATTTATCTCAGTAACGAAGTGGGTTTGGGCCTGTCAAAAAGGCCATGTAAGAGCTTTGATATCCCCCCTCCTTTTTCTTTTTCCTCCTGCCCCTATCCTTCCTTCACCCTATTTGTAATGTCTGTTGAATTACCTCTGTCGTGGGATGGGAAACCTGAAGATGTTTAGTCCGGGGGAAATGACGAAGATGGAAGAAAAAGATGAGCTCATCTCGAGCTTGTCCTAAAATCTCAGGTGTAAAACTGCTTAGGGTAGGCTGCAGAAGAACAAGGTGTAGACTAGTTTACATTCAGCATCACTTATACTGGCACCACACGTTTACACATGCTGATGAGCTGCTCTGTTTGCTGTTTACAGATTCGTATTTAATGGCTGCTTTTTTCTCTTCCTTTCCTCCCTTTGTCCCCATATCTTTCTGTTCCCTTTCTCGTATGGGATGGCTCTCATAGTACGGGATGATTTCTTTGGTAAGGCGAAGGCCTTTTTTCTTTTTTTCTTTTTTTTTTTTAAACTGTATTTTTATTTCTAAATTTCTTCCATTCACCCAACATCTCTCCATATGTCTTGCATTACCTTGCTTTATTTTTTTGTGATGATGGTATCACCTCTCCAAGAAGCAGGACGCAGCTGGTCCACAGTGGTGATTTGAGGTTTCTCTTCTTTTTCTTGATGTGGTTGATTACCCACTTTGATGCTTCACACTATTTGCCTGACTCTAAGAATTGCAGAATGTGGAATGGCTCTCCCCTTTTTTCCACATCACAAAGGAGTAAAGACTTCTCATTTTGTTACTCCACAGTGGTGTTTTTTTTCCCCATGAGTAAGGCTTTCTCATTACAGCCTGCATGAAGTTACCTCACAGTATCCACTCTGTGGCTGTGGGATGGCTTCACCCATTTCTTTATTGCAAGACAAGCCCTTCACACCTCTCCCTGTTTAAAGCATCAGGCTGTGACTGTATCACACAAATTAGGTAGTTGTGAAGGCACTGATGGCTGGGGCACTGTATGACTTCAGTTCTCTGATAATAGCTCACCCTCTTCACCAGAATTCCTTTCTCTCCCCATGACAGATGCAAGGAGTGATAACTAACTTATGAAGAGAAGGAAAACAGTTAGTCCAAAAAACCCACCAAACACGAGGAGGAACAATTTCCTCTTATGTTCCTCAGCACCCATTACATCCTTGTGCCATTTTAATGTCTTACTGGCTAAATATTTGTTTGATCATTTACTAAAAAGGAACAAGAGAAACATTTCTTAAATGTTGTCTATATCCTGTGACCTCTGGATTTTCTGAACAACATAAATGTCTTGAAACAAAAGGCTGTACCTTACTCACTGAACCAAACCAAAAATGCACTTCAGTTCACAATGCAGTTACTGTGTCACGTTTCGTTTGCAATATTGCTTGACACACTATCCAAAGAACACGTTGCCTGAAACATCAAAGTGATTAATTATCTGTCCACTGATTTAAAAAAAATAAAAAAATAAAAAAATGCTGCTTTTTACTCATTCCTGCTGGGAATTTGCTTTTGCCATCATAAATTCATCCCATCTAACTGTGGGAAGAGGATCTGTTTGTTTGGGGTGTTGTGATGTGTTCTCACTTCTTGTATGCTGCCATGTTTCTCTAACTTCCATTTACTTAAAGTTTATGTTGTTTTTCTTTTACTGTAAATACTAATGAGCAAATAACAGTTGTGAAAAATGCTGATGTCTTTACTGGAAAGGAAGAGGTAGTTCAGAGGGCTGAACAAGGAGCACTTCAGCACAAACACTGATTGTTGCGATACCTCTTAATGCTCTAGGACTTGTGTTGAGAAATAAGCTGTAACCCTCAGCACTGTCCCTTGAAAGGAAGAGGTCTCTGTGTCTTATATGCTCAGGTAGCCTCTGTTTCCCATTGTAAAATAGAAGCCGATCCTGGGATTCAGCAAGTCCCCGGCAGCAGTAAACAGTCTGGTTATGGTTTTGGTCCCTAAACTCTTCCGTTCGGTTTTACAAAATACTGAATTCAATCTTTGCTCTTAGCTGCAGACTTTTCAAGGTCCTTTGAACCTAACGTGCGCATTGCAGCTATTGTACATTCGTGCCCAAGTGTAAGTGCAGTGCATTTGATCTAGGTGCTTTCTTGAATTTGGTCTTAAGTGATGGGCCTGAGACTCCACATTGTAAACACCTATGGGAGAACTGTTAAATAGTGGAGCAGTGGACAATCTAAAGTCCTTTTAAAAGTGTAGTGGTGGAAGATTGATAATGGGAAGCCTTTCATGTGTATCAGACTGGCCACATCCATGATCCCAAATCTGTTCTGGGAAGCAGGATGTTTGACTTAACTAAGACAAAGAAGAGCACTGCTGTGCAGATCTGGCCAGCAGTTTGGACAGTGTTCTGCTGTGCTCTGAAGAACCCATGAGCTTCTAGCTTTTTCCTGTATGAGTGAACATCAAAATGTTTGTAATAGCTCATGGTTGTACCAGGAGTTATTGACTTAATTTCCCCTAACTAGTACTAGTGAAGGTCTCTGCTCTCTCCCTCTCTAGGGATTCTGTTAAAGTTGAGGTAAGAAGCTAGGTGTGCATTTTTGCTGTTAGCTGAAGGACACGTGGGTGTCTTTGTGCTGCATGGTCTTCCAGCAAGAGGCACTCTACTCTCCATAGCAGGACACAGGAGTGTAGGGAAGCCTAACAAAAACAAATGCTGTTCCTCAAGTCTGAGTCAGTCAGTGCCATACAAGCTTCATATTTCTAGGAGAGCAGATGAAAACTGCCTGACCATTTTATTTATTTATTTTTTCCAGGAATGGGCAAAGAAGTGGGGAATTTGCTGTTGGAAAACTCGCAGCTACTGGAGACCAAGTAAGGAACTGTTGCATGCTCTGAACTGCCTGCCTGGTTATAAATGAGCTATCATCCTGAAGTAGGTCTTCGCGAGAACTCCAGCCTCACTGGGGCTTGCTTGTTTATCTAGCAGGCTCTCTTGAATACTTGTTGTGTCTTGAATTGTAGAAGAGAAATTCCTCTTCTGAGTGACTTTCCTAGCTGTTTCCTTTCTTGCAGGCACTTGGGTGATGTCTCTGGACATGTGCCTGTAGGGTCTGATTCTACCTGTGAAATCAGTGGCAAGCGTTTCGTTAACTTCAGTGGGAGTCTAGATGGGTCTGGGCCTCTGTGAGGATATTGCAATTTTTAAGTTGTTTGCAAGGTTTGGTATTTCGAAAGAAAATTTTCTTACTGTTGAGAAGAGTTTTCAGAGATGTAATAGTTGATAAAGAAGAGCTAGACAATGTAATTGGCTTATCCTGTGTGAAAGGTTGGCAAACTAGATAGTAAAGAAGCTAAGCAACAGGGGAGAGGAAGACAAAGTAATCCTAAGGGTGATAGTTGAATAATTATGGCGGGAAGCTGCTTATTTTAAAGATTTTGAGATATTTCAGAACTGATTAGAAATGCTTATGTGTGTCACCTTCATCCACAGTTATCAACAACTACAGATAATATAAGTTCTGAAAGGTGTTTTTGGAACCTTAATCCTATTAAAATAGACTTGAACCTCCTGCACCTGATGTTGGTCTGTCGGTCAGAATGCAGGACTAGACAAACCTCATCATGACCAGCTATGGTGACTTCTGTTTTCTTCTGCACCTCTTTGTTGCCAAAATGTGCTTTTTCATGACTTATAGACTGACTGAGTTATTTCAATGTGCTCATTTCAACTCTCCTTGTAGTGCCTGTGAGTTTAGTTTCAAGTCTCTCTTATGGACGGCTGCTGTTTTTGGGCATTTTTGCTTATTGTCCCTTTCACACCTTTAAGAAATGCTTTGAACGTTGTGAAGAATGATTTGATTGCCAAGGTGGACCAGCTGTCTGGAGAGCAAGAGGTGCTGAAGGGAGAACTTGAGGCAACAAAGCAGGCCAAAGCCAAAATGGAAACCAGAGTCAAAGAGTTGGAAGAAGAGCTGAAAAGGTGAGTGATTCACTGCTGCCCCCGGGAGCTAGGAGAACCTGAGCTCTATCCTCAGGTAGAGGTAAATCTACCTGCTCTTTTAGTTTTACTGTATTTCCCTTGTGGACATTAGTATTGGAATTCAAAGGTACCTTACAGAGCATTTCAAGGTTTATGGTATGTGGCTGAGCTATTTCTGATGTTTTTAGATTGGTTTTTATTGGTTTGAAATAGATTATTGAACCTTAGAAAACCTGCAGAATTTTCTCCCCAACATTAGGATTCCATTGCAGGGATTGCAAATGTAGGCTCCCCAGACTAAAGCGTTCATAATTTCAATTTGCAAATTTTTTTTTTTTAAAAGGAATTTCTGGAACAGTTGTTTTGAAGAAAACTGTTAAAAGTTTGATACTGGCAGTGGGCAAGACTGAGAGGGATGAATGCCCATTAATTTAATGAAAGAGCTCATGCAGATTCCCACAAACAATGATTAAATGTCAGTATTGAATTGTTTCAATGTTCAAGTTAAGAGTAAGAAGAGGGAGAAGAGATTTTAGAGCCCTATGCAGGTAGCATTTGGAGATATCCCATTTCTAATTTTCCACTCGAACTAGAGAAACCTCAGCCTGAATGCCTAGCAAAGCCTGTGAAGATTGCATATCCATAAGACTATGCATGCCCCATGGGGCTCGAAGATACATAATTACATTTTAACTAGCTGTACTATCAGCGCTGTGGTATCTCAGATTCGGCGGACAATGCTTAGTTTGCATGTGGAATCTGGAAGGTTACCTCTGTTATTTTGTAATTTGAGCACAAAGTCGCTAAGAGTAACACAGACTGGTCTCTTCAAAATGTCTGAAGTGAAGGCAATCTCACTAGCAGTGGAAGTAGATCTGATTTTTTGAAAATGCCTTTTTGAATCTCTCATAATGTATGTAATATATTATGCAGTATGGACATGGACTTTTAACTGTCTGGTGTGCTTTTTTTAGGAGAGAGAGATGGCATTTCTGTACTGTCTTTCTTGCTAATAGAAGTTCTTGTAATTCAGATGGGACTGAACCTCAGTATGGGGCTTAAAGAAATTAAAAACATTCAGATAAATACTGTAAATAGTTTATTAATATGTATTTGGTGTTCTCTTCTTTACCATTATGACAAACTGATCTTCATATTAGAGGCTTTTTCAATGCACTGAAAAGAGAAGCAGCCTAGACAAGCTTAAGCTAGCATTAGCTGTTGATGATGGCTCAGTTTTACATGATTAAGATCTCATCAAACATTTGAATATAGATTATGGCTTGGAAATAGCTATTGACAGTTCTGTTCTGGTGGTCAGTGTTTTGGGGCCTGGTGCTTAAATCAAGTGTTCCAAAGAAGGGGGCTGATGTCAATGGAGCTGTTCAGAGTAACAAGCTGCAAGAGGGAGGAATCGTATCAGAGAAGCATCTCATAATGGGTGCCTTGTGATGCATCCAGTTCTCCCTCCAAATGATTTCTCATCGTGAATAGATGATTCTTTCCCCAAAACACCTCACAGAGAGCCCACCAGTTGTAGTCACAGTATTACTTGCTGGTTTGATGCATTTCTTCCTGTTTCCTAGAGTGAAATCTGAAGCGATTGTTGCACGACGAGAACCCAAAGAGGAGGTGGAGGATGTAAGCAGCTATCTCTGTACAGAATTGGTATATTACATTACTAAAATGCCTGTGGGGAAAGGGGGTTTATGTACTTCTGCTGTATTCATATGTGATACCTGAGATGCAGACTGATCAGTCTTGTTAACAATGAGGGCAAAGCTGGTGAACTGCAGGTTGTTGCCATGAGATTACCTTTGCATATGACTTGCAAACTGTAGTTTGGCAAAGATGAACAGCTGACACAGTGACAATAAAGTGCACAGTGTGCTTTCAGCAGAACAGTTTTTGAGCAGCGCCCTGCTCAACACCTTCCCATTTTACCTGGTTTTCATCACTTTTGAATGACAGCCTAGTATTTTCTTACAGGGTCTTGTGATAGTCAGCCTTCTTGAGAAGAGCTTATCTCATGTTGGCAGGGAAGCTGTAAACTATGAGGACTTTGTGCAGTGAAACTTGGGTTTTATAGGCAGCTTTGCAGCAGTAACCGTCTTCTTTTAACAGTTCTGTAATCTCCAGTCTTGCAGCATTGTTTTTCCACATTATTTTGTATATATAAGCCAGTACTGCCTATTTCAGAGTACAGGCAGAGAAGGCTCATGACAGTTCTTTAGAGTGTTTTGGCTAAGATACAGGCTTTTCAGCAAACTCCACTGTAGCCAAGAAAGAAGCAAACCAGAGGGTAAGAGAGAGATCACCTGTAATTGTCTCCTTTGCTAGGACAGGAAATTAGATACACCTCTTTTCAATATTACCATGTTCTTCCTCTCCAAGAGGTATTGAACAAAGTTTAATTTTAGCCTAACACTCCTGACTTAACTGGGATGAAATTAGTCTGTTGATAATTTAGGTAGGTAGTAAAGTTTTCAAGTTGTTCTTGTGAAATGCTGAAGAGAAGTAGATTCTATTTGATACGAGCTGACAGGAGGTTTGTTTATTTTTTATTTTTTAATGAGATGATGTGTGTAAAATTCCTCTTCATGTATATAATTCTTGATTTGACTGGCCGTACAGGTTTATTCCAAGTCCAGGGAGGCTGAGGAGGGACTTGGTTAGTTTGTGTTAGTCCAGCTCTCTGCAGTACCGCATCAACCAAGCTGTGATTGGGAGTTGCCACAGTTTAGACACAACCCAGTGCCACTTGTAGTAAAGAGTTCCCAACATCGTTAGAATTTCTCTTGGGGCAGATATTTTACCCAGTCTAGTTGTCTTATTCTCATTTTCCACTCCTCAGAAGAGGCATTTAGAATCTCTTTGCTGTTGCCTTCTAACCCAGCGTGACATGTGCCTTCACTGGAAGGCTAAATTGTGTCACCAAAATGCAAAAGGCCTTTCTTTAATTTCTTGTGCCCTGTGCCTTTATCAGTGTGTACTAACAAAGTGCCTTCTTCCTAGTCCTCGTGAAGGGAAAGAGGACATAACCTGGTGTTCCCTGCTGCTTGTAACTGAATTTGCTACTGAATCTTTTTCACTAAATCCTTGTTTTCCAAACTTTATGGACCAAGGGACCACTGTCAGTTCTCAAAATCCCTTGCAGATTACCAAAACACCTTAATGACAATAGTCCTTGGGTAGGGCTTTCAGTTTGGTGATGATTCTAATTCTACTTTTGATGGGTTTTCAGAACACCCAGAGGTCCGTGGGCCATGGTTTGGAGATCACTTGTCTAGAATTAGCACCTGAAATGGGAAAGGCAGGGGGTAATCAAGCAAACAAGGAAGAGCACTAACAAGTATTTCTTTCTATCTCCTGACTTGCCCTATACTAACATCAATCCCCTTCCATCTTTTGTTGGCTGAAGCAGTGCTCCTCCCCTCTGCAGGACAACATTCCCATAGCTCAGCGACGTCGCTTCACCCGTGTAGAAATGGCAAGGGTTCTGATGGAGCGCAATCAATACAAAGAGAGATTGATGGAGCTCCAGGAGGCTGTCAGGTGGACAGAGATGATCAGGTGAGGCTGGATATTGGTGAACATTCCCATTTAGGACAAAACCTGGCCATGTTGGACTTTGAGCTTTTAGCCTTGAAGCTCTTACCAAGATACGGGAGAAGTTCTGAAAATTTTCCAGACGGTAAATTCTTCTGTCCTAATACCTGATTCTTTCTCTCGTATTCCTGAATGTGGGCTGCAAAAGAAGAGTTGCCACTGTTATTTGGAGATACTGGACAGTTGTTTGTCTTGCTAGTTTCCTGTGTGCTAATTAAGCTAGAAGCTATAGGGAACAGGGTTACTTCTAATTAATTAATTCATTTGGCAGTGGCTTAAAATGAATGTGATGCTGGGGTTTGTAATTACCAGACTAATACTGTGGCAGTGATACTGTTGAAGGGAGTTAATAAAGGAAGTTGCCCAGAGAAGTCGTGGATGTCCCATCTCTGGAGGTGTTCAAGACCAGGTTGGACGAGGCATAGGCAACCTGATCTAGTGGATGGCATGGGAGGGAGGTTGGAACGAGATGATCTTTAAGGTTCCTTCCAACTCAAAATGTTCTATTATTCTATGATAAATCATTGAATTGAACACACTTATTTGCACTTAATATCAATATTGAAATATAAAGTAGCTGGGTGTGCTTTCATAAAAATGACTGCATGTCAATTCCTCCGTGTTTTACACACTGTTAGAAAGTTTCTAGAATGAATTCTGAGTTTTGGCATGGTTTCCTTAATGGAAATGGCCTGCTGGTTGGCAGAAATTTGGGCAAAAGATGCTGAAATTAGCTTGATTCTGTTGTATTTATCCTTAGAGCTTCCCGTGAGCACCCATCCGTCCAGGAAAAGAAGAAGTCTACCATCTGGCAGTTGTAAGTTCTTTGGTGGTCTGTGTAAGATTAAGAAAAGGGCAAGTGTTGTCATTTCTACTTCATACAGCATCTTAACAGATTCCTTCTCTGATGTTAATGAGAGGTCAACCAGAATTATTCTTAGCTGAACCCTTTTGCCTTCAAGGGATTCCTTTGTCCTTAGTGAAATTAAAATCAGATCTGAACATCCCTATCATTTTGTTTTACAAGCTGGAAGGGCTTATGAGTGCCCTGGGATGGAAACTTAAGTACGCTCAGAATCAGTTTAAATAAAGGGGTGTTTTCAGAAGGACTTTGGTTTTGGAAGCTAAAAGTGCAGTTTTCATGAAGGGCTTAAAGTACCTTAAAACACCTACCTTGTTAGCACGCATAGTGCTTTCCCTGTTGTGAATCTCTGCTATGTTGTGTCCCCAGGCTCCTTTTCTAATATTTGTTGGCCTTTTCCTGTCCCTAGCTTCAGCCGTCTATTCAGTTCCTCTTCAAGTCCCCCACCAGCAAAGAGGACCTACCCATCTGTGAACATCCACTACAAGTCTCCAACGACAGCAGGGTTCAGCCAGCGTCGCAGTCACACCATGTGCCAGATCTCCTCTGGCAGCCGCACCCTGGAGTTCTTCCCTGAAGAGTGAGTCACATGCTGTGCCCCAAGCCAGGTTCCCCCATAGCTCTTCCAGATAGCACCTTTTCTTAAAATAAGCTGTTTTCCACTGAAAAATAGTTTCCGTGCTGTTAAAATGTTTCATGTGTTTAACACCCTGATCTTTCACTCATCGGTTACTGTACTGCATGTATAAGCTTAGCAAACTGGCAGCAACTTGACTCTCCCGAAGTATGGCTACCATGGCTTCCTAGGCCTTTCTAGGTTCATCTCAGCAGGGACCACTGTTGGCCTTGAGGTTGGCCTCAAGCCTAGTTCTGTCCTGATGTTTGCAGGCTGTGTGAAAGAATGAAGTAGGACTTTTGTGGTAGTTTGGTAGTGCTGGGACAGTGGGTTGGAGAGTGTCTTGCCCAACCCTGTTGACAGAGACTTCAGGTGAAGACAAAAGTTCTCTCAACATCACATTTGTGATACAATATTTGATTTTAATTTTAAGTATGCTAAAAAAGAGCCTCTAAATATTGCTACTGCAAAGTTTTCTCCCTGTCCTTTATGTCTCTCATATGAGGGGGAAAACTATTCTGTGCTTTATTTGACTTCAGAGTGTCTGTGTTCTACAGCTGTGAGGCTGTACAGTCTGTAGGTGCTATGTTTTTGTGGAAGGACTTTGGAGAATATGATGGTAAAGTAGTGTAACTTCTGCAATGTCAGGTGTTTGCTGGAAAGTCAATAAATCATGAGTACGCAGATTTTCTTTAGAAAAAAAAAAAAAAAGGTTAAATTTATATTTTATAGTTACCCACTGCCTTTCTTCTGTTCTTATCTAGTTACCATAGGGTAACCATTGCGTGTGGTGTCTCAGGCATTTCAAAACTGCATGAAATGGTGTGTCCAACAGCTGTCAGAAGCTGTTTGTTTTCTCATCCTCTCCCCAGGGGAAAAAGCATGTGCTGGAGAGTGTTTTGTTTTAAGGGTTTGGTTTAAGTATATTTTAAAATTTTTTTTTAGGTATAATAATTTAAATATAATTTTTTAAGTATATGGTTTAGGGGGGTTTTGTTTTAAGTACGTGTGTCATTCCATGTGTGTGGAGGCGTTTTTGTTTTGGCTTGGATTTTTTCTGATGTTGTTCATACCTTGGAGTGATTCTTTAAAAACATATTGAGAGAGAGAACTGATATTCAATCAGCATTTTTTTATATTAAATTGTATTCTAAGAGCTCACAGATCAATTTTTCATCTTACTTGTGCCACAGCTGGCTTCATTGTGTTGAAAGCTGCGGTTTCAACAGTAATTAGTGCATATTTTCCCTGTCAGCAGTGAAAGCTTTAAAATGGACAGAAAAATAAATAGTTGACTATAATAAAGAAGAACTCAAAATGCCTACCTCATGGAGACCTTAGATAAGGAAACTGTAGCAGCTAAGCAAAAGTTGCTATCTCATAGATGGTCACATGGAAGGTTGGTTCTGTTTCTGAAGGGCTCTTGGAAGATTGAAGTAGAGATGATCATGATTTGGCCTGCCACATCATTCAGGTAATAGGGAATTAGAGATTAGGATTGCGTTATGTCTGCTTCATAACAGAGTTTTTCTTTCATTTCCTGCATCTCCTTTTCTCCTTGTGCAAAGATGGATTTTTGCTGCTTTGTATTCTTAAACTCTTTTGTCTGAGTTTACTCTCCCCATGATGACAAAGTCCCTTCTGCCTGTGTTTTTAACCACAGACTGAAAAGTAACGCTGTTGCTTCTCTCCTCAGTGACTGCACATCCTCAGCACGTCGTGAACAGAAGCGGGAGCAGTACCGACAGGTCCGGGAGCACGTGCGGAATGATGATGGGCGACTGCAGGCCTGTGGCTGGAGTCTCCCTGCCAAGTACAAACAGGTAGATACCATGCCCCAGAGAGGCTATGGGGAAGTAGACACTGTCTTTCTCAGTTATACCAGTGAAGACCTAACTCTCCCACTGGTAACTTTAGCCATAGTTGTTAAATACCTCCAGTTAGGGGTATTAAGTGCATGTCTTTTCCGTATGATATAATTGCAGGCACTGAATAAATTAATCTTTTCTGTATTTCCACTGCAGCCAGCAGGGGAGCATTCTTCTTTGTAAAGGTGCTGAAAGAACCTAGTCTAAAACAAAAGTAATCAGCCTTTGTCCAGAGCCCAGTCCTTGTTTTTACTTCCTTCATTATTATAATTGGAATTCAACATCAGATATTTAATTTATACCATGAGAACTCTACTAGTTGTTTAGTATAAAAAAACAAACGTAGTGCAGTTTGCACCCCATTCTCCCCAGCAGTAACACAAAATAAAATGTCACCAGCCTTATTTGTTGGCCTGCGGCTCCTTTAACTCTGGTCAAAGATCATCTAAAAAGGAGGAGTCTTGTAGTGTGGCTTGAAAGTGGAGGAGTTTCAGAACATGGTGGAAGAGAATGCCAGTGGTCTGGCTTCTGCACACTTCTGCACAGGGAGTGTCCTTTAACAACCCTGTGTCTGTCGCCAGTGCAGCAGATAGCCTCAGGTGACCATACCTCGTGCACCATATCATGGTGAGAGAAACAGTCTCTCAAGTTCCCATCCCTGTAGGGACTTTTTCATGCAAGATGTCAGATGAAGCATCAACTGCTATTGGCACCCACCCATGAGGCTAAGAAGTTTGTTTTTGCCATATTGGTTACACTGCGGTTGCCGTAGCCTAGTGGTTATGCCTTGGTACTGTCTTTTCCATTTCCTCTTCCCCACAGCTGAGCCCCAATGGTGGTCAGGAAGATAATCGCATGAAAAATGTCCCTGTGCCTGTATATTGTCGCCCACTAGTAGAGAAGGATCCAACCATGAAGGTATGTTGCCTCTGCACACGATTGCAGTCCAGAAGTGGACATGGAATAAACAGAACTTGGTTGCTAAATACGCATTTTTTACAACAGTCCGCATTTTTTGTTCATTCCAAATCCCACCTTCTGCTTCCTCTTTTGGAATGGTGGTTTCTAGTGTATGTAGGGAAAAGTACCACTCGTACATAATTCTCAGCTGATGCTGGATGCCAGCTCCCATGTCTGTCATACAGGTTTTGCTTTTTTTTGAGACATACATAATATTAGCAACATCTTATATTATTTAAAGCTTTTGTTAAGACTCCTTAGGGTATAAGGCTCTGGGGCAGATGTGTTCTACAGCACAGTGGGGGATCACACATTTCATCATCCTTCCTTTTGGTTCCACTCTTGACCGGGAATAAAGTTAACAGTGAAAAGGCTAAAACTAGCTAGAGAAGATTTTTGTGAAGCTGTATCTATCAATACACTGGGTTTACATGGCAAGTGTTTGGGAGCAGGGGGGCTGCAGGGAGCAGAGCCCAGAAGCTGCCCCGTGTTATATAAGAGCCAGCTTCAGCCAGCTCCAAAAGGGACCCGCTGCTGGCCAAAGCCAAGCATGGATGGGGGGAAAGTGGTTTTAGTTTGCTTTTAGTTTCTCACTGTTCTAGTTTGTTAGTGATAGACAATGAATTATATTCATCTCCCTCCATTGAGTCTCTTCTGCCTGTGACAATAATTGGCGATTGATCTCCCCGTCCTTATCTCAACCTCTGAGCCCTTTCCATGATATTTTCTCCCCCTTTTCCTTTGAGGAGGGGGAGTGAGAGAGTGGTTGTGGTGGAGTTTAGCTTCCTAGCAGGGTAAAACCACCATAATCAATACTAGAATGTTTTCAGTAGAATTGCAGTTGAGAATAAGTGATCCTCTCTCTGCAGGTAGCACATTTATCTGCTGTAACTAGTTGTTTCTAAATAAGCAGTCTACCATTAACTTCACCAAAATTTAGTGCTGATTTTAGACTTCATTGTGATATTTAAGTTGTAAGAAAAATTTTAATGCTCTTAATTGTTTTTAGAAGTTTGATGTGATCTTTAGATAATATTCTGTTCAGTATATTTTTTATGATGATTTTAGGACAATTTTTGCAGGCTTAGTTCCTTGAATAGGTCTCTAAGATCAGACAAGCACTGATTTTGGGCTAAGGATATGTGAGGAGACAGAAGAGTACAAGTGTGGGAGGAGAACTGAGGATCAGAAGTGCACTGGGTGTGCAGTCACTGTCAGTTTTGGTTGAGTATAACGCTTCTTATTGTACCCCAGACTAGTAGTAGCTTCCATCTTGCTTTGCTACAATCACTTACGAATGCCATGCTCAGAAAAACTGAGGACATTTCAGAAGACTGCTTTCAGTTATATACCTGATTTATTATTTTTATTTCCTTTAAATGTTTGACACATCTGTTAAAAACTTGGTGATTTTTGCTAGATTGCAGAGATCCCTTTTCTTACCTACATCAAGCGTGACTATGTCCTCTAGTAGAAATCAACAAGATCTATTGTTCCTACCTTAATGTTTTAGTTGTTTGGTATGTTTACACAGTCTGCTTCAGATTTCTGTTTCTGTTGTTTAGCTGTGGTGTGCAGCTGGAGTCAATCTCATGGGATGGAGACCTTTGGAGCAGGAGTCTGGGAATGGGCAGAAACTGGATCCTGGACGTGATCCCCTCACTTGTGATCGGGAAGTGGAGTGCGAGAACAATAAAAGTAACCACACCTCTCCTGAAAAGAAAAAGGTCAGTAAAGAGAATTGACTTGTCTTTTCTCCAGTGTTCTTTCTCATTCCATCTCTTACATGTCCTCTCTTCTCAGTACCTTTGTATTACACTTACTACATATATAGAGAAGTGATTTCTACATGCGCTACTGTTGCAGTATTTCTGAGACATTTTCTTGTGGGGGAAGGTTCGTTGTATGGTTCTGTCAGGAACCCTGTGTAATTTGGGATAAATTGTCCAGGATAGAACTTTCCAACTTCAGCTTTTGAAACGTTTGGAATTTTTGAAAAATTGCTAATAATGAGGACAGTTAAGGACTGACAAGTTTGCTAGGAAGACTATGGAGTCCTCATCACTGTAAACTTAAACAAAAAAAACCATCATCATCAAAAAGCTTTAAGAAGAGTATAGACATAATAAAGTCTGTAAGTTCATTTGGTTCAGAAGATGAAGCTCTTGAGATGTATTCTGGCTCTGTTTTTTAGTGTTGTGGTGTTTGTTTGTTTGTTTTTAAGAACCAAGCCATTCTTAAGAATACAGATAATACAGCATTTTATCCTTCCTGGTTTGTGGAGTTGTTCACAGCTGTCTCACACCGCTGACATATAGTCTTTCTGGGATCAGCATGCTTAAGCTGATAGTTTGAGTGCATCCCAGCTTCATGGTATTCTGTCCAAAGTGAGTGTTCAGTGATATTAGTCAGATATCTCAGACAAATTAATGGCCAAATTTCCCTGGCCCTAGGGAGCCAGACAGGCTTTTGGCCACTGTTCCAGATACAAGTGCAGCAATGTGAAGGCAATTTATGTTGCTCATATTGTTTATCTGCACCAGCTAGGGATAGAGTTGGATCTTTGGAGCTGGTATTGTGGTCTTTGCATACACAAATGTTGCCAAGTAATAATATGCTCAGTCTGATCTGAGAGGAGCACTGATTCTGCCCGTGTGTTTGCTCTCCTGAAGGCAAAGGAATTCCATGAAATGGATGCCACATCCAGTCGTGTCTGGATTCTCACCAGTACACTGTCAACAAGTAAAGTTGTAATCATTGATGCCAATCAGCCTGGCACAGTAGTGGACCAGTTCACTGTCTGCAACGCTCATGTGCTCTGCATCTCCAGCATCCCTGGTAAGTACGGTCCACACACTGTCTGTGAGCTGCACAAGGTCACCCTCTCCACTTAAGGAGTGACAAATGTAGCATCATCACTTCAGAACGAACCCTTGGATGCTGCTGCATTCTGTAATTTTCCCTCAAAACTGTAACTCAAGATCTTGCCTTCTTGTAGGACACTTCTGTGGAGATCCTTCACTCCTGAGCATTTATTAAGTGGTTCCTTTGGCATGTAAAGGATGTCTCTTGGGAGCAAGAGTGAGCCTTGCCCAGGTTTGGGAGGGCTCTGTAGCTGTCCTGGATGTTGACATTAGGGATGAGGGGATTCGCCACAGTGTTGACTGCTGTTGTGGTGCCTCCATGGGGCTATTGAACCTCGAGGATCAGTGTCTTCCCTCCACATGGTGATCTCAGGAGTACTGCTACATTTAAATTAGCAGTGGCTGCTAGATTCATGGGAGAATCTGTTCTTTGCCCTTCAGCGGCCAGTGAGAGTGATTATCCTCCAGGCGAGATCTTTCTGGAGGGAGATGTAAATCCTGAAGAGTCATCTGGAACAGATGGTGTCTTGGCAGGAATCACTCTGGTGGGCTGTGCAACCCGCTGCAATGTGCCACGAAGCAACTGTTCCTCGCGTGGCGACACACCTGTGCTGGACAAGGGACAGAGTGAGTTCTGGGATATAAAACTTACTGGCAGTCCAATTATAGCTAGTTCCATATGACCTTCTAGTGTTATAGCTGCATCCTTCTGTCCCTGACTTAACTACTTCAGAGATCTCAAGAAGTTTCTTAATGCAGTACATGAAGACCAAAGTCCCTTTGGTACTTTTATCTTCAGAGCCCTCATTTTCTCTCCAAGTGATCCCCATCCTGCAACCTGGCTGTGGGGCTAATAGAGCAGAGTATTTTGGACAGGTTATACGTTTGCCCTGTTAAATTTGTTTCTGTTCTTTTCTCAGCTGTGGCCTTCTCCTCTCAACCATGGCTTCATGTTAAGTCAATTAAGCCTGTATGGAAAACATAATAATGCTCTTGCTGATTCCATACTGCAGTGATAGCCTTGGAGAACTTCTGATGTTTTGCTAGTCACAGATGGTGCTTTACTTGAAAACTACCTCTGTTTCCCCATCAGAGCAGCAAACACTCTGGATAAACTGCTATCTGTGATGCAAGCTCAGGGGTTGATTGTATCTGGCAAGGAAGGATAAATTAAAAAAATTAAAAAAAAGGAACTTGATTTTAGCTAGCTTACAGCTCAGTCCTCAGCCCTTTGTACATCTCCCGCTGTTCTTTGTCTCTTAGGTGAAGTGGCTGCTGTCTGCAATGGGAAGATCAACCAGTCCCAGTCCACAGAGGAGGCAACAGAAGCTACAGAGGTACCAGAGAATGGTACAAGTGAAGCAGACCCTATTCAAGCCCGGCCTGGGCCCCTCACAGAGCACGTGTTTACGGATCCAGTCCCTGTGCAGGCACCTCTTAGGCAGAATGGGTAGGCTGTCCGGGGCCAATGTGTCAGTACAGTTCTTTACCAGCTCTGTTTTTGTAAGCTGTTTATGAGAACAAGCCTGGTCTTCTGATAAAGTGTCAAACTTTTTTTTTAGTTTTGTGTCCAAATAGTATTACAGGTGAGATGATAAGGAGAGGAAGAAACGAAATGAAAATAAACATGGTTTAGCCAGCAGCAGATTATATATCAGCTGTTAAAGAGCAAATATTTGATCTCTCAGTGTGAATTTAGAAATGCTGTTGAGACGGATCTTCCAAAACACACGTGCACTTAATGTTCTTACCGAAGGACCTTATTGATCCACATGTGAAAATGATCATGTGTTTATTCCAGTAGTAACTCTAATGTGCTGTAAAGATAATGAAGAAAGCATAAATAATAATTATGTGCTGTAAAGATGATGAAAAAAGTCATTGCCCAAAAATTCTTAAGATAAATGTGTCTGATGTGATGGGCTGAGGAGCAAGGTGGAAATCTGGGATGAAAGTCGTTCCTAAGTCATTCCTTGTTCCAGTTGTTCCTGAAAGTCATTCTCAGTTGTTTCTGTTGAAGTTAGAAATGAACAGAGAAATCATTGAACAGAGAAAATTACTGCTAAACACTAAGTTAACTTCTATGGCTGTAAAGCACTGGCTATTTGCTTTGGGGGAGAAAAAAGTTTTGCATGTTCAGGAGTCAAGCAATTGAAAAACTCTGAAGAGATGGATGTGATGTGTATATACAGATGCCCTTATCTGCCTGTGCAGTGCCAGCCTGTGAGCGCAGATGGGCATTCTGTGCATTGCTGTTCATAAACAATTCTAACAATGTTCTTTTGTCTCTTAAGGGAGAATGGTCAGCTGAAGACAGAGTCGAGCACGGTACTGCCAGATCAGGAATCAAATGGGGATGCTGCTGGGACTTGCACCAGTGCTGCCCCCACCATGTGGCTGGGAGCACAGAATGGCTGGTAGGTTCCCCTTAGGCTGGCAGATTTCTGTCACCTCAGTTGTCCTCTGGCCTCCACTCATCCTCATACATCTAGTTTGCTTTTCATTTCTGCAGTAGGGATTCATTACTAGTTCTGAGCCCTCAGCTCATCATGGACACTGTGATTTCACCTCACGTCGCACATTCGTGTCCTACTTCTATCAGGCTGAAGATGTGGGGCCTTGCTGCTAATCCTCCCTGATTTGTCCTTTCTTACAGGCTGTATGTGCACTCTGCGGTGTCTAACTGGAAGAAGTGTCTGCACTCAATAAAGCTGAAAGACTCCGTACTGAGTCTAGTGTAAGTGTGCACTCCAAGGGATGCTGAAGGAGGAGGTTTGGTGACTGAGTGATGTCTTTGGTGGGGTGATAGTTCTTTGTCAGTCATCTTTTTCCTTACACTTCTAAGTGCATCGATTTGTGAGGAAAGTTTCCTGAGGATTTTGTTATTAGAAAGCCTTGTACTGATCCACTATCCCGTTCAATTACAGATCTGACCCAATACCATGAATGAGGTGCTACAGGACAAGTGCAGTATTGGGAAGAAAAAAGTGGGAAAGAGAAAAGCAAAATTTCAAAAGGGTGTAAATTGGGTGGAATTTGTTGAAATTGTTGGAGTTTAAAGTGTGAAAGAGAAGTTAAACTAAACAGGAAATTGTTGGATAATCCTATTACACATAAGTAAGAATGATCCTCTGCCTTTACAGGATGTTCCTGCAAATGCTAAACTGAATGGGAATTGTAGACAGAATATAAAGAAGGTTTGCGTGGAAGTTAAAAATGAATTGTTCTTTACTTCCACAGACTTTGTAAAAGTACTTACTTTCCTGTGATTTCAGGCATGTGAAGGGAAGGGTCCTTGTTGCTCTGGCAGATGGAACACTAGCCATATTCCACCGAGGAGAAGGTAAAGATCAATATAATAAAAGAAAAATAAGCTGGCCAAGAGTGCAGCAATGAATTAAATGCTCTACTTAGTCAAGAAGGAAGGGTGCTGGCTTGCTAGAGTACAAACACGTGGTTAAAATGCATAGCTATTTTACACATGTAACCCTTATTGTGAAACACCCAAGGCGTACTTTAGCATAATTTCCTGAGGTTTTCTGGGGGAGAAAAAAAGTGTGTGTATGTGCTGTGTAAGCATATGTGGAGTGAATGTAACATGTCTAAGAATGCGTATGCCATACAGTTGTTTGAGGCATGTTTGATAAGATTAATGCATTTGGGCCATAATCAGTGTTACTGGGCGTTCGCAAATCAACTGTACAGTGCACACACAGAGAGCTCCAAACAGCTCAGATGAGCGGTACCTGAGCAGATCACCTGTGCAGTACAAACAGGCCTGCTGCTTTCCAGGTGAGATGGATCTCTCTATAAATAGTGGAATTGGTCTCTGCATATGCAGAAGACAGAGCTGGATTTTTTTGGAAGTCTAGAAATCCCAAACAAATAGAGCCTTCACATTGCACTTGGCATTTCACTTTTCTCGTGAAAAAAGAGAAAGATGTCTGAGTAACCTGACATGCCTTAATCATGGCATTTCAAGATACTTTTTTGAATTGTTTCTTGTCCTCTTCACTGTTGGAGATTTTGTTTTCCCTATAACCTCAGCAGTTCTTAAGCTGTATTCATAGCCTGAGGCTCATGGGATTTTGCTAATTGTGAATAATATTTGTATATTAAGAATTTATTACTCAGTTGTTCATTGAGTAGCAGTTTATCAACAAGGGTGAAATGCAGAGATTTTCTGGTTTTGTGCAATCTAATTTTCAATTCAGCCTGTCTCCTGAGTTCAGTCCTGACCATTGGCACATACAAAATGTTCCCATCAGAAATATGATAATGCTTCATCACCTAGAGGCAATCTGTCTGCAAAAGACAAAGTATCTGCCTGATTAGGTAGCAAATTAGACCAAGAGAAGGAAGATCTGATTCCTCAGCCTGGATCTGATACTTTGGGGAAATAATGATGTCTGTCTGTGATATGAGAGAGCCTCACCATAAAGACTGTATGCTCCTTTTCCTTTTAGGTTTCCACATAGTCTTGTTAACTTGTCTTTCTTCTTCTCCTGCTGTTTTTGTTGTACTTGTTATGGAAGGGTGTTTACTTCATTACAGTCAAAGGATGTTTAAATTAGCCTGAGTTGGAGAGCCTACTAAACTGTGTGTTATTGGCATGTGCTTGGTAACAATGAGGCTGTGCCTGAAGTGGTTTTATGGGCTGATGGGAAGTTCACAGACATAAGCCAGGTCAGCTTTTCAGTATCAGCTAGGCCTGTTTATCTAGATATAAATAGAAAGGCAAGAGGATTCTGTTAAATACTGACATGTCATGAAGGAGCTGCGTTGTTTTTCACCCTTGTTTTCTCACCTTAGATGGTCAGTGGGATCTCAGTAATTACCACCTCATGGACCTTGGTCATACTCACCATTCTATCCGCTGTATGGCTGTTGTGTATGACAGAGTCTGGTGTGGCTACAAGAACAAAATCCATGTTATTCAACCTAAGACAATGCAGATTGAGGTATGAGAGCAAATGTGTATGTATGCACATACTTGTGTTGTATTTATTCTTCTAGCTGCTTTCTGCTATGGAAATGCAGAACGTTTTTATTGTCCATTGCTGACTGTAGGATGAAAATTGTCAAACTGTCAGTCTGGGTCATCTTATGACACAATCTGCCAGAGAGGTATTCATTCCTTCCTCCCTTTGCAGAGCTTAAATCTTTAGATAAGTCTGAACTGAGGACTTTCTTTGTCTTTACTAATGCTATGGGATCACGTACTGTACAAATGTATGTCTGTGCTTTACAGCTCTCCTTCATGTATGGTCTAAGACTTCTCCATCTGTAGGCGATGAGGCACAAACGATGGATATAGTTAGCAAGTCCCAGTGGTCCCACTTGCCTTAAAAAAAAAAAAGACATTCAGAGCATTTTGGTAGAAACATTTATTCAGTACAATGGTGTTAGTACAAACCTGCTTAACAGTGCTTGGAATGATTCTGCTCAAAGAGAGAAGAAGTGCTGAAACTGAATTTCACATCAGTGAGCCAAGGCAGTTTGCTGATCTTCAGAATTCTAGAGCTGTGTCTTTACCTTCTCTACCAATCACATTGAAAGTGGTTGGTTTCTAAATGTTCCTGCTCCCAAAGTGCTCTGCAAAGAACATATTCTCTGAGGAGCTGCAACTCTGTGCCATGCGACTCCTCATTTCAAACAAGGGATTTTCTGTATACTGTAGTTAACTTCTGGCATTAATACATTTTCTTCCAAGGCCTTTGAAACCCAAACATGCAATCTCAGTCGAGGAAAATAGAATATATGTGCAGATAACTGCAGATCTTTTGTGAACTCACACCAGTCCACCTATTTTGCATTTCAGAAGTCCTTTGATGCCCACCCTCGGCGCGAGAGCCAGGTGCGACAGCTGGCATGGATTGGAGATGGAGTATGGGTTTCCATCCGCCTGGACTCCACCCTGAGGCTTTACCATGCTCACAGCCATCAACATCTGCAGGATGTTGACATCGAGCCTTATGTCAGCAAAATGCTAGGTGAGGCAGTAGGGACTGTCAGTAAATAGCCTGTTGCTTACTGAGATCAGGGAGAAATGAAAATTCATTAGAAGACCTTGCCCAAAGTCCTACAGTCTTAACTAACTCTACAATTCTTATGCACACTTACCTAGGTACTGGAAAACTGGGCTTCTCCTTTGTGCGGATTACAGCTCTGCTCATTGCTGGCAACCGTCTCTGGGTGGGGACAGGGAATGGTGTTGTCATCTCCATTCCACTGACTGAGAGTAAGTGATCTTTATCAGAGATTGTTCCGTGTTGCCCTGAAAAGAACAGTGCTTTTGCATGTTATTTGTGCAGTGTGGCAGATGGCCCTGGCAGGCTAATATTTTCTGGATGTTTTTACTCTGAACCTACACACCGTTGATCATAGCCGTGTTCAGAGAGAAGAGCCCTGAGTACGAGTTACCTTGCCCTTGGTTTAACTGTTCCTTAATTATGGAACTAAGTGTGCAGTTAAATGTTTTTAGCCTATTTAAAACCAAATGGAGATTTGTTACTGTTCCTTTCAGTTCAGTTGAAACTATATTTTTCTTGGGGCACCAATGATGTCTCTACCATCTCTACGGTCTTCTCTTTTGACAGAGCAGACTGATGTGAGCTGATTTTGTAGCTACTGGAAAAAAGGAGAAACAAAGCCTTGGAAATTGTAGCAAGTCTCCAAAAGGAGGCTCTTGAGTCACCAGGAAGATCTCCCTGGAAATTTTTATTTGCTGTGGACATCTAAGTATCTCCATGACAGTATTTTTCAGAAGCTGACCTCAGAAAAGCTTCGTTTACTCATATTAGGGTTCAGTTTTTATCAGTCAAGTAGAAATCAGTATCCTAACACAAATTAAACCTGGTGAAGAGACCTAGCAGTAGTAGTTAACAGGCACATATCTAGAGCTGGAAGTTGAAGCTCTCAGTAATTCTGTTCTGTACCTCCCAGTCAGCATCTAATTTCCTTGGTGGAACATTTGTTCCAAAATATAATGGGGGAGTAGGATTTGAGGATGACTGCAGTTGCTTTCAACAGACAGCAGTGAAATGTACATTTTCTCACCACTGGTGGCAGGAAAGCTGAGAAGCAAATAGCTCTTGTGTAAGAGGAGCAAATCTGTTGTAATTTTTCTGGAAGTCAGAGATGAAGTTGTTTCCTCTAGGGCTGCTGAAGACCCTGGGGCTGACACCAGGAAGCCAGTGACAGAATCCTCTGTACATTGTAAACTCTGTCTCACTTCTGAATCCCTATATTAGATCCCATTCTTTCTTGGTACTGTTGTCATAATTCTGAATTAAACTTGTTCCCTGCTGTAAACCAGTTGCATTATTTTTTGGTGTTTCTGTAAAAATGTGGTAAGCTGTAAACTTTCCCTAGGAACTTTAGCAATGGATCTTTGTGACCACGGACCCTCTTCTGTCTCAGATACTATATTTGTCCTCGTACGATAAGAGTAAAACGAGCAAGAACAGTGTTGGTATAAGCTGATCAAACCTGTAGCTCTTGTTATGGTTTCTCCGAGTTTATGCATTTCTGTTGCTCCCTGAATTTTCTCCCAGTAACCACCTTTTTCTTCTCTCCCATCCTACCTATCTCTTCCTGTGCCTCTGTGTGTTCCCACTCCCTCCCTGTACCTAGCTGTAGTCCTCCACCGAGGCCAACTTCTTGGGCTCCGGGGTAAGTCCACTGCCTCCTTCCTTCAGCTTGCACTCCTTTTGCACCTGCTTACCTTAGCAGTCATACTTTTCTACCCTTCCATCCTGACATTTAGTTCTCTCCACCCATTTTTCCTCATCACTCTTTCATTTTAAGCTAGTCATCTGAGAAAAGTGAACGGAGACAGTAATGTAAATGTCATCATTTCCCATAGCCAAAACCGTTTTTATCCATCTCATCAGCCATTCCTCCTTTTTCTGTGTGTCAAAGGTACTTTACTCTTCATCAGAATCAGTTCCCTTGTTCTGGTAGGCCAGGTCTGAGATGGAGATTGTAAAGATTTAGTCAGTCAGTTCCAAGAAGCAGGAGTAGAATGTTCTTCCAAGGTCTTCCATGGTCATCCTTCATTTTCCAAGGATGCTTCTCTCAATCAGTTTCCAGCCAGTGGTAATAAGTGCTGTGGCACCTGACAGCTGCAGATAATCAACCAAGACTTTTAACAAGAGAGACTTGGATAAATACTGAAGATTGTTTGGTTTTGTGCCAGTTAAGGAAGGGTCTGAGTTCACCATTCAGATTTATACTTACTTAGCCTTTCCACAGTCAGAAAAGAGGATTTTTTTCCCATTGTAGGATGTTCCTGTGACTGTCCAGAAACATTATCAGCATGTCTCTCTTCCTTTTAAAGCATCTGGTATTGGTCACTGTGAGAAGCCAGATATTGAGCTTGAAGCCTGAAATGCCAGTACCAGCCCTGTCTGTCAGTCAGAGGAGCTGAGCCAGTTGTAGATGCTTACAGTAAACCAAAGCACAGAGGTGTGCAGAGAGCTTTCATCTTAGGGATATTCTTGTCCCTGCACACATTGGTTCTCATTCTTCTGTCCAAATATTTGTACTTACCTCAGCATCCGTTCATGAACTTGCTAGGTAAAAATCTCCTTTGTTCCTGAGCTACTTACCAGCTGAAATCCAGCCCAAGCCAACATAGAGAACTACAGATAATTAACTAAGCAATTCAGTTCTCTCTGGAAATAGAAAGAAAGTGAAAGCCGTGTGATTTTAATACTATTTGTGGTTTACTAATATGGGTACATGCAGAAGGAAAGCATCTCCTGTCCTGACCTCTGAGCACTGTTCTCTGTTCCTTGGTGAGTGGAAACATTCGCATCCTGAGAGCTCCGACCTGAAAGATGCAGGCCTCTGAGCTGACTTTGAAATCCTTGGAAGCTGTGGGTGGTGAACATCTATCTTTCTGATGTTCATTGCTTGAGTAGCTAATCTGCTTCAAGGCTAACTCAAGGACTAAGGAAGGCTCGTACTCTACTGCTGTGACATTGACTGGGCTGAGAGGCCTTCAGCCAGACACCGAGGCTGCTTTCAGCAGTCTGTGTGCTCAGAGCTTGGCATGAGCAAGGACTTGACTTGGAAACCATGAAAGTATTAGAATGAGTCCAGAGGAGGGCCACAAAGATGATCAGAGGGCTGGAGCACCTCTCCTATGAAGACAGGCTGTGGGAGTTAGGGTTGTTCAGCCTGGAGAGGAGAAGGCTCCAGGGAGACCTTATAGTGGCCTTCCAGTGCCTAAAGGGGGCTACAGGAAAGCTGGGGATTGTCAGGGATTGTAATGATAGGACAATGGGTAATGGCTTTAAACTAAAAGAGGGTAGGTTTAGATTAGATAAAAGGAAGAAATTCTGTACTCACAGGGTGGTGAGACACTGGAACAGGTTTCCCAGAGAAGTTGCGGATGCCCCATCCCTGTTCAAGGCCAGGCTGGATGGGGCTTTGGGCAACCTGGTCTGGCGGGAGGTGTCCCTGCCTAGGGCAGAGGGGTTGGAACTAGATGATCTTTAAGGTCCCTTCCAACCTAAACCATTCTGTGATTTTATGATAAACAGAAAAACTTCACCAATTCCCGGAATAGCAATAATTCTCCAGGTGTACATTAAGAGGCCTTAATGTGTCATGGGTACAGTGGAAATCTTCACTTACACAGCCAAGTACCAAAGCCGAAGGCTGATCCTAGGACAGGAAATGATTTCTGAAGGCTGGACAGGATTGCTGCTAGAGAAGAGACCTTCACTGGAACACCCCAGAGGCCTTCCCTAGCATGCCCGTCGCTCTTGTCCACAGCCTCCAGGGGTGTGTACCTCATTAGTAGCCAAATACTAGAAAAATGTAGTTTGTTATGATGAGTGGATTTACCAGCCTAACAGAGAGGGACTGCATAGTCGTGTTTGTTCTCCTCCATCACAGCCCTCACATAATTCTAGGCTCAGTTCTAGGGCCAGTTCTATGCAATATTTTTATCGATGATCTGGATGCAGGTCTGGAGTGCTTCCTCAGCAAGTTTGCTGATGATATGAAACTGGGAGGCGCTGTTGACTCCCTGGGGGATGAGGGGCCTTGCAGAAGGATCTGGACAGATGGGAATATTGGGCATTCAGCAACAGCATGAAGTTCACAAAGGAAAATGCTGGGTCCTGCAGCTGGGACAGAGTAATGCCAGACACAGGAACAGACTGGGAGACGAAGGGCTGCAGAGCAGCCCAGCAGAAAGGGATCTGGGGGTGCTGGTGACAGCAGGCTCCACATGAGCCAGCAGCATGCCCTGGCAGCCAAGAGAGCAAAGCACATTGTGCATGAAACACAGCATAGCCAGCTGGTCAAAAGATTTTCATGCTATATTTAGTGTTGGTGTAACCCCACCTGGAGTATCGTGTGCAGTTCTGGGTGGGCTCCATGATATAAAAAGGGTGTTAAGGTCCTAGAGAGTGTCCAGAGGAGGAGAACAAAGCTGGTAAAAGGGCTGGAAGGCCTGCCTCCCCTATTAGGAGAGGCTGAGGACACCTGAGTTGTCTAGCCTGGAGAAAAGGAGGCCAGGAGGTGACCTCCTTGCTCTCTGCAACTTCCTGACGAGGGGAAGTGCAAAGTGAGGTGCTGGCCTCTGTTCCCTGTAACTGAGGATAGGACATGCAGGAACAGTACAAAGCGGTGCCAGGGGAGGTTCACATTGGACATTAGGAAAAATTTCTTTACTGTAAGGGTGGTGAAACACTGGAACAGGCTTCCTAATGAGGTTCCATGGCTGTCAGTACTCAAGAGGCATTGAGATAATGCCCTCATTAATATGGTTTAACTTTTGGTTAGCCCTGAAGTGGTCAGGCAGTTGGACTTGATGATCTTTGAAAGTCCCTTCCACCTGAACTATTCTATAAAACCTTTAAAGAGACTCGAACTTTTAAAGGTTTTCCTTCATGGCTCATGAGTTTTCTCTTTCATTGAGCCCCTTCTGTAAATGGGACCAAAACTATCATTAACAATGTTCCTTCTCCCTGTCCCCAGCCAACAAGACCTCACCCACTTCTGGAGAGGGCAGCCGCTCTGGTGGGGTCATCCACGTGTATGGCGATGACAACAGCGACAAATCTGCCAGCAGTTTTATTCCCTACTGCTCCATGGCTCAGGCACAACTCTGTTTCCACGGTCACCGTGATGCTGTCAAGTTCTTTGTCTCTGTGCCTGGTAAGGATGAGCACAGCCCTTCCTCATGAGGGCCTTGTACTGCTGTCCATTCTGTGGCAGGAGCTTGAGCTGATCTGCAGCAAAAGCTTATCCCTGCTATTTCTTAGCACAAACAGTGCCACGCAGATGTCACTGTGGCTCAGACGTTGGTAGCTTAAACTGCAATGTCTTCCGAAGTTCACCAGCAGAAGGAATTGTCCTATCCAATTGTTTCTGTGTGTTAAGTACATGAGGGTTGAGCAGAGGCACTGACGGCATATCTGTCCTGACCCAGGCAACGTCCTCGCAACCTTGAATGGGAGTGTGTTGGACAGCCCTTCAGAGAACCCCAGCACAGCAGCCACAGAGACCGAGGGGCAGAAGCTGAAGAACGTCCTAGTGCTGAGTGGAGGAGAAGGGTACATCGATTTCCGGATCGGTGAGTGCCTGCAGTGGGAGGCATCTGGAATGGGAAGGGGTGCGGGGCTACGATCACAGAGAGAAGGATCACTGCTGTGGGGAGAGACATCTGGAAAGCAAGGCTGTTTTCCTCCTACCTCCTGCTGTGGGAGCAGATAGCAAGCATTTTCCTTGCACAGCACAAGGCTGCCAGACACTGCCCCTGCCTGAGCCAGTAGTGCCATGCAGTCAGCATGAACAAAAAAATAAAACCATATGTGCCACTGGCTCCAAACATTGCTGTCTCACTGTGGTCACCTATGCTGGTCTGGGGCGCTGTGTCATAGACATTGGCTTCCCCAAACAGAAGGGCAGTTTACCCTACCGTCAGAGATAGTTTGTTCCATTAATACAGGCCTGCTTCAGAAAAACACCATGTTGTTATAAATGTCCTGTAGGCATACAGGAAGGTCTGCGCTCAGGCTGTCTGTCATCAGACTGCAGAGACTGTAGCAGTGATAATCACCTCTTCTGAAGAATTCCAAGGTAGCACAACTTGGGATTTTCTATCCTGCCTTTCTTACTCTGCTTTCTCTCTTCAGGGGATGGAGAAGATGATGAGACAGAAGAGAACGCAGGAGATGCCACCCAGGTGAAGCCAGTACTTTCTAAGGCAGAAAGGAGCCACATTATTGTGTGGCAGGTATCATATATCCCTGAGTGAGAATTTCTCCTTTCCTACCAACGTAAGTGTCCCTCCTCCCACCTGAATGCCAAGATGTACATACAGAACGTCTGCATTATACCTACTGCTGGAAACCGACCCCAGACAACTGCAGCGGCTCCTGCCTCGGACTGTCACCCCCTTCTAACCTCTGAACTTGCAGCTTTCATCTTGGGCCTGTGCGCTTTCTGCGTGGTTGGGTTGTTATTCTGCTCTGGAGCTGGTGTCTACAAGGAGAGAAATGGCAGCGCATTGATAAAGTGAAGCTTGGAGCCAGAGCTGTGCAAAGACTTTGCCTGGGGCTGGGGAGATGGACTGGTGGTGGCTGTGGTTGTCCAGCAGGTTGCCTTGCTCCCACCTGCATGAGAAGTAGTATGTCACCCTGGTGTCCCCCACCAAAGCAGTGGTGGTAAATCACAACTCCTACAACACTAGAAAAAATCCTTTCTAGTTCACCAGTGGACTTTTCACCTTATCCACTATGCACAGAGTACACTTAAGCACAGAATAATATCCCCCAGACTGACAGCTGCCAGGTCCAAGGAGCCTTCAATAGAAAGGAGCACTTCTGCTGGTTGGCTGGAGAAGGTGGCAGTGCCATTACTGTGGGGAACACATCCTCCATACAAGCAGATGGAAAGTCTCCCTCCTCTTCTGCTGCTGTTGTCTTAGCAGTAGTGTGCTGGGTGACTGTATGTATCCATAGAGAATTGTGTGGTAGCCTCCGATGGGCGGCAGGTGTTTGACTGTGGAGGCTGTGGGGCCTTTGGAAGCTTTGGTAACAAAGAGGTACTGGAACCTTATTTGAGAGCAGAAAAGGCAGCAATACTTTTAACTCCCTTTTCCAGAAATGCCAGGCAAAAAAGAACTCTTGAGCTCATTCTTTTTATGAGCCTGAAAGGTTTAGGATAAATTTGTCTCTACATAGCATTTGTTGGCTTTTAAACTACAGGTGAGGCAGATAATGTAGGTGTACTGTGGATTCTGCATTAACGTGGTGAGATTACCTTGACTCATAAGGATGTGTCCCATCCTAGGAACTGCTGACCCCCTGCTGGAAGGGGGTGGCTGTTTTCACACGGTGGCTGTCAGGTTAAGGAAGTGTGTAGATGCAGTCAAGGTGTACAGGCTCTGTCACCTGAGGTCACACAGAAAAGGGAATTGAGGCCAGATCTCCCAGCATCTTTTACCTAACATCACAAGCACTGACTGACTTTGTTATTAAGTAGCTTGAAAAGCTGTACATTTCTTACTCCTGAAAAGAATGACAACCCCTGAGAGAAATTTTGACTGCCCTCCTTGTGTAAGCTGTGCTGTGGGATTGTAAGTGTGTGTCCTGCTTATAGGAGAAGCAGCAAAAATTGGGGTCAGGGAGAGCAGTTTTAAGATCCGTATTCAGAGCGTGGCAGCTCCAGATGTGGAGGCAATGGTTTGTCCTTCTTTCTGACCTGTCTCCACAAGGGCACGTTGTTAGCGATGAATTGAGAAGATCCTGGTGATCGTCTTGTTTTTCCTGAGCTGTGCAGCACTCTCGGTCTCACAGGGATGTTCACTTCCATCTCTGGGGAATGTGTCCCAGCTGTGTCCTGCGCTTGTTGCCATGACCTGGGCTGCTCCCAAGGCTTGTGGTCTACAGCTATTTGTATGCTGCAGGGACACAGTATTCACTGGGGAAGCTCTAACATGTAACGTTTGTCCTGATTCAGCAGCACTGAAATGCTTTTTGAATCCATAGTTCAGAAAAGGCAGGGGCACACAATTCCTCTCCGCAAGGAACCAAGAGGACACATCCAGAGAACAGAGACCTCAACTACCAAAGTACAGGGCCACAGCGGTGCCTGCACTGCCTGTGAGCACTGCTGGTGATGCATGGACCTGCACCACTCCTCACAGAGGTAGGAAACCAGCTGGACAACGTCCTCCAGCCATCAACGCACTGGAATCTCTGGCTTGCCTTTGGCTAAGGGATTCTTGGAACAGCCACCCACATGCAGGATGGGAACGTTTCACCAGGAACATCTCACTGGGGTACTGCTGACCATGCCAGACTTCTTGTTCACTTTCCCTAAATGTTTTCTGCTAGGACAAGTTCTTTGGGTCACAGCACAGAATGCATTTAAGTTAACAAGAAGATAGACGTTTAGATAGCAGATTCCACAGACATCTAACAGTTAATTAGGGCCCAGAAAATTTCATAATTTGGCCTAATTTAGGGTAAAAACAAGGCATAGTAAGTCCAGTTCGTTAGCTCTGTTGAACCTCCAACATGAAAATAGAGAATTGCAATGTTCTTACCTCTTACTGTTTGTTCTGTATTTGGTTTTAGCAGTAAAAGTGACTCGGTCTTCTGTCACCCACTGATCCCTGGCAACATAAGGAAACTGGTCTTGAGTCTCCAGCAACAGGTTCCTTTCCAGTTGGATGCATGTCTTCCTCCAAGAGAAGCACATGTGTAAGAGGGGTAGCTACAGCTAAGTAGAACCATCTTCTACTGTCAGCTTCTGTCGGTATTTGGTGGCTGCTGGGCAGCAAGGTGAGAACTGACTGGCTTCACCACACTTCCCTGTCATATCTCCACTGTGATGTATGTAAAGTATCTTGTATGTTACAAAAGGATTTTAAGAAGTGTCTTAAGGCCTGTAAACTCCGCTGTTTGGTCAGAAGATGGCATTCTGTAAAGAGACCGCTGTATGAATACGTTCCCATGCTTTTTCCCCTATGCTATCAAACAACAAACCATATCTGTTCTGTATGTAATAAATGTGTTAACATCAGCAAGTGCCCGTATGTCTTGTTCCTGTAAAGGCACTGGGATTTCTACTCAGCCTTTAATAACATCATGATATTTAAGTGGTGGGAATGGCAGCTCAAATGCTCCCCCATTTAGCAATTTATTACCAAGAAATTAGATGTTTATTACTCACTGTACTTGACCAGGAGGTGCTGATCCTGCAAGCCGCATGCCCTTGAGGCAAGTGCAATGTGTAGCTTCTCCAGTGTCAGAAATAAAAGGTAGAAAAGGACTGTTCAGCTGCTGGCTATCTACAGCAGCCCTTGTGGAGTCCCCTTCAGATGAGATACTAGGGTTAATATGGCAAGTCTCAGCTTTCAGCGCTCAAGTTACCAGTGTCCTGTCAGTACAGGGTGGTAGTTCACAAAGTGCAGTAGGAATCGGTGACATTCAACGCTTCAGAAAGTAAGTTTATCACACTTGTCTGCTCCTCTTAGTCCCAGCAGCATTTATACAAGTTTGTATTTATTTTTTAGAGTTGAATTCATTCAAAGGATATACGTAGCAGTAAAAGATAAGAAGTGACAGAAAAGTCATGAAAATTATTGAGAGTAGGATTATGAATACTGACTCTGCCAATTACCACTTGTCAGTTTGCAGGGTGAACTGCATTAAGTAGGATCCTTGCTGCTGGCTTCCCAAACAATTAGATGATGAATTATGTCTGCTTCCTCATTAACTGCCTATGCATCCTTAGGGCATGCATGTAAAATTGTAAACAGTAGTACACTCTAGTATCAGTGACATATGAATAGTTTGGTGCAGTAGCTTGAGAACAGAGCGTTTGGCTCTGCCTTGTAACATCAGTCACTTGCCTTGTAACTAACTGCTCTGCCCATGGTGGCCTATTGAGGCCTCCCACCTGCAATCCCTATGAAGACCAGTGGAAGAGTCCAAAGCTTTACAGGACCCAAGTGAATCTGTAGCATCTTGGAAGCAGTAAACAAGCTCTTGGAAAAGGCCCTGAGGGCAGGAGCCCTGGCTGACAGGGGCTGTCAAGGTGCTGCGTGCTTTAAGCAGGTAGGTGAGGCAGCTCCTCTGTCCCCTATACTGCATGTCCCAGGATTTCCCTGCTCTGCCCTGCCGTGGCTCCGGCCCAGTCTGGAGCTGGAAATGTTTTGAGTTTATTCTTTCTTCCCCCATGGAGCAGCAGCTGTTCTCTAGAGAGAGCAAGAGAGGGAGAGCCTGTTTTTAAGCATACGCTTGTTCCCTTGGTTTTACTCCATGACGTGTCTCCATGCTGTTGTCCCCGTCCTGGAGTGCTGTCAAGGCTGAGCATAACTTTTGGAAGCTGTCAGTGGCATGAAAAGCTGCAGGGGCAGCAGGCAGAGGGACCCTGGGGCAAAAGCACCGAACACACCTGTTAATCCCAGAGAACCTGAGGACCCCCTGCAATGATCCCGGCTGAAAGGTCTGCCCTCCCAAAGGCAGAGGAGCCCCAGCAGGAGTCGTGCTGGAGGTCTTTAACCTCAGGAGCCAGCTCTGCCTTGAGCAGCAGTGCCCGAGGGGAGCCTCCTCCATAGGTGAGCTGTGCTGCATTTGCTGTATCCAAATGCATTCATGGTTAAGGAGGCTACAGAAAACAACGCTGTTTTCCATCCACAGCAAGCTGCAGCTGGAGGTGTCACAGCCTGTAACAGTATTTGTGCATTTATCAACACCGGATTTTCCGCCACTGGATGCTCCCCTTGCTTCTAAAGCCAGGGAACCAGCACTAGCGTGTACCCTTCACAGCTCCTGCCATGGGCTTTCACAGTAGAGGAACGAGAGCTCAGTTCTTCCCAGCTTTTGTGCCTTGCCATAAGACCAGCTTTTAACCCATGAGAAAACTCTCATCCCATGGCAGCTTAAACTTTCAGGAGGCTTTGGTGAGGAACCCCATACAAGTGCAGGTGGCTGATGTTGACCCATTTGCTTCTGGCTGTCGACAACCCCCTTCTGGCAGCTGTGGGCACATTACTCTGTGCCATCCCGGCCTTCCATACACACTGGAAAGGGCACAGAGTCCAGTTTTTGCTTGCTTTCAGTAAATTCCTTGGTGACTTTAGGATGCTGCTGCAAATAGAACAGCAACTCTCAAGTATTTACTGCAGCAGACAAAAGTGCCGAATAGCTACTACTGCAGGAAGCTAGGTTACTAACCTGAACAACTTCTGTGATACCTTCACCACACCCAGACGAGAACCACTCCCCAGCACCCTAACAGCTCCTGACACTGCAGCAGAAGCCACAACCACTGTGAGAAAAAGTGAAATCCTAAGCGCTGCACTGAAGAGTTGCATTTTTGCAACTTTTACCACAACTGGAATACGTGATAGTTTGTTATTGGCTTCAAATAGTAGCAGCTAATGCTGGAGCCCTTGTACTTCCAGAACTGATTCTCCCATCTCAGGACAGTCAGCTCTGGGAATAAAGCTCAGTATCCAAAGTCAAGTTGTGTTCCTCCCACGTTGTTCATTGCAATCATATTTGAGCAGCTCAGATACTCTGCACTGGGTAAAAGGAGTCTGATGCCCCGCCTGTATTTGGTAAACTAAAGGTTCTGCATTTGCATCTCAACTGATCATGACGACCTCCAGGCACTGGAAAGAAATACATCAAGTTTTCTTAGAAATGTACTGTGGAAATAAGAAATTGTTTATTTAATCTCAGAGATACATTTACACACAGCTCTGGGAAACAATGTAATATTCTTAGTTATTTTTCTGTGATTTAGGAAGGTACTTAAACTACCTGAACAATGTTCTTTAAAAAAAAAATCCTTTTTCAGGCTGTAAGGAAACTGTACTCCAAAGAATTGTAGCTGGGTGACAGGCACTACAAATTCAGAGAATATACAGGGAACTAAGAAGGCTCCTCTGCTGAGACCAAAGTTATGCAAAAAAAAAAAAATCTGAGTGTTTCTGCACCTTTCCTTTTAGATGAGGTTACCATACAGTCCTGTGGAGAAAAATAAGAAACCTGAATCCACCATACCACAGTGGGCAAGTGGGTCCTCGTTAAGGTGATGTGCTGTTCACACACAGCAAAAGCACGGGGGAAGCTCAGGTGATAGAACAAGACTTTACACTGATGTCCCTGTAGTTTTTTTCTTTGCTACCTGAAGGTGAGAGGCCACGGCCTTCTTCAGATCGATCAGTGGCTCCTCTGTGATTGCTCTTCCCTCTTTCTGCCACTGAGCAAGGATCATGGCTCGGAGCAGAGGCGGGTATGGAAGGTACCGAACGGTCTCCTCTGGCACTGGGGTGCATTTCTTGAAGGTCTCCTCCTCATGCTTGGGCACCATACGCCAGTCATGGTACATGACTTTGTCGATCTCTTTCATTACTTTTTCGGTTTTGCCTGAGAAAAGATGATGAATGCCAGTGATCAGTGCTCTCAACAACAGACTGCTTCCAGGAAACACAGCAAGCGTCAACTTTCCTGTATCACAGATGCTACAAGAGGCAAGAGTAAAGGAAACTTTCGAAAGATCACATAGTATGTTCAGCCTATACTACGGGATCCCACTTCTGTCCTTGGAAATCAGAACAGGAACAGACAAAAGGTATCAGGCAAGTTGTTCTGTGCTGACCAGAAGTCATGACTTGTAATATAAAAATCTCTTTGCCTCTCTCTGTTTTATTTACCATGGGTAAGAATGAGAGCAATTTATCTCTACACTGATGAAGGTTCCCTGGGAAGTTTAATGTTAAAAATAACCAACAAGTTCAAAAGCTTTGGATGAGAAGTGTTTCAGAAACTCCAGTAAGTTACATTTCTAAAGCAGCTTTAAAAATAGGGAAATTCACTCACACAACTCTATGTATTATTTTAAAATCCTGGTAATGTAGGTTTACTTGCCAACACTCCCATTTCACTGATGATTTTACCTGGAATGCCCTCATGTGTTCATTCCGTGTCTCACTGTTGAGGTCTGAAAGCAGTCTGGCACCTCCTGTAGTGCTTTGTTAGTGCAGTATCTTTCCCCATGGCCAAGGTGTACTGGCTTTCCCATAATATTCCTTAGAATGGCAACGTGAGGGCTAGACCCCGACATTTGAAACTAAAAAAATGACAGCTTTTTTCTCGCTAATAAATTTGAGAAAATTAAAAAAAAAACCAACAAACTTTGCGGTTCTCCTGCAGCTCCCCCACCCCCACACACCTCGTTCTCTGGTGCTGCTTACAGACGCTTTCCCCAAACCCTGCAGAAAAACGAGGTGCTCTTACCTCTGAAGGTCAGGTACCCCCAGGCTCTGCCGTGGTCCATGTTCTGCAAAGAAAGCGAGAGGGCGCTCAGAGCGGCCCCGGGAGCGGGGCAGGGCCCTGGGGACGGCGGGCCGGGCCTGGCGGCTGCCGCTCGGAGCCCCCCGCCCGCGGCCGGGCCGGCGCCGTTACCTCGGCCGTGTAGTCCGCCCGGACCTTGGCGATGACCCAGTAGCAGGGCTCGTCGTGCGCCCAGAGCCAGGACTTGCGGGTGACCGTGCGGCCCACGCCGAACCGCGGCAGGCGGCAGAGCAGCGCCAGCAGGCGGCTCTCGCTGCGCGCGTCCCGCCAGGCCAGCGCCGGCAGGCGCTTCTGCGTCAGGGGCCGCCGCATGCTCTCGTAGTCCAGGGCGAAGCGCTGCGAGTCCCGCGGCCGCTCCTTCAGCGCCCGGTACTCGCGGATCTTCTTGGCCATGGCGGCGATGGGCCGGTGCAGCTTCTTGCGAGCCATGGCGCCGCCCGCCCCGAGCCGAGCCCCCCCCCGCGGCCCCGGCCCGGCCCGGCCCGGCCCGCCGCTTCCTGCCGCCCCGGAAGCCGCCGCGGCGGAACGCTCGGGCTGCGCCCTCGGCGGGCGGGGCTCCGGCAGGCGCCCGGCTGGGCCCCGCCGCCGCCGAGCGGCCGCCCCGGGCCTGTGCGGCAGGCGAAGTGCCCAGAGAGGGCGGCCGGCCCCCCCCCCCCCCTCCCGGAGCTCGCCTTCTCCACAGAGCCCCGGGCCTCCCGGCTGCCGCCCTGCCCGGAGTGAGTCTGGGCCTAGGGCACCCGCGGCCCAGCAGCAGGCTGGGGGCGCTCAGCACGGGTCCTGTCGGGCAAACCCCCCCGGCAGGGATGGGGCACGGGCACGGCAGTGCTGGGTGCAACGCCCGGGAACGGGGAAGTCAAACCCGCCCAAGGGCCCTGCAAGTTCTCGCTCGCTGTTCGTCGTGGGCAGTAGTCAGGGCTGAAACACCCGGGCTTTCAAAGGCAGCCTGGCAGTGCCCTCACATGTTAATGTACCAGAGTCCCTTCCAATCAGCCCGTCGTGTTTGTCAGAATGGGTTTGGGTAATCACTGAATTAGGTTTTAGCAAGATGAAGCCAAGTTGTAACCGGATTCCCCGAGACCAGACCAAGTCCCCCACAGCAACAACTGCTCCGACAGCAGCGATTGTAACAGGGCCAGGAACCACCGTCTGCACCGGGGGAAGCAGAACACTGCTTAGCTCAAGCCACATTAGCCCATGGATTGTGGCTACAGACTGGCAAATTAAACCTGACAGAGGTGTTTCTTTTTGGTTTTGTTTTCTTTTTTTTAAAAATCATATCTTATATTGAAGGAAATGCATCCATCCTGATAATTCTGTAGAGTCCTTTATTGAAGGCATTCAGACATACAGACAGCAGTTTTTGTCAGCAAGCAGATGAGAGATGTGCACAGGAATGGGATGTGTGTGGAGGTTACAAAATAAAACTCCATTTCAAATGATGTTAATATTCTTAAAATATGCATTGGCCAGTCGGCCATGCAGTTCACCAGGGATACAAGCGCAGTGCATGAGTATCTTCTGGCATCCAGGCACACTTCGGTCTGCACATCCTGACAGCAAGTTTTCTCGGGTAGCAGTGACACGCTTGATTGTTTTCCCTTAAGGCAAGCTCTCACGCCGAAGGAAGCCCCTTCGCTCTGGCAGCACCACAGGGCCCTTTACTGAAGACGCTCGGTAACAGCGTCCCTCACCAGCAGCGGGAAATGCCGGGACGGACGCTGGCACGGCGCAGGCAAGGCACGCAGTGCGCACAGCCGGCGGCCTGGCAGAGCAGCTGTGACCCAGCAGCGACAGCCACTTACCCCGCCGTGCTCAGCACGAAGCTTTCCTGCTTGGCCGCACCTTCTGCGCCGCCGGCGGGCAGGGCGAACCTGTGCGAGGCCTCCGGAGCACGGAGACCTCCCTTTGCTCCCACGGGGGCACCAGCGGGGGCTCAGGCCCAGGCTCAGCCCGGTCGGCACGGCGCCCCCCGAGGCCGGCGGAGCCGCTGTGGGGGTGCCCGGGGTGTGCCCGCGGCCCCCGCCCCGCCCCGCCCCGCCCCGCGCCCGGTCGGCGCCGCAGCCGCAGCCCCGCCTCGGAGGAGCGGCCCGGCCCCTCCCCTCCCCGCCCCGCCCCGCCCGCCCCCCGGCGGGTGCCGTCGTGTCCCGGCAGCCCCCGCGCGGTGCGGCTGGTGGCTGTGTCGGTAAGATGGCGGCCGTGAGCCTGAGGCTCGGAGACCTGGTGTGGTGAGTGGCGGCGGGCGCCGGGCGGGCGGGGGGACGCGGCCCGGCACGGCTCGCGCGCGGCCCGGCCCGGCCCGGCGGGGAAGGCGCCCCGTGAGGCGCCCCGTGAGGCGCCCGAGGAAGGGAGCTGGGGCTGGGGCTCCGCCCGTGGCAGCGGGGCGGCGGCGGGGCCGCGGCCGGCGCTGAGGCCGGGCCGGGCCGAGCGTCGTCACCCGGCGGCCGCGGGCAAGGAGGGGCTCGGCGGGGCGGCCCGGGCCGTGCTCCCCGGGGGCGGCGCCAGGAGGGGCCGGGGGCGGCGGCGGGCGAGCGGGGGCCGCCGGCCGCGGCCGGAGCGGGCCGAGGGGAGGCAGGCTCGGCTCCTCGGGGGGCTGCCACGGGAAGGCAGCGGGAGGCGGCGGGTGGGAGAGCGTGGGTAAGATGGAGGGGGGTGTGGGGAGCGGGGCTGAGGGCGGTCGGTGCGGGGCTCGCTTGGAAATACGGGCTCCTCTCAAGGGAGGCGAGAAGGAAAATGAATAAGCGAGTAAGGCGGTCAGTGAGAGTGAAGATACTGCTCCTTGGGAGTGCTTCAATAAAGCAACACAGTAATGTGGGAAAGCACCCTTTTTTTTTGTTTTTGCAGGTTAGGATGTTTCCTTTGAAGCTCACAGAAGCTACTTCCCTTTGTCACTCCAGTGTTACCTTCAAATAGTTGGAGAGCTGTGGTTTTGTATTTCCTGATCAGGAGAACTGAGGGGATTCCATCAAGGCCTGTAAGCACTGATTTTTAAGTGCATAGGCTCTGCTTCACTTGACAGGCTAGGGCTTCTCGCTAGGACTTGCAAGAAATAGCTAATCCCCAACACGCAGGTGTATGCATTTATATCTCAGATAAAAAGAAGTGTGCGCTCCAGGCTGTGACAACTGCAGTTTCTCATCCGAAAAATTGACAGTGCTGTGAAGTTGTCTAATATGTATAGCGAAGTAAGTAAAGGTTCCTTTCAGTAAAATTTCTTTCAAATAAGCATTTGGCCGTGCAGTGCTCTTGGTGTTGGAATGCAGATTATCCTGCTTTAGTTTTGTACGTGACAGCCTAGACAGCTACTGTCCCTCGAGTGGTTGTGGAAGAACTCTAACAGTAAAACAGTACCATATGAAAGGCTTTGATGAACATACTGTTCAGCACAAGGATGCAAGCATCAGATATGAGACATGGTCATGGTTAAAGCTCTTGGCAGT